>NC_047039.1:92691942-93017755 GCF_011762595.2 Tursiops truncatus
GACTCAATGGCTGAGGGAAGTGAAGGCGGTGAAGAGAACCACTCGGACAATCAAGATCTTTTTCATTGTTCCTGTGTTTCTTCAGAGTGCTACAGTGTGCCCCCGTGCCCTATGTGGAAGCAGTTCTCCCAGAGGATGGAGGTGAGTTGATTGGGATTTTCCTACTTGAAACAAAATCTAGTGTTCTGGCTTTTTTTCCCCCCCAGAAGCCTGAGGAGGTCTTTATCCTGGTAGAAGGATAGTGATGGAGTTAGGGGAAGCAGCGGAGTCTGAGAAGCAGCTCAGCTCTGCCTTGGGCAAACTCAATTCTTTCTTTGCAGGTGGAGCCAGGAGCATAGGTCTGGGAATTTTCCTCATTTGCCTTTTTCCTTCCCTTTCCCTGTTCTTTTATTCCAATCTCCTTTCTCCCAAAGCAGTGATCTTCCAGTACTTGCATTTCTTATTCCAGCTGGGAGAAGGAAGGGGAGCACTTTATCTTGTGAACCATGGTCATTATGCTTTTTTCCCCCATCCACTAAGTTGATGCCTATAGCTTTCCAAATGTTGGTGAAGGAATTAGCCAGGCTGCCCTCAGCACCAGGACAGCGTTTTGTGTGGAGGGTAGTAGGTCCAAGAGTTACTTTCCGATTAAATAAAAGAAAACCTTTACGGTTACACATATGGTAGAGAAGATGGAAATAGCACGAAGGGGTCTCCTTTATTGTAATTTCTCAGTACACTGCGTGGAATCCCATAATATGCGAGTGGCATAGATCATGAATCCTCTTCATTATTCCCGGGCCACCTCACAAAATGGCACTATCCAGCAAAACATTATTTAGTAGCAAAATATATTTTAATTGAAAAATCATTTTAAGTAACTGAATAAAAATGTGTATCAGGAACTTTCCCCATAGACAGGAGAATATGTACATTTTGTGAGAGTGGAGCAGCATCTATTTAATATATTTTTATATAGAAAATACAGGCATGTTTAAAAAAAGAAAGTATGTCACAAGAAATAACAAAATATAACACAAAATAAAAAGGTAAACCAAAAGTAACAAGTTGATTAAAACAAGACAAGACCCAGCACCGTGTTGGAATGTCTTTGTGTAAGTTCTGGGATGTCCAGGACTGCCAGGAAGAGATGATCCTGCATTTTAGGAGAGCTGGTTGGTTGTGCAGTGGTTAAAAGCCAGTCCTCCTTTTCCTGGAATAACAACAAAAAAAAGAGATTCAACAGAAAAGACTGAATTGAAGGGGGAACAGCTATTTGGGGGCTGATTAAAACGCAAATGAAAGTCTCAGATACCTGGGCATCATCTGTGATGTTGTTTGGATGGATGGGGGCCATTCCTTGAGAAAACAAAGGGACACGGGGAGGAAAAGCGCTAACATATGAAAAGATGTGAGAATCAGCACACTGGAGTTTTAGTCCTGGCTCTGTCACTAGTTTCCTGTTTGATAATCTGCTCATCTGTACAATGAGGGGTTTGGACTTGGTGAATCTGAAGGTCTCTTACAGCGTGAACCGTCTGTGGGTGTTATTATTATTTTTTTTAATAAAATTTTAAACTTATTTTTGGTTGCGTTGGGTCTTCATTGCTGTGTGTGGGCTTTCTCTAGTTGTGGCGAGCGGGGTCTACTCTTTGTTGTGGTGCGCAGGCTTCTCGTTGTGGTGGCTTCTCTTGTTGCAGAACATGGGCTCTAGGTGCGCGGGCTTCAGTTGTTGTGGTGTGCGGGCTTCAGTAGTTGTGGCACGCGGGCTCAGTAGTTGTGGCTCGTGGGCTCTAGAGCGCAGGCTTAGTAGTTGCGGCGCACGGGCTTAGTTGCTCCGCAGCATGTGGGATCTTCCCGGACCAGGGCTCGAACCCGTGTCCCCTGAATTGGCCGGTGGATTCTTAACCACTGCGCGACCAAGGAAGCCCCCATCTATGGTTTTTATTTATGGCATCTGTTTAGGATTCATTTTCTGCATACAGAGATCAGAGGAAACAGTCTCTTCCTTAAGGATTGAGCTATCTAGGAAGAATACTGGGTCAGTCTTATTCATCATCAGAGAAGGATGCAGGTTGAGGGATTTAATGAATGCCACAGGGTGTTTCTCCACCAGTTGTCACAGATGCCCAGAAACTGCTGTCAGCCGGCACTAATTGAGCATCAATTTTTGTTCCTATACTAAGTATGAGGGAGACAATCTTTAAGGCACTCAATCTCGTGGGAGAGAAGGAAATAAATATTATTTGTAAACATTTATTATTTTGATTTCTCAGAAAAGCTTTCTCCCCATCCCATTTCAGGGAATTATACTCCACTTTTCTTTCTTCAGTGAATTGCCAATCTCTTCTGCCCTTTACCCAAAGGCATGGTAAAAGTTTTAGCAAAATGACTTTTCACGTTAGTATAACATGACCTAACCTAGGATCACCATTGACTGATCGATCTATGGTGGGCCCTTGAATCAATGTGGACTCGTGACTTCTTCTCCTGGATTTTTAAACTGGGTCAGCACACTATTTCTGTAGATGCTGGAGTGTGACAGGTAAAATGTTGGCTCTATAAGCAGTTCTGTCCTTCCATGCGAACTGAACAGCAGAGGAAAGCACTCTGCAGCAAGAGAGTCATGGAGAAGATGCTGGAGAGAGGAGGTGAGACGGGAGGTGAGAGACTTCAGATGGCTTTCAAGAACTCAGTCTGGTCGTCCTGATGCTGAGCCAACCCACGTCTTTGGGTTCCACACACGATCCCATTATTGTGATAACAGATTCCTTTCTTTGCTTAAGCCAGTTAGAGTTGCAGTAAGAGAGTCCTAGCTAATTCAGGTCTCCTAGAAAAACCCATCACAGCATAAGGAGGGGCAGGGGGGCTACTGAGGCCTCTGGGTTGACCTTTCCTTGAATGTGGGAAATGCTTCTGAGGTGAATTTGCCATCATTTTTTTGGATTCCTTTATCAACCTTTTGCGTAAAAAAATCTAGAAGATTGTGTTATCTTTATTAATAGACAGTATTTTAACATAAGCTGATAACTACCCTTCCCCTGGTCAAGAAAAAGCTCCTTTGACCTTTGAACAATGTCGGGGTTAGGGGCGCTGACCCTGTCAGCAGTCAAAAATTGGTGTACAACTTTACATTTGGTCAGTCCTCTGCTGTTGTGGCTCTGTATCCACAGAGTCAACCAGATCGTGTGCACTGTACTGTGGATTTATTGCAAAAAGTCTGCATTCAGGTAAACAAATCCATGTTGTTCAAGGGTCAACTGTATTTTGATATTAGGGAATCACGCAAACTCTGAGTTTCCTTTTCTTATCTGTAAAATGAAGTAGTTGAAACATAAAGTCTAAAATTATAAGAATGTTACAAATACTTCCTGTTCCTTCTTGAGTCACTGTCATTCTTACTCCTTTTATTTTCTCTCTCTCTCTCTCTCTCTTCTATTCTTTGCTCTCTTTTTTCCCAGCAATTCTCTCCAGTTTGACTTCAAGCTCTTTCGACTCTGCTCTCAGTTAAAATGATCATCTTTATCTTGGAAACTTCTAAGTATACTTGTACAATCCAAATTTGTCCTTTTGGGTTCAGGTTTTTTTTTTTCTCTGCAGAGATGGCATATCTTTGAGGTGATATGAAGAAATTCATGGGCATGAGACAGATTTTTTTGTTAATTAAGTTTGTATTTAGATAGATTTTTGTCTTTGCAAGTTGACTTTGATATTCCAATCGAAATGAAATAAAAGGACATGGAAAAATAAAAGCTCTTTTCAGTTAACTTTTAAAAATCAATATGGAAATATCCATTTGTTTTTAATGATTCCTATAAGATGGAAGTAAATATACAAAATACAAATCTAAGTGATGTAATACAATGATGTATATTAAAAGTTTTAAAATAGAGCTGGTGACGTTCCAACATTGCAATATTTGTGAGGACAATGTTTTAATATTGAAAATATTTTGTCAATGGTATGATGCAATATGTAATCAGAATGGTATGTTACTGGCATAAAAACAGATGCATAGATCAATGAAACAGAATAGAGAACCCAGAAATAAATCCACACGTGTATGGTCAGTTAACTTACAACAAAAGAGCCAAGAATATACAACGGGGAAAGGACAGTCTCTTCGATAAATGGTACTGGGAAAACTGGACAGCCACGTGCAAAAGGATGCAAGTAGACCATTATCTTACACCATACACAAAAGTCAACTCAAAATGAATTAAATATTTGAATGTAAGACTTGAAACCTTAAAACTCCTAGAAGAAAACATAGGTGGTAGGCTCCTTGACATCAGCCTTGGCATGATTTTTTCTGGATTTGACACCAAAAAGAAAGGCAACAGAAGCAAAAATAAACAAGTGGGACTACATCCAACTAAAAAGATTTTGCAAAGCACAGAAAAGCATCAGCAAAATGAAAAGTCAATCTACTGAACGGGAGAAAATATTTGCCAACCATATGTCTTGTAAGGGGTTAACATCCAAAAAATATAAAGAAGTCATACAACTCAAGAGCAAAAAAATCTCCATCTGATTAAAGAATGGACAGAGGACCCAAACAGACATTTTTCCATAGAAGACACACAGAAGGCCAACAGGTAGGTACATGAAAAGACGCTCAACATCCCCAATCATCGGGAAACGCAAATTAAAACTACAGTTAGACGTCATCTCACACCTATTAGAATGGCTATTATCAAAAAGACAAAAAATAACAAGCATTGTTGAGGATGTAGAGAAAAGGAAACCCTTGTGCACTACTGGTGGGAATGTAAATTGGTACAGCCACTGTAGAAAACAGTATGGAGGTTCCTCAAAAAATTTAAAATAAAACTACCATATGATCCTGTAATTCCACTTCTGGGTATTTAACTTAAGAAAACAAAAACACTAACTCTAAAAGATATCTGCACCCCCGTGTTCATTTCAGCATTATTTACAATAGTCAAGACATGGAAACAACCTAAGTGTCCATCAATGGATAAATGGATAAAGAAAATATGTGTGTGTGTACACACACACACACCTACACACCACAATGGAATATTATTAAGCCATAAAAAGAATGAAATCTTGCCAACTCTGACAACATGGATGGACCTCGAGGGCATTATACTAAGTGAAATGAGTCAAAGAAAGACAAATACCGTATGATCTCGCTTGTATGTAGAATTTAAAACCAAAACCCAAACCAAACTTATAGATACACAGAACAGGTGGGTGGTCGCCAGAGGTAGCGGTGGGGGTAGCGGGTGAGCAAAATGGGTGAAAGGAGTCAAAAGGTACAAGCTTCCAGTTATAAAATAAATGTCATGGGGATGTAATGTATAACATGGCAATTATAATTAATAATGCTGTATAGCACATTTGATGTTGCTAAGACAGTAGATCTTAAAGGTTCCCATCACAAGAAAAAAATTTTATAACTATGTACATGGACTTACATAGTTAACTAGACTTATTGCGGTGATCACTGTGCAATATATACATACAAATATTGAATCACTATGTTGTACTAATATACTAAACGAATATAATGTATGTCCATTATACCTCAATAAAAAAGTTTAGATTATTATTTTTTAAAAATTATTTCAAACTATTTCTCCTTTGATTTATTTTTGTGATAATCTTTTCTCAACTATATTTATCTGGTTAGCAATGAAAAACCAATTGCTAGAACATATTTTTACATAAATTTTCTTGTAGTCCATTAAATACTGACTATATATACCATAAAAAATATGAAACAAAAAGTTTGACTTTAAAAATAAACATTCCTTATCATCAATTTCAATTCTATTTTTTATTATAAACAGGAATAGAAATGAACATCAATAAAGCATATTGAGTTTGTTATTTATTTGCATCCTTGCATATGAAGGGTGAAATCTTCTGTTCAAGAAGGCAGTTAATTTATTTGTTTAATTAACGCTTTTTCCTTTTTTGGGGGGGAAATATGGAACACTTCACAAATTTGCAAGTCCTCCTTATGCAGGGGCTATGCTAATCTGTGTTGTTCCAATTTTAGTATATGTGCTGTAACACATATGTGTTTTTGAGAAATCATTGTTTTATTTGTCAATCCTTAACTAATACTTCTTCGTTTGGTTTTAGTTCAAATTTAGGGAATATCTCAAAATGGATAGTTTTGGATACAAAATGCTTACATTCAAACTAGAGGTACCTTCTGGCTCTTGAGACAACTTAACTAACTTGAATTTCAGTCTCCTTAATTAAGTTACAGATAAATAGTAGTTTTTGGTTGTCTTACCTGGAACAGTCATGTCCTGTCCAAGCCGAGAGACAATGGCACCGGTTTGGTCTTACACATTTTCCACCATTTAAGCAGGGAGACTGGCAAACAGCTGGGATGAGAAATTCATGTATTTATTTAATGAATACTGAGCAATTCTGAAGATGCCCATGAAGGCAGGCAGAATAAGATTTGACTCTTTTTGCTCCAGCCGCCACCATTCCTCATGGACTGCATCCTGCTACTTTGCTCAACCTCATGTCATTATGTGGTACCACCTCCCTTTTTCCTTCCAACCGAGTCCATTTTCATATTTAAGCCCCAGGTTAAGTTCTACCTACATACTGAAACCTTTGCTGATAACTCAGTCGACTGATTTTTCTCTTTCATCTTTTTATTTGTTCAACCAATTTGACACATCCTGTTTTGAACTGTAAATTATTCAAATACTCGATGAGACTGTAAGTCTCTGGAGGGAGCCAGCACTGAACTCTATGACCAATGAAGTCATTACATCAGACATCAACTCTTACGACAACAGATCAGTCACGCAGATTGTCTAACATGACAGATGATTCAAAAGCCCTTTGTGTTTGCTAGGAAACGTATTTCATGGCTTTTACCATTGGAATTATAGAACCTGGGGTAGAGTTAAAAATTAGCCACAGGTGAAACCCTGAGTGAACACCCAGAGATTTACTACGCAGACAACTTTCTCACAAGTCCTTAGTCTCAGAGTCAAACACTTCATCTGCATGAATCTATCTGTTAAAAAACCTAAGGACACTAATAACTGATGAAGACCAGTCAGTTTAACTTATCAAAGAAAAAATAAAATGTCTGTTGGGAGGAAGCTGGAAACGAGACACATTTAAGTCTCATGATTTCAGCCTCATTATAGCTTGGAAAGGGCAGGCTTCCCCAGAGGAAAAACTCATCTTCGGTGAGAGATAAAGAAATGTCACTTCTCTAATCACTCATTCATAAAATATGGGGAAAACGTCAGCAATCCAGGCACTGGATAAGCACAGAGAGAGGACAAGAGGGAAAACACCAATCTTTGCCCTTAGCTTTCTTGACGAGCAAGCTAACAGAATGAGCGTATTTGCAATATAACAAAAAGGAAATTATGAAATAAAGCAGGATTAAAAATAGCAAAAATAAAACCCAATCATCCACAACTAATTCTCCATATCTGCTTGCTAATGTATATTAAAAAATTACTCTTTTTCAAGAGCATGATGATTTAGTGGTACCTGACTGTACTAACAAATTTTTTTATTATTTTCACTTCTCTGTCTAAAAGCCTAACACTTTCCTCCTTCCCTATAACATGGGTGCCCCAACGTTCTATTCTGGGCCACCTTCTCACACTACGTGTCTTCTGCAAAGACTTATTTTTTTCTCCCCCATGAATGTTTTCCAATGATGACTGACATATTTCTATCTTCAATGTAGATGAGTCTTCTGGGAACCTAAACCATCATCCAATTGCCTGTCAGACCTCTCCCTTTTATGTTCCACTGGCCTCTCAAACTCAGCATGTCCTTACTTACTTAACTCCTTTTCTGTACCTTCAAACCTGTTCCTCTTGGGTTATCTCAAGGGTAGAAGTGGCACCGCCTTCCACTCAGGGGCCCAAACTGGAAATATCAGTCTTGACTCCCTTCAGACCTTTCCTCCTACAATACATCTATAACCAAGTAGTGTTGACTCATCTCCCTAACGTCTCTCCAATCCATCCTTTTTGGTCGTCCTCATTTCTCTAGACTTCATAACCGCTTGCCAATTCTGCTTTGATAACTCCCTAACAAGTCTCCCTAATTTAAGTCTTGCTTTCTGCCCTTCTCCATACTGCTGCCAAAATCATTTCTCAAAAAGAAAATCTGATCACATGATTTTCCTGCTTAAGACCCTTTAGTGGCTTCTGTGGCTCAGAAGACATAATCCAGCATCTTGAACTTGGCATGCGACGCGCTTCCTAATCTGGCTCTGCCCATCTTTACAGCTTCATTTCCAGCCACACCCCTCCACTGCCTCGGTGGCTTCAGCTCTATTTTGCTGATCACATTTGTGCTGCACTTCTATGCCTTTGGCTAGAACGAGCTCCTCCTGGTGACTCCTCTTCCTTTGATTCTGTGCTTGGAAAGCCTTTTCTGAATGTCTGCACTTGGGTAGTTTACCCATCTTCGCTGTTGTCCTTTTAGAGAATTCAGTTAGCCTCTAGTCACCTACTTATAGGCCACTCTGTATCCCTTCTTATTTTCTACATTGGATTCTGGAGGGCAGGAGCTCCTGTTTTATATACTTTTGTATATTTAATATCAATACTTAGTGGGTATAAGTGGGATATGGGCTGAGGTAGCTGCAGCAAGATTGAAAAAAAAGACTATACGGCTCATGTCATTAAGGTGCTTAATGTCAGTTAGGGAGCTAAGGAGCTAAAAGAAATACAAATAAATCAGATCAACTGAGCTTTAAATGGCATGGTTCTAGCTAATTGTGTAATATCTATAGACATGGGATGTTAGAAGATAGATTATCGTGGTAGAGAGCAAGTTTAGGGACAAGAGGAAACTTAGGCAGGGCTTTGGAGGTTGGGTCAAGTTCCAATAGGTAGAGGAAGCCACACCTGCAGGGGACAGGATGTGACTAGCAGGATGGGAAGTAAGGTGTATCAGGTGTGCTGACGCCAGTCTGAGAGTCAGAAGAATTTGGGCTGGATGTGAAGACAACAGGCAACCATCTTAGGTTCTTAAAAAGGGCAATTCATGCCCAAGGTAGTCTGTAATGGTGTTGTTTTGGAAAAGGAGATGGGAAGGTCAAGTAGCAGACTCTGGCGGTGATCCAAAGGAGAGGTCTTTTACTAGCTGGTGAGAGTGGGGATAGAGTAAGATGCAAGAGATACTGTGCAGGAAGGAACAGAAGGAGGGCTGACCCTGGTAATCTCAGATGAAGGGGAGGGAGAGTGGAGGATGTCTCCATCTGGAAGCATGACGCCACCACCTGCAGAGAGAAGATGCCTGGGAAAGGGCAAGGCTGGTTTGCAGGTAGGTTCAATTTTGTATGCATGAGAAATAGAGATAAATACCAAGGTTGATTTGTAGTAAAGAAATACCAAATAGATTGCTGTAAGAGTTTCAAATAAAAGCTTCAAATTTAGCCTCCGGTGTCACATTTTTCCTTTTCTACACTCATGGATGCCTCACTTTTGGCTTTATGTGGGGTGGATAAACATCTGATTTTGCCTTTCACTACCATTTCCCTGGCTTACTTATTAATAGTGCCCCTTTCATTCTCAAAAACGTCCCAGTCTGGAGGCTAAATTATATGGTCACCCCAACCTCAGAGCTCATGACAAGCTCTGGTGTCAGCTAGCCTCTTCTACTTCACAATTAACCTCACTAGGAGGTGGTATACATATTATTTACAGGAGGAATAGTGGAGTGTTAAATAAATATAGCAAGTTCTTTGCTTTTAATAGTTGCCTGAAAATTAGGACATTAAAAAGGTAAAAAAATCTATCATTTTAAACTGATTGATTTATTAGACAATTACTGAAGATCCTATCATATGCAGGCACTATGCTAGGTACTGACGATATAAAGATCACAAAGGAATATCCCTGCCCTCAGGTGGCATATAATCTAGTGAGGGCAGGGAAAGATCAATAACCAAGCAATTAAACAGATGTCAAAGTACAGTGGGATAAATGCCCGTATTTGAGATAGACAAGGGTTACTAAGGGGACATGTTTGTCACCAACAAATCAACAACAGTTTGTTACTGTCTTCCATGATAAGGAACCATCTCTTGTTGAGTTTTTTCACTTTAACTTAAATTGTATTTATTTAGAGCCTTGTTCTTTCTAGATAGGTACTGCGAATTTAGTGATTTAGCTTCATAGAGATTAAAATAAATATTCTTCCAAACTTCCGCATTATGTTTCCTCTACATTCTGCAAAATAGAGCAAATGACATGAAGAAGGCCGACAACTGAGTCGACTCAGATGCTCTTTTTTGTCACACGACCCCGAGAGGTGTCTCTGAGGCAGCCATAGGTTCAGCATTGAGACCGCCATTCAAGGGACCACCTTGAGGAATGATATATATATATATATATATATATATATATATATATATATATATATTTTTTTTTTTTTTTTTGGATCTTTTCAACCAAGATCCCATGCAGCATGCGGGATCTTAGTTCCCCGACCAGGGATTGAACCAAGATCCCTGCATTGGAAGCGTGGAATCTTAACCACTGGACCGCCACGGAAGTCCCTTGAGGAATTCTTGAGAAATTCTGATACCCTTTTGTTTCGCTGCCACCTCTGAATCTAAGTCACACTCATCAGTGTCCTCTAGGGCTTCACGGAGTCAAGTCACCAAGAAAACAAACCATGAGAGGAGGCCTACCTGTGTGACAGCGGGACCCTGTCCAGCCAGATGGACAGTCACACTGATAAGGTGCCACACAGCGACCGCCGTTCAGACAGGGAAGAATGCAGATTGCTAGAAAGGAGATCAAAAAGGATTTGATCAAAACACACACACTCAGATATGTTCAAGTGTTCAAAAAACATTTTCCAGGAGGAGTAAAACCTTGGATGAGCCACTAGATAATCTTCCGTATGTGCTCTGTTTATTAATCAGTATCACTGGGAAGACACAATCCAGAAAGTCAGTCTGGACCCTCTACCTGATGTAATGACTCTAGTGCCAAATGCACTCTTTCCGAGAGGACACACCGTAATTGATGCCTGCTAAGTGCTTTGCTTTCTCTTCACAAACTAAGCAGAATGTTCTCCATTTGTTATCGTTTCAAATTTCCATTACAAATTACATAAAATGCTCTAAGAGGGTTTGGCTACCTCGAGATTCTCTTCTTGCCTTTAATTAAATGTGAGAATGGGAGTCAGATAAGCTCTTCCGTGGGCTGGTGTTGGCAACACATTAGTAGTGATGGGACAGCTCAGTCTTTATTTTCTTGGAGCTGAGGCCCGACGGTGACTGAATGAGGCCTCCCCTACACCCTCCACGGCAATCACTTCTCCTACTAGAAATTACTGAGCTCTGTGAAGAGGTGTAGTCTGTTTCAAAGGAGTGAGACTGTCTACTGGCTTGGTACTCAAAGCACGGTTCTCAAACCCAAAACGTTGGTATTACGTAGGACTTGGCTAGAAACGCAGAATCTCAGGTCCCAACCCAGATCTACCAAATCAGAATCTGCATTGAACTTCTCCCAGGTGTTTTGTATGCACAGTAAAGCTTGGGAAGGCCTGCTCTACGGCATTACCAGCGCATGCTCAGTGAACTAAGCCCAGCCTGTTGTTACCCCAGGGTAGATGCTTCCCGAGTCTCTGGATCCTTAGCATTATAGCAGGCCATGTGTGGGAGCCCTAGGTGGGAAGGCAGGATTGGAGAGAAGGAGACGGAAAGATGCAATTCTCTTCTTTCTGAATCACTGTGAGAACACTTGCTTTGGTGAGCTGTTAGCAGCCTAAATTGATTTCCATCCTATAGTTTCCTTTCTAGATGAGTTGAAATAGTTACACTTTAGAATCTCTTATAAAATGGCCTTAAAAAGAACTGATATAGACCAATGGCCATCATGTCAGTGACTCAATGCGATTTACACATTCCCAGTGAAACATGAAATCATTTTATCCATACATATATATCTTTTAAGATATTGAAACAGAGTGTAGTTTAGACATTAAAAGAAATTAAAACTATTCATTTACATGCTTTTGGAAATTCAAATTTAAATGCATTTCCATGAGGATGGAAATTCTATGTTAATTTATCAAGCACTGCATAGATATGAGAGTACCAACTTTCCTTACTTTCTTAATGGGGAAGAGCTACACTTAATTAATGGTGGGCTCCAAATCTTACCTGAAAAGTACAATGTTATGCAATGCCATGAATCTATACCAGCTGTAGCAATGAGTGGCACAGAGCACAAACAGAAGTGAGATAAAGGAAGACCAAGGTTGTGGAACCCTCTATTATAAGCTCCTTCCCAAGAAGATTCTTGGAAATCTGTGCCAGGAGGCAGATGAAGACGGCTTTGGATGGATCTCGATAACTGTATTTTTCAAGATCACTGATATTCTAGATGTTCTGCAACTAAATGACATATGTAAGTCAGCCCTTGGCCCTCTGTCTGGTCTGCTATGGGATTTAAGCCCGTGAATTTCTGCCACTAGTAAAGCCAGCTCCTGGTAACTCCCCTGAGTTGGCAACTTCTAGACCAACCACTGGGACTCAAAGTAAGATTTGAGGGCAGACTCACGCTCTTCACAGAGACGCCCCATCCAGCCGTCTGGACAGGAACAAGCATTTGGGCGTTGGCAGATACCTCCATTCTGACATGGGAACCGACATACAGCTGGAAAACAAGCAGAATGAGTCATAAATCTAGGGAATTATGGAAGGGTGGTTGTCAGAAAATAGCACTGATTATTTACATTTCATGGTATTTCCTTGAATCGAGTTTTAAGGAAGAGAAACAAAACCCAATCTCAAGATTCGGTTGGGGATGAGCATGAGGGGCTCAGGAGGGGCATAAACAAGCTTGGGTAGTTCTGAGACTGTAACTATCAACGTTTTCATAATTTGAGGATTCAGGGCAGGAGGGAACAAGGCAGTTTATATAAAAAGATAGTCTCTTTCGATCTGGACCAGGGGAAGTGCCCTTCTAGAAGATGCAAAAATTCTCTTCCAAAGGAGGCCTTTGATGGCCGGTAGCTCTTTGGTGATACCACTGTCCCACACTATCTTAAACAAGTGAAGAAACAAACAAACAAGTAAACAAACACACAACTTTCATTTGACTTCTGACTTTAAGTGACACCTGGGCTATTCCTTGAGGATACCACCTCCTCAGCCTCCCTCTGAAGAGGAGTTTGCACACACTCTTACAACCCATGTGTTGGTGATCTCATTTCTCACTGCTGCTTCCAGACAATTAATCTCCTTTCTCTTGCAATAACCCTTGCCTCTTTTGAGGCTCATGCCTTTCACTCACTGATTTCCTCAATTCTCCCTGCCCCCAAAGTCACTGAAGACTTTGGCATTTTTGACTTAAGACATGACACCATAAAACACCTAGAAGAGAACATTAGCAAAACATTCTCTGACATAAATTGTAGCACTATTTTCTCAGGTCAGTTTCCCAAGGCAAAAGAAATAAAAGCAAAACTAAACAAATGGTACCTAATCAAACCTATAAGCTTTTGCATAGCAAAGGAAACCATAAGCAAAATGAAAAGACAACCTATGGGCTGGGAGAAAATATTTGCAAATGATGCTACCGACAAAGGCTTAATTTCCAAAATATACAAACAGCCCATACAATTCAATATCAAAAAAATCCAACAAGCTAATTTAAAAATGGGCAGAAGACCTAAATAGACATTTCTCCAAAGAAGACACACAGATGGCCAACAGGCACATGAAAAGATGCTCAACATCACTAGTTATTAGAGAAATGTAAACCAAAACTACAATGAGTTATCACCTCACACTGGTCAGAATGGCCATCATCAAAAAGTCTACAAATAATAAACGCTGGATAGGGTGTGGAGAAAACCCTCCTACACTGTTGGTGGGAATGTAAATTGGTGCAGCCACTAAGGAGAAGAGTATGGAGGTCCCTTAAAAATTTTTAAAAAGTTACCATATTAGTTACCGTATGATCCAGCATTCCTACTCCTGGGCATACATCCAAAAAAGACAAAAACTGTAATACGAAAAGATGCACGCACCCCAGTGTTCTTAGCAGACAATGGCCAATAGCTATTAGCAGACAATAGCTGCTAATAGCCAATATCTAATAGCAGACAACAGACAACAGCCAAGAAGCAACCTAAGTGTCCATCAACCTAAGTGTCCATATATATATGCACACGTGCGCGCGCGCGCGCGCACACACACACACACACACACACACACACACAATGGAATATTACTCAGCCATAAAGAAGAATGAAATATTGCCATTTGCAGCAACATGGATGGACCTAGGATTATCATACTAAGTGAAGTACGTCAGAGAAGACAAATATTATGATATCACTTATATGTGGAAACTAAAAAATAATACAAATGAACTTATTTACAAAACAGAAAAAGACTCACAGATAAAGAAAACAAAATTATGGTTACCAAAGGGGAAAGGAGGAGGAGTATGGGACCAACAGATAAACAATACTATATATAAAATAAATAAAAAGGATTTATTGTATAGCATAGGGAACTATATTCAATATCTTGTTTTTTTTTTTGGCAGGGGGCCGCACCATGCGGGCTTGCGGGATCTTAGTTTGCCAACCAGATATTGAACCCGGGCCCTCGGCAGTGAAAGTGCAGAGTCCTAACCACTGGATCGGCAAGGAATTCCCTCAATATCTTGTAATAACCTATCATGGAAAAGAATCTGGAAAAGAATATATATCCGAATCACTTTGCTGTACACCTGAAACTAACACAGTATTGTAAATCAACTATAAAATTGAAAAATCAACAATAAAATAATAAAAAAAGACTTTGGCCTTTTTTCACCCCAAATCCAAATCTGACCACTGTCCTCATGGCCATGTGGACAACCCACCTAACAACCTGATTATTCTTTTAGCTCCTTGGTAATGTCTGTCTTGTTCAGTAGCAGAATTCCTCACTTTTAGTATTTGTAGAATGAATGGAATAATTATTATGATTTGTAAAAAAAAGTAGCCTATCTTATTAGAGAAATGTAAGTTTTAGAAGGACATACTAGGATGTCTCATTATCTACCTCATTCCATTTTGCAGAATTTTCAACATAGAAACCTCCCCCCACCGAGAAGATATTATTATTATTATTATTTTTTTTTAGTTTTATTTATTTATTTATTTTTGGCTGCGTTGGGTCTTCGTTGCTGCACACAGGCTTTCTCTAGTTGTGGCGAGCGGAGGCTACCCTTCGTTGCGGTGCGCGGGCTTCTCATTGCGGTGGCTTCTCTTGTTGTGGGGCCTGGGGTCTAGGCGCGTGCAGGCTCAGTAGTTGTGGCTTGCGGGCTCAGTAGTTGTGGCTCATGGGCTTAGTTGCTCCACGGCATGTGGGATCTTCCTGGACCAGGGCTCGAACCCGTGTCCCCTGCATCGGCAGGCAGATTCTTAACCACTGCACCACCAGGGAAGTCCCCGAGAAGATATTATTGAATGCACTCACAAAATTCATCCTTAGGTTTGCAAATTCAATCCAGCAAGTAAAGAGACAGCTTGTGTAAACATGGAATGCTCGCCACCAGCCCCTGGCATGTCCACGGAGACCAAGTGGTGGGCTCTGCTTCCTTGGGGCCACCCAGTACCTCTTGTCTCATACTCTGCTCTCTGGGTGGGCTGCCTCATCCCTTATGGGGCTCAGGGGTCTGCTCAGGATGGACGAGTAGAACTGGAATCTGTGTTGAAACACCTGAGTGTCCAGGAGGTGCCCTCATTGCCCAGACATGACACAGCTCCCCTTAGTAGCTGGAGAACACTTCCAAGATTTGGAGAGAAGACTTGCGTAAGGAGCCACGATTGACTCAGAAAGGGGCCATGTGCTGGGCCAGAGGTCTGTGTGCAAGCCTTCAAAAATCAAACTCATAAAGTTAAGGAAAATGACACACATGTTAAAAGAAGACTGAAAGCCAAGGAAAGATAAAATAGCATGCATACCAGTTGTTGGCCATATCAGACTGCCATATACATTTTCCTACAGCTTCAGTAAGAACTAACCATTCAAATATTTCCTTACCTCTGCAGACAGGAGGTGATGTCCAGGTTCCATTCTCTAGGCAAACACTCCTCAGAGAACCCTCCAACACGTAGCCACTGTAACACGAGTAGGTGATCATGTCCCCATACTGATAATGTACACCTCGGGCAATGGCATTTTCTACGTGAGTTGGTGGACCACATGAGATTTCTATAGGAAAACCAAAAATATAATTAAGCTTGTGCTACTAACCCAGTCAGTGGTTGGGAGAGGACACAGTCTCACCTCTAAGACTTAAAGAGGAAAGACAAAATACACAAAGGTAACCTTTTCACTTACATAATATCTAAAAGACACCAGAAACTAAAAGCATCACCTGCTGCTCTCTAGAAAAATTAGATGTACAATCAAAGGTTTTGTCTTCTGATTCATATGTTGAAGCTGAGCTATTTTATACTCAAGGCAGTAAGTCTTGCCTTCTTATACCTCGTCGAAGAGGTATAAGAACTTCAATGCAGCATGCTTGTCAAAGAAGAAGAGAAGAAGCATGGGGATTATTTATAGTCTACCACTTTAGAGTAAAGATCATGAATTGTAGTACTGCAGATTCCACCATGGCTGTTTTATTAGTGCCTAGAACAGTGCCTGGCGTACAATGGGCTCTCGATACATGTTTGAAAAATGAGTAAATGAATGAATACTGTCTCTAGCCCAAAGATACTCCATTTACACAGCTTGATGAGGTTTATGAAATTCAAGGTTTCACATTAGTTTCCCTCTCCAAGACGGTAAAGCAGTGACTCTCTTCTTTTGGAAAGTGTAAGATTGAAGGAGAATCCTCTCTTTTAAAAGCGCATGTACTGAACATTTAAATAAAAACGTTTATAACTAATTTTGCTTTGAGAACTTTACAAGAGAATAAACTAGATAACTAGAGTTTTTCTGTGGTGTCTCACAAGACAAGGACTCGATTGGAGTCAGGACTCTCATTAGTATCCAGTTTGTATAAGGCTAACTTTTAGATGAGTCTTCATGAACTGGCTTCTAAAAGGTCACTTTGTGGTCATAATGCTATTAAAATCTTGCCAGAGGGGATGATCAATTTGTCTGATTCTTCTAAATTTTCTTTTCCTTCTAAGGTAGTTAAAAACATTAATTCAATCAGTCAGATTTCCAATATGTATCAATGCATACGGTGTACCAGAAACTGGAAAGAAATAAATGGAGAAAATGCTGTACCTTTGCTCAGACAAATGGGTGAAGATAGACAAAGAAATACTGTCGTACAACTTAAAAAGAGCTATATTAGAGGTCCGGATGCCATACTGTAGAAAAATTGAGGAGAATGTTACTAATTATGCTTAGGATTGTCAGGGTATGAATCACAACGACAGTGGCCTTTGGACCAGGCCATAAAGCCTGAGTGGATCAGAGGACTGTTGCTTCCAGGCTGGGGGAACAGCATGTAAAAAGATACCAGTGAGCTTGAAGGTTCACAGACGTGGTTGTCAAAGCACGGATTTCAGGCCACCTATGTGGGAATCAGCTTGGGTTCTTATTAAAAATGCAAACTTCTGGGCTTTCTAGCTTTTGAGTCTGCATCTTACATACTCTCCCCAGAGGATTCTCATACACACTAAATGTTCATCACTGATTTGTAGTGATAAATAGCAGGATGAGGTGAAAAGGATGAGGAAGGTGGCTGCTTTGGTCCCTCAGGAAGGATATTTGTTCTAAGCCAAAGACTTCCTGTCTAACAGAAAATGCAAAAGAGGGATTGAGGACAACAACTGTGGAAACTGTCTCCTCTCCTAGGCAACCCCGGATCTTCTCAAGAATACTGAGGAATAATTAAGCATGCACTGAAGGGACATTTGTAATAAATGCATGTCTCTCCTGGCTCTCGCTTCCAGTCCCCTGAGTGGTAAGTCTCCGGGAGCTAAGGTCAACGTGAGGATATGTGGGCAGAATCGGGCCACTTGGCCTGCTTTAGTTCAGGCTGATGGCTTTAAAGGAGCCTAGACAGTCAAGGCTTATACATACTGAGTTCTTCCCACTTCACTAGGGGTAGATTTCATAAGGAGTTGGGACCCAAATCCCAGCTAAAAGTATGATACACACTTTTCTGGAGTAAAATCAAAATTCTAATGCTGCAGTAGGCTGCTAGCTGAAAATTCAAGGATTTGGGGCTATTTTTCAGCTCTTCCTATCAGGACATATCACAAATATATACCAATTCATTTTTCAAAACAAACCTATAAGATAGGAATTATTGGTGCTATTTACAAATGAGAACTCCAAAGTTCAGAGAAGTTAGGGCACTAGCATAAGTTTAGAATTAGAAAGTTTTGAGGACAGAACTCAAACCCAGGTTTTCTCTGATTTCAGAATCCCCATTGCCTTCATATGCACATTTTTTTTTTTTTTTTTTTTTTTGCGGTACGCGGGCCTCTCACTGTTGTGGCCTCTCCCGTTGAGGAGCACAGGCTCCGGACGCGCAGGCTCAGCGGCCATGGCTCACGGGCATAGCTGCTCTGCGGCCTGTGGGATCTTCCCGGACCGGGGCACGAACCCATGTCTCCTGCATCGGCAGGCGGACTCTCAACCACTGCGCCACCAGGGAAGCCCCCATATGCACATTTTTAATCTCATTAATTAAAGTGCAAGTGTTCCGAAGATGAAGACCACTGTAGGCATAACATAGTTTTATACTATGTAGCCCGTTACCTCGCATCTGGTTAGACTCAATGAATATTTGTTAGTTGACTGCTGTAGAGGGAGTAGCCTGGACCACAAAGGAGGGCAGGATATTGGGCAGGAAAGATGCTTTATGTGTGTTAAGAAATGTCAAGAGTTCTATAGAAAGGAATGAAATAATGCCGTTTGCAGCACTAGAGATTATCACCCTAAGTGAAGTTAAGTCAGACAGAGAAAGACAAATATCATATGATATCACTTATATGTGGAATCTAAGAAATGATACAAGTGAACTTATTTATAAAACAGAAACAGACCCACAGACATATAAAACAATCTTATGGTTACTAAAGGGAAAGGAGGGGGAGGGATAACTTAGGAATTTGGGATTAACAGATACACACTACTATATATAAAGTAGCACAGGGTACTATATTCAATATCTTGTAATAACCTATACGGGAAAAGAATCTGAAAAAGAATATATATATATATAGATATTTGTAACTGAATCACTTTGCTGTCCACCCGAAACTAACACAACATTGTATATCTACTAGACTTCAATAAAAGAAAAAAATAGCAAATGCTTATGTAAATTAAAATATTTAAAAAAGCAGAATAATGTCAAGAGTTATCACAAGGCAGCAAGAGATGCTGCCAGACTGTGTGTCAGGTATCAGCATGGTGCTAGCCCAGAGGCTTTCCAGTTGTGGTTCTAGCACCAGCAGTATTGCCATCAGCAACACCTGGGAAACTGTTAAAGATGCAAATTCTCAGGCCTCACTCCAGACCTATTGAATCAGACACTCTAGGATGGGCCCAGCAATCTGCTTTTTAAAATTTTTTAAAAATATTTATTTATTTACATACATATGCATGCATGCATGCTACACCGGGTCTTAGTTGCAGCATGTGGGATCTAGTTCCCTGACCAGGGATTGAACCCAGGCCCCCTGCATTGGAAGCATGGAGTCTTAATCACTGGACCACCAGGGAAGTCTCCCAGCAATCTGTTTTTAACAAGCCCTCTAGGTGGTTCTGATATCCACTCAAGCTGGAGAACCACGGTGAAATAAGTTTTGTATTGCAAATCATGCATAGCCCATTAAAGGAGAGTTTAGGGACTCTGACAGCGTGGAGAAAAAAAGGTATTTTAGATTTAATATCTTGCTCACTCTTAGAAGAGCACGTTTTGAAAACCTGTTCAGTAAATTCTGGTCAGGCAGGTTTTAGTCTAGTTCTGGACTGTGTTTTTATGTTTGGATTTTAAATTAAAAAAAAAAATTTTTTTAAGTAGCAAGACAGAAGTTGATGACCATGATAAGACAGAGTTCTAAATATCTACATGTAAGTTGCCTGATTGAAAATAATCTCCCAAAGATGAGAAAACACTTCCCACTAATGAAATTCACTGGATTCCATGTGTTGACTTACTTTCACATCTGGCACTTGTCTGTGTCCACGTCTCGTCAGGGTTGCAGGTGATGATGCTTTGGCCCTGGAGCAGGAATCCTTCCCTACACTTGATAGATACGTTCTGATCGACATAAAACTCCTTTTCAGAAAGCACAGCATTCTCAGGGATCACAAAAGGGACAGGGCATGGATTTGCTGTTAAAAATAAAAGAAAATGTGTACTGGTATTTTCCCTCTTTTCTGAGTTTGTTTCTTTGAAGGCAGAGCATTAGCCCTGCTGGAGCTGGGTTCTCAGTAATGATAATATAAGGCTTAAAAATATAGAACTTCACACCATCACCCTGATACCAAAACCGGACAAAGATGTCACAAAAAAAGAAAACTACAGGCCAATATCACTGATGAACATAGATGCCAAAATCCGCAACAAAATACTAGCAAACAGAATCCAACAGCACATTAAAAGGATCATACACCATGATCAAGTGGGGTTTATCCCAGGAATGCAAGGATTCTTCAATATACGTAAATCAATCAATGTGATACACCACGTTAACAAATTGAAGGAGGAAAACCATGTGATCATCTCAATAGATGCAGAAAAAGCTTTTAACAAAATTCAACACCCATTTATGATAAAAACTCTCCAGAAACTAGGGATACAGGGAACCTACCTCAACATAATAAAGGTCATATATGACACACCCACAGCCAACATCATTCTCAATGGTGAAAAACTGAAAACATTTCCTCTAATATCAGGAAAAGACAAGGTTGCCCACTCTCACCACTATTATTCAATATAGTTTTGGAAGTTTTAGCCACAGCAATCAGAGAAGAAAAAGAAATAAAAGGAATCCAAATCAGAAAAGAAGTAAAACTGTCACTGTTTGCAGATGACAAGATACTATACATAGAGAATCCTAAAGATGCTACCAGAAAACTACTAGAGCTAATTAATGAATTTGGTAGAGTAGCAGGGTACAAAATTAATGCACAGAAATCTCTTGCATTCCTATACACTAACAACGAAAAATCTGAAAGAGAAATTAAGGAAACACTCCCATTTACCAATGCAACAAAAAGAATAAAATACCTAGGAATAAACCTAGCTAAGGAGACAAAAGATCTGTATGCAGAAAACTACAAGACACTGATGAAAGAAATTAAAGATGATACAAACAGATAGAGAGATATACCATGTTCTTGGATTGGAAGAATCAACATTGTGAAAATGAAAAATGACCCAAAGCAATCTACAGATTCAATGCAATCCCTATCAAACTACCAAGGGCCATTTTCACAGAACTAGAACAAAAAATTTCACAATTTGTATGGAAACACAAAAGACCCCGAATAGCCAAAGCAATCTTGAGAAAGAAAAACGGAGCAGGCAGAATCAGGCTCCCAGACTTCAGACTATACTACAAAACTACAGTAATCAAGACAGTATGGTACTGGCACAAAAACAGAAAGACAGATCAATGGAACAGGATAGAAAGCCCAGAGATAAACCCACGCACATATGGTCACCTTATCTTTGATAAAGGAGGCAAGAGTATACAGTGGAGGAAAGACAGGCTCTTCAATAAGTGGTGCTGGGAAAACTGGACAACTACATGTAAAAGAATGAAATTAGAACACTTTCTAACACCATACACAAAAGTAAACTCAAAATGGATTGAAGACCTAAATGTAAGGCCAGACACTATAAAACTCTTAGAGGAAAACATAGGCAGAACACTCTATGACATAAATCATAGAAAGAGTCTTTTTGATCCACCTCCTAGAGAAATGGAAATAAAAACAAAAACAAACAAATGGGACCTCATGAAACGTAAAAGCTTTTGCACAGCAAAGGAAACCATATACAAGACGAAAATTCAACCCTCAGAATGGGAGAAAATATTTGCAAATGAAGCAGCTGACAAAGGATTAATCTCCAAAATATACAAGCAGTTCATGCAGCTCAACATCAAAAATCAAACAACCCAATCCAAAAATGGGCAGAAGACCTAAACAGACATTTCTCCAAAGAAGATATACAGATTGGCAACAAACACATGAAAGAATGCTCAACATCACTAATCACTAGAGAAATGCAAATCAAAACAAAAATGAGGTATCACCTCACACCAGTCAGAATGGCCATTGTCAAAAATCTACAAACAATAAATGCTGGAGAGGGTGTGGAGAAAAGGGAACCCTCCTGCACTATTGGTGGGAATGTAAATTGATAAAGCCACTATGGAGAACAGTATGGAGGTTCCTTAAAAAACTAAAAATAGAACTATCATATGACCCAGCAATCCCACTACTGGGCATATACCCTGAGAAAACGATAATTCAAAAAGAGTCATATACCACAATGTTCACTGCAGCACTATTTACAGTAGCTAGGACATGGAAGCAACCTAAGTGTCCATCGACAGATGAATGGATAAAGAAGAAGTGGCACATATATACAATGGAATATTACTCAGCCTTAAGAAGAAACAAAATTGAGTTATTTGTATTGAGGTGGATGGACCTAGAGTTGGTCACACAGAATGAAGTAAGTCAGAAAGAGAAAAACAAATACCGTATTCTAACACAAGTACATGGAATCTAAAAATAAAAAAAAAGGTTCTGATGAACATAGGGGCAGGACAGAAATAAAGACACATGTAGAGAATGGACTTGAGGGCATGGGGGGGGAGAAGGGTAGGCTGGGACAAAGTGAGAGAGTAGCATTGACATATATACACTACCAAATATAAAATAGATAGCTAGTGGGAAGCAGCTGCATAGCACAGGGAGATCAGCTCAGTCTCGACCACCTAGAGGGGTGGGACAGGGAGGGTGGGAGAGAGACACAAGAGGGAGGGGATATGGGGATATATGTATGCATATAGCTGATTCACTTTGTTATACAGCAGAAACTAACACAACATTATAAAGCAATTATATTCCAATAAACATGTTAAAAAAATACCCCATAATATTTGGTTTGGATATGCACAGATTTCTTTCTCTGGGCCAATCTCACCTATAGGTGAATTTTCCACCATGGTTTACACATTTGGGAAACTAATTAGAAAACTGAATCTGAGTTAATCCCCTCCTAAGGTCAACACACACGTTTGCAGAGAGGAACTGGGTGGCTCCAAGTCCCATTTTCCGTGCAGGAGGCCTCGGGTGCCCCTTCAAGGCTGTAGCCTCTGTTGCAGGAATACACCACGCTGGGTCCAGCAGTACTGTTTTCAACTTCAGCTTTCCCGTTCAGAAACCCAAGTGGAGCTTCACACTTGGTCTCTAAAAAGAAAAAGAAAAGCTTCATCTTAAGTGATTTTCCCAGTCCTCTTTCCTTCTGCAAAGAACTTTATCACTTATTTAATAATTTAGAAAGAAAAAGAAAAGAAAACCACAGAGTAACACGTTCCATACAGAACATTTTCTTACTATCTTGCATTTCAGAGATAGAAACTATTCAAACCATTATCATTGTAGTTTGAATTAAACCTACTGCAAAACGGAAACAATCCCCTCACCGACACCATAGCAGTTTCCTATTCCAGACACAGGTGTTTCCTTTTCATTCTCCTCTCCTTTCACCCTGCATGTACATTCACACACTTTTTGATAATGAACAACTGAGATAAAAAAATGCTATTACTGGGAATGCCCAATGATGCCTTTCTGTGACTTGAGATGTTACTCAATGTTTATGTATGTGTTTATGTACACACACACACGCACACACGGTTCTTTTTTAGAACTAAAAAGTCATATTCCCCATTGAATTTCAGCCATATAATATTGCTTAAAAGACTTAAGATTCCTATTGCATACAAAATCAACTGATTAATCTATACTAGACAGTATGGTTGAAACAACAGTGAACAAAGGTTCAGGTACCCCAAGTCCTAGTGTTAGCTCCGTCACTAACTTCATTTCTGATACTGGGCAGGTCACATCGCCCTCTCCCAGCCCGTTTTCACTCATTGGTCAACTCAAGGGTCTGGACTACATTATTCAAGAGGCCCCTTCTAGTTTGAAAATTTGATGACTCCTCCAGAGTTATTAAGAGAAAAACATTTTTAAGCCTGCCGTTTTGATTGGTTTGTAACTATTGTATTTACATACATTGTCTTTCGGCAGAGGAGTAATATGAGCCATATCCTAGGAACAGAGTCACCTGTATTCACCCACATCCTGCTAAATACACTTGACTGTTCTCATACAATGAGTTAATGAAAGTTCCACAGACAGTGTGAATATTCACTTATTGGACAGTGGTACCAACATCATTTTAAGAAGATGTTAGTATTGCCCAGGACTGTTACCAAGGCAACAGCTCTAAGCCTTCTAATTTATCATTATTTTGGGGAAAAACCCATAAAAAGTCAGGTAAAATCAATAATTAACTAGTTTCTAAACAAAATGTTTGCCATTCCAGGGTCAGCAATCTTGTGCTCTATTGCAGTTTAATCATTAATCTCTACCACAGTGTTTCACCCTTCTATTGCTTTGGTGCCCTTGAGCAAAAGCCCGTAAAAGGTTCTCATGCAGTTCACAGAGTCATTTTTTTTTTTAATTACAAAAATGACTTATAAAGAAAATGTGGCCACATTGTTATTTTGTGTCCTTAGTATCGTTTTGGGGACCAAGTGTCATTTGACTTACTTTTGCACGTTGCCACCTCTCCACTCCACTGTCCGTTCTCCTGACAGACCCGTTCCCTGTTCCCCTGTGAATCAATGAAAACAGGTCACTGACAAGATGGTACCTCTATAATGAAAAACTAAGGGAATGCAAAGTCACCTCAGATGTGAACTTGAAACTCTTGGCACTGGAATGCTAAATAAATTCATTAAATAAATATAGTTTAAGAGGGAGGTTTAAACTTTCAAAAATGTTTTCATCAAATTACCTCAAAATTCGTATTCTGGCTGATGAGTGTAATTAAGCTGCAGGCTTGGTTTCACTTTTTGTTTAAATGATAACTAATTATAACCAATAGCAAAGACTGATGAAGAATGTGTCTGAAATGTCAGAGAGGTATATTTGCTTAGGACACTTAAAAATATTTTGACTTAAATTTATTTTTTAATACCTGAGAGGTACAGCAAAGACGGTGAATTAGTTTATTTATACCCTTGGACATGAAACATGTCAAGATATCTTATTGGTATCAGGATTGACTTTTTGACAATGTAACGTATCCATTAAAGATAAACTTACCCTATTAAGGTCCCGAGCAAGTAAAATTTTATATATTTTGAGTAAAAATCTTTCTAAAATTTATTTCCCTGCCTTCAGAAATAGAGTAAAAATAATGTAATTTACTTAAAAAATATTTATAGTTGTTATTCAATGCACTTTTGGTATATTTTCCAATATCCCATAGCCCTTGGGGGCTATACAGGCTGTCTGCGCCCCCTAGAGTTATTATGGGCTGAGCTAGGCTAAGATTACTGGGTTTTTATTTCTGGATATAATTTTTATGCAACCTTGCTGCCTCTTTCTTTGTTGTTTATCTTTTACTGTAATCATCAGTGTTCCTAATGATAACCTTTTCCCATGTTTTAAATTCCTAATTTACTATGGGATAATAAGATAAATAAAATTCTCTAACATTATATGTTAAAAAAAAAAGATTAGGTTCCAAGTAATGTATTAAGGGGCTTGACCCTAAGTCAAGTATATGAACCTTAGCACATGGACTTTGTCTCATGGCTTTTCAATCCTCAGAGCTCTTTGGATACATATCCTCTTGAAGCTGTGTTCTAAATTAGCAAGATGTCTGAACAGGAGCAATTGCCTCTACTTTGGTTTTTATCTGATTGACTGATGTCTTTTATCCTTAATCTTCTATTCAAAGGTATTTACTTTGAGCTATCAGTTTAATTACTGACAAATCTTTATGTATAAAAAATCCATTGACTTTGATGGAAGGATACTCTCCTGACTTTCCAAGAAAATAATTGAACCAATAAAATTAAATTTTTAAAAAATATATATTCATTATTTTCTTCTTATTGAAAAAATAATATGTTTTGACTACAGAAAGGTTGGAAAACATGAAAGAAAAGTACAAAGGATTCTAGGATTCTTCATTCAGAGATAAACCCTGTTAACATTTGCTGTACTTTTGTTGTGTTTATATACTTATGTATGCACAGGAAAATACACTATTCTAGTTTGTGAATTATTCTTTATTACTTTTTTTTTTTTTTTTTTTTGCTGTATGCGGGCCTCTCACTGCTGTGGCCTCTCCCGTTGCGGAGCACAGGCTCCGGACGCGCAGGCTCAGCGGCCATGGCTCACGGGCCCAGCCGCTCCACGGCATGTGGGATCTTCCCGGACCGGGGCACGAACCCATGTCCCCTGCATCGGCAGGTGGACCCTCAACCACTGCGCCACCAGGGAAGCCCTCTTTATTACTTTTGAGGAAGTATATGACAAGCCATCAAAGCCAGCTCCCTATTTGGGTACTTCCAGAGTGGACTACACTCAAGTAGCTAATTTTAGTCAATAGGTTAGCATTTTTCCCACTAAGATATTTTCCTTTTTCTTCCAATAATTCACATAATATTCTGTTTCAATTATGTCAATTTTTGTTCCAATAAAAACTCAACTCTATTTTCTGTAATTATTGCTGTAAAAAAAAAATCAAACACCATCTGTTGGTTCCCTCCTTAGTAAGTTGCAAATTTTATCATGCTTTTCCTTCTTTCTTTTTCTCTCTCTATCCCTTTACTTATCTTGCTTTTGTTTTGTTTTTTATCCAGAGTTTTAGATCCAGATTAGCATCAAGTTACTATTTTTGACATAATGTATCTTTAATCAACAATTAAGTTAGATAGTTATAGTAAGTTTTAGAATCATAGATACCACTTTATTGCTCACAAACAGCGATTTTAGAACATGACTATCTCATTTTTGAGTTACTTTGATTTATTCCTCAATTGCCTGTAGTGATTTTTTTTTTTGTTTTTTTTTTTTTTTTTTTTTTTTTTTGCGGTACACGGGCCCCTCACTGTTGTGGCCTCTCCCATTGCGGAGCACAGGCTCCGGACATGCAGGCTCAGTGGCCATGGCTCATGGGCTCAGCCACTCCGCGGCATGTGGGATCTTCCCGGACCAGGGCACGAACCTGTGTCCCCTGCATCGGCAGGCGGACTCTCAACCACTGCGCCACCAGGGAAGCCCGCCTGTAGTGATTTTTGCTTCGAGAAGACTGCATGTGTAGTAAAATTTTTGAGATTTAGATGACTCAAAGAAGTTGTTTACCTTACATAAAAATGATAATTTATTTACCTATTAGAAAATTTTAACATGATTTACATTAGCTGTATTAATTGCTTTGTCTGATTTTGGTAATAATATGCATACTAGGAGTAATGATAATAACTACCCTCTACTGAACTCAGACAATGCATAAAGGGTGGTGCTTGCCACCTTCTTTTATCTCCAGTCCTTGCAGTAACTTTGCAAAGGTGGTTATGGCATTTCTACTACAGATGGGATGAAACAGAGGCTCAGAGAGGTTCAGTCAGTTCCCCAACATCTTTCATCCAGCAAGAGCAGAGAGCCTGTAACAGAGGTCTGCTGAGACCAAGTCCCTATTCTTAACCACTTTTCCAGCCATTGACCTTTGGTATCTGGGGCACTTGTTAAAAATGCAAAAATTCAAATTCAACAGTTCTGTTTTTGGTAAGACTTTTCCCTAATGGTGTGATTTTCCATCCAGAGGCATTATAATGTCTGGGTGCCTCTATTTTTTTTTCTGACATCAGTAGCCATGATGATGATAACCTAAATCCATTAATTCATAAAAGTTGCAAATTCTGAGATTTGAATTCTATCATTATTGACTGATTTCATCTACTATTTGGTTACTTAGTCATCCAGTTAGCATTGAAAAGATACTTTTCCTCCTTTCGTTGTGTTTTCAAACTAATGAATTTGCTCATGGGCATCCCCTAAAAGTTACCAACTAATTTTCTTCTAGTATCATTGTGAGTCTACAGCCATTCATGACGTATTTGATGCGTTTCAGTCCATTAAAGTTATTACCCCTTATTGATGCTAAAACGCTCTCATCTTGGCCTGTGGAAGCCTCATCCAATTGGCTCCTGAGTTTTTTTTTTAACATGTCACCTTTGATAGGTTCCTTCCTAACTCATATGATAAGTTTTTCTAGGCTAATCTTTTACATTTCATGTTCCAGACCTGGACTTGGTTATTTCTGTAAGTAACTGGACATTAATATTTAGAAAAACTTTCTCAGGTGATGCAAACATGTAGCTTGGAATAAGAACAACTGTTATAGCATCTCTCTCAATTTTGTGGTTAACACTGGGATATTTCCAAAATTTTTAAGGTAAATTATCTACTTCCTCAAATTTAATGACCCATCAGTTTGCTATATATTTGTTTAGATTTTATACCACTTTCCTTCTTAACAAATTGCAAGATTAGTACTCTCACATGAAGAGCAACTGAGTTTCAAAAACAGAAAAACTCTTCAACTGCAATAACCATTACATTACCATCCTTCTTTCCCCCCACCTTTTTTTTTTTTTTTTGCGGTACGCGGGCCCCTCACTGTTGTGGCCTCTCCCGTTGCGGAGCACAGGCTCCGGACATGCAGGCTCAGCGGCCATGGCTCACGGGCCCAGCCGCTCCGTGGCATGTGGGATCTTCCCGGACCGGGGCACGAACCCGTGTCCCCTGCATCGGCAGGCGGACTCTCAACCACTGTGCCACCAGGGAAGCTCCCCACCCCCACCTTTTTTAAAAAAAAAATCCTTGGATGAGGAAATAAAACAAGATCCACCTAAGCCTAGCTCCCGCTTTCATGGACCCATCTTATGGAAATTCTCTGGTTCTATGGTCAGTAGGAGAAAAATGGAACATGCTATACTCATTTAACAAATCACTGGCAATGCATATTTCTGCAAAACCTACATTTAATACCATTGTAACAGCAAAACAGGAAAGAAGTTTCCCGAAAAACCAAAGGACAACATTATGTAATATAAAACAGGCCTCTTAAAGTTCAAGTTTGATGATGTGATCATGCTTTTAGCAAAACTGACTGCAGCATTCACACCAAAGTAAATAGGTGCTGCTGATGGGATTTTAATATTACAAACCAGGCAAGCGTGGTCTTGAGACCTATCATGGTATTTGGTTAGAACTGCTCTGGGGACTTTTTCAGGCCACACCTGCCTTGTGGGAACCTGGAATCTCAATCAAAAACCTTCCAAGGTATTTGGGCCCATTGCTTGAGGAAACCCTAGCTTTGTATAACTAAATTCTTATAGTGGCCTCCCCACAGTGACGGATGGACTGTGTAGAATACAATTAATAGGAGGCGAAAACACAGGTTTAAATGACCGACTGAAGTCTCGTGGCTGGTTTACAAAGTTCCTCTTTTTTTCATGGCTTTGATTCTTTAATTTGAGACTTACTTTGCTTTGTAAAATTCTAAGTCACTTTAAATATTTCTCAGAGAGTGCTAAAATATAAGGCAACAAAGTATAGAAAAGCCTTTTAGGACCCAAATCAGTGAAACAAAATGGCATTAACACTAAAAATATTCCTAAGTATATCGGAAAAACAAATTAATGCTAGTTAAATGATTTGTTCGCTTACCTCTAATTCATAACCAGTTTCACAGTGATAAATAATCATGCTTTCAAAGCTGTATTCACTGCCAAACACAAACCCATGTTCTGGACTTTCAGGTTTCCCACAAGAAACTGGACTGCAGGATTCATCAGAAAACGGTGGCTCCCAGGTCCCATCAACCTAAATAACAAGTTATAAGTTACATTTAGAAATTAGTACACATGAATGAAGAAGTCTGCAAATATTGGTTGTAAGACAGAATAATCCGCAAATGATAGTCAGAGGACCTAGAACTTGGTCCCACTTCTGCCACTTATTTTCTTTGGCCTTAAACAACGCACATTAATTATCAGATGGCTTTAACAGTCATCACTAAACAATTTTAGACATTTCTGAAACTCACAAAACAAGCATTTTCTTCCTCATAGAATCCTTTAAAAAATCAAGAACACCAAGAAGTATGTTTTCATTATGGTGCATGAGGACTGGATGGTAGATACAAATATTCCATGACTTATAGTAATACACCCTTATATTTTACATAATTCTGCGTTTTCATCTAAAGTTGATGAGAAACGGCAACTTTCAGGCATACGATCCAAAGTTTAAAAAGATGGCTTCCTTTTCTCCCTTCCCAACATGAATACTTGAAAACATTCTATCATATATTGTGAGCAAGTCACATAGTTAAAGAAAAAAAAAAGACACACATACATTTACTTTATTTCCTCACCACCACCGTTAGAATTAACATTTTCCAGCCTTCTTTTCAGGTATAGTGAGGCGTACACAGATGTGTCCCTTGAAGACTGTTATTCTCTTGCTAATGTTGTTTTCTTTGAGGAAACAGCATATGAGTTGAATAGCTGTCTAAAACAAGACTTGAGGCTAAGCCCTTTATGCTACAGATGAGCCAGAAATAATTATATATATATATATATATACATATATATATATGCCTGCCTCATAATTAACCATTCCCCTAATGTCAGAAATATACATTGTATCTAATTTTTCAATACTGTAAATAATGCTTCAATAAATATATTTTTTGCACAAATGATTCTGGTATTACTATTAACTTTTAAAAGCTACATAGTATTGTTTTCTTTTGATATATCTGGAGTTTATTTTGGTATATACTAATTTTTTCCCTAGTGGTTCCTTCATTGTATCAGAATGATTTGTTTATTAATGATTCCTTTCTTCACTGACTTGTGACGATTCCTTTATCAGGATCTACTTTTGACTTATTTCTTCCATTCCATTCATTTCCCTTTCTACCGAATTTTACACTAATACCACACTGATAGGAGTTTGGCAATTCCAAGTAGCTTTATTAAAGTGACACAAGTAGTAAGCAGAGGCAGAATTTGACTCCAATTTTTGTTTCTGCTACCTTTGCTCTTCTACTAAAACTGGAAACGTATTTGGTAACAATTAGGCCTCATTTCTACACATAGAGAGTCTATGTGTAGACCATACACATAGTTCATCTGTCATGAATTTCTTGTTATAGATGTTTAACGTTTTATTTACCTTTGGGACTTTTCACCTGCCCTTGGCACTTTCCTACTTTTAAAACTGGGATCATTGGAAAGAAAGATATATTTTATTATATTTCTACCAAAAAACTTCTCAAATTCTTTGACATGGTTGGAAACGAGACATTTTCTCTTTTCTGAACAGCAAGATACTGCCTGTGTGGATATATGTATATGTATATCTATATCCACACACTTACATATACATATATCTATATACACACACACATATAGTATAATATACACTTACATATATATTCTCACACACACACACACACACACACACACACACATAGTATAATATATAAATGAGTTATACCCTACATGTTCTAATTAAGACAGATAATCTTACCTGACATGTTGATATATTAACCCCCTCATAGGTATACCCTTTTGCACATGACACAGAAACTTGCTTATTCACACTGAAATCATCCCCATGAACAAGTATGTGTGTTATGCTTGCTGGCAAAGGACATTTCTTAGGACTGCAAGAGATTCTCTCAGGGAACCAACGACCATCTTTCTGACAGGTGAATGTGTCTATCTCTGTATCCATCATATAACCTTCTAGACACCTGCAATGCAAAAGTAAAAATGAGTGCCTTAAAGGGAGTGCAATATAGTTGGTGACTTATTCTTGGATTCAAGAAGCTGTTATAAAGCTTAGTAGACATTTTATGTGATGTATTAAAAATGACTCAAATGTCAGGGGGATGGAACTGCCTTGCAAAAACACCAAGAAAACAATGACAACCAGTTGAATCCTTAGTTATCCACATTAAGGATTAGCCAAATCTAAAGTTGCTTTAAATGTTGTTGACATGATTTACCTTTGTTCTGGATAATATCATTATTAAATTTATTTATATTATGAAAATATCTAACAGTTCAAGAAACTCTAGACGAAGTCCAAAATAGACTCAGATCCTAGTAAGAATATAACACAATTAACATTTCTGGGGAATCTACTTTGTGCCAAATGAAGTCCTCTACATAGGGTGTGTCTTTTAACCCTGTTTAGTAGGTAGGTATCATGTAACAGTAGTATTGGTGTTCCAACTCAAGTCAAGCTGGCTCTAAAACCCTCTATGATTTTTAAAATTTGCATTTTTTCATTCAGCAAATGTTTACGGAGCATTTGTTAAATTCTAGTCACTGTTCTAATTGCTCTACAAATATGAACCCATTCTCATGTCAACCCTATGAATAGGTGTGATTATTTTCTTTATGCCCATTTTTCAGATGATGAAACTGACACCAGAGAGATTAAATAACTTTCCCAGGAAGCGACAGAGCTGAGATTCCTACCTATGGAATCTGGCTCTAGAGTCCATGCCTTTACCACTATACTATGCTGCTTTTTTAATTAACTAACATTTATTGGGTGGATATATTTTTTAAATTTCGCAAATTACCAGGCTAGGTAGCAGTCACAGGTTTTGCAAACTTGGAATGATCTGTTTACTAATAAGTGAAGATCTGAAGACAATCAACACACAAGGAAAAACAAACAGGAGAGTCTTGGGAAGCAGGTCTTATTGTGATTTCTCAAGCTATCTGAGACACCAACGTCCAAACAGAAAATTGAAAATGCATGTCAAAAGCGAGGAATACTTTTTGTTTTTCTTCTTGGTGCATAATCCACTATTCTTTAGGTTTCATTAGAGTGACAATCCTCCCTTGGGTCTATTTCTTACTGTAATTAAGAGAAAATGAAGGTAGAGCTAAAATGTCTACAACGGACAAGCTTAAGAAGAGTTATTAACTTATTAATAAAATCTAAGAAGCCAATATGTGAAGGCTAATCCACAATTCCTTCAGAGAGATCAATAAAATATAAATTGATTGAGGGTTGAGATATATTTACACATTACAGGCATTTATTCCAATAAAAGTCTAATTTATAAATTCATTCCATATTTTCTCATCTTTTTTTAATACTACATTTTAAATAGAGAACTTTTCAGCAAAAATCACTATCTGTGCATTAAATGCTTAGTTTGCTCAGACAGCATAGGTTGGATGTCCCCTCAAGACTATCTCCCTATTAATGTTGACCAATTAAAGTATGTGATTTTGGGGGCTTCCCTGGTGGTGCAGTGGTTGAGGGTCCACCTGCCGATGCAGGGGACACGGGTTCGTGCCCCGGTCCGGGAGGATCCCACATGCCGCGGAGTGGCTGGGCCTGTGGGCCATGGCTGCTGAGCCTGCGCGTCCGGAGCCACAACAGTGAAAGGCCCATGTACCGCCAAAAAAAAAAAAAAAAAGTATGTGACTTTTGACCTGAATTCTTCAGCTTTTGCCTTATTTCTCCAACATCTGCATATATGAATATAATCACTAGGTTATAACAAAGAGATTTATCAGCATAATGTTTAAAAAAGAGCCTGTGATTTAAGAGATATTAAAGCTAGCTAGAGGATCTTGCTGTTCCATGAAGTGCAACAGAATATGATAATTATATTAGGAACTACAGTCTGAAAGTGTAGAAATTTATTCTTACAGGTCAATGGATTTCTGCATAATTGTGGACAGAATAAAGCCAAGTGTTAAAAGCTTCAGCTTTTGGACAGCAGCCCAGAGAGGGTGTTTTCTTCCCAGTTAGCTACATTTTTGACCTATCACTTTTCATTTTACAACCCTCCTGCCTGTGCCCCTTGGAGACTCTAGAGCCAGGTCTTACCTGAGTTTCACTTTACTTCCATAGGTGTGTACCTCTCCAGTTGCCACTGCACTGGAGACAGGTGGTGGGGGTCCACAGGACAGGGGCTCGCAGACAGGATAAGGCTGGCTCCACGTCCCTTTCTCTGTACAAATCAGATCTGAACTGCCTCGGATGACATACCCAGATCTGCAGTTGTAAGTTATCACATTTTCCTCCAAAGAGCCACTCTCACTGGTGAATGCATTTGGTATCGTTGGGGGAGAACCGCAAGAAGTATGTTCACAGCGTGGGAAGCCAGAGCTCCATTGGCCATTGGCTTCGCAGGTGATTTCAGAAACTCCCAGGAGCTGGAAGCCTTTGAAGCACTGAATCCGAGCTGCCTGTCCACAACCAAAATCTGTCCTGTTGACTGCTCCATTCTGAATGACTGGTGGGGAACACGTGCAAGGCAGGCAGGAAGGTGGGCTGCCACTCCAGGAACTATTGGAGAGACACTTTCTTGAAGGACTTCCGTGGAGCTTATAACCGGGAAAGCACTGATACTGTATATGCCCTCCATGATAAAAGGAGAAGCCATTAGGGAAGCCATGGGCAAGATCTTCAGGAGGGCCACAGCTGACTGGTTTACAGAGAGGAACCTGGGCATCCCAGTTACCATCTGATTGACAGATGAGTTTGGGGGCACCGTGCAACACGTAGCCGTCTTGACAATGGAACACCACTTTCTTCCCGAAGCCATAGTCCAGGCCATCCATCACCCCGTTTGCCACCTGTAGTGGGGGAGAACACCTGACAGGCACACAGATGGGAGTCGTCCCACTCCAACTTCCATCAGCAAGACAAACACGACTGCTGGCCCCCTCCAGCAAGAACCCTTCATCGCAAGTGTACTCAACCTCTTTTTGGAATGTATACTCCTCTCCCTTTACCTGGCCATTTGCTGAGACTGGAGGTGAACCACAGTCCACAGGAATACAAATTGGCTCATTCCTATCCCAATTTTTATTTTCTTGACACGTTCTCCTGTCAGTGCCATTCAACACGTACCCAGGATTACACTCATAGTACAATATGCTCAGGTACGTGTAGTTGCTTCCTTTGATGGAGCCATTCATAACTAGATTCGGTTTGGGGCATGAGATGGCCTCACAGAGTGGGGAAGTACCACTCCATTCTCTATTCTGTAGACAAAGTCTTACGTCGGAGCCCACCAGAGTGTGCCCAGGTTTGCAGCTATACTGTATGGCACTGCCCATGGTAGTCTCTGTAAAATGCAAAAAGCCGTTTTCGGGAGCAACAGGCAGGTCACATTCCACTGAAATGCACGATGGCGCACTGCCATTCCAAGTTCCATCCTCCTGGCAGATCAGCACAGGGTTCCCCAAGAGTTCATATCCTGGATTACAGGTGTACGAAACCAGGGTGTTGTATCGGAATTTTGCTGAATGTGTAGCAGGAGATCCCTTTGTGTTTCCCCAGGTTTTAGCCACTGTTCCCAGATGATGAGGCGGGTGAGGAGTCAGATATGGAACTTCCATCATGTCTTCTTCTTGGTTAAAATATTCCTGACCGTCTCTGACCTTAGTACAGTCTCCAAAATCAATGTGAGGGGGGAGACCGCAGTCTATGAGTACACATGTTGGGATGGAGCTTGACCATCCTGACTCTTCACAGGTCTGCATGGCGTGACCAGCCACCTGGAACCCAGGGAAGCAGCTGTAGATGATCATGGCACCATAGCTGTAATCTGCACCTTCTACGAAACCGTTCTCAATGGGATGTGGGGGATCACAGTGGATGGCACTGCAAGATGGGACATCCACATCCCAATCACCTGTCTCTAAACAAGTCAAGGCTTTGGGACCTTTGAGCCTGAAGCCCCGGTCACAAGAGTAGGTGATGGTCTGTCCATAGTGTAGGTTTGTGTAAGAGAATTTGCCATTCGAAATCTCCTTGGGCTTGGGGCACTCAATGGGCTTACAGGTTGGTTTTCTTCCAAGCCAGTGACCATTTTCCCCACAAAGAGTGGTAGAATTGCCCACCAACTCAAAGCCTGGCTTGCAGGTATAGAGAGCTGTGCTCAGATAGGCAAGACCTTGCACGTCAATGATGCCATGGAGGATTTCCTCAGGTTGGGGGCATTCTACTGGCGCACATTCTGGCAGTGGAGAGCTCCAGGTGCCATCAGCCTGGCAGAAGGTGGTAGCATCTCCTCTTAAGAAAAACCCATCCACACAAGAATACTTGACAGCACTTCCGAAATGAAGAGCAGAAGAAGGAGCAGGGACACCGAAGGGAATCAGCGGAGGAGGGAGGCAAAGAACCATCTTACAAACAGGAAAAGAATCATTCCACTGCTGGGATGGCAAGCATTTCAGGACAGAGGGGCCCTGGAGGGCGTTCCCTTCTTTACAGGAAAATGTCACCACTCCCACCTCGGTGGGCAACTCCTTCAAAACCAGTTGGTTCTCCAAGAGGGGTGGCTCTGGGCACTTGGCGGGCACACACTTTTGGTTTGGCTTCTTATTCCATTTGCCGGATTTCAGGCATGTCCAAGAATGATCACCAATAAGCTCGTAACCCTCATTGCAGAAAAACTGAACCTTGGACCCTACTTCAAAATTTTCTCCTTTCCTGTAGCCATTCTGGATCGGGGGAGGTTTTCCACAGTTGAGAGGGATGCACGACAGAGGGGATTCACTGTGCCAGTGGCGATTGGCTTGGCAGACAAAGACAGGACTTCCGACTGACTTATAGCCTGGGTTACACCGGTATCTCACTTCACTCTCAAAGGTCCTGCCAGCTGTATGCTGCATAACAGGGAGAAAACAATGAAGTACAATTTGTATAACACGGAATATAACTGACAAAATACAGCAAATCACAGTAAAGAAGAACTAAACTAAAATGCCTATGTTAAAATGTATCAATTAAGACATAAGCAAATGAGGACTTGTATTTTTCCAATAGGTCCACTCTATTTTTTTTATTTAAATAAACAAAAAGGATGGCAGAAGGTCAAATTAGGTAATCCCTACAGCAGAAATGTTGGCCACAGCGGTCAGCCCATAATAACTAAAGATCAATAGTCTCTAAAACGATTGATGAGTTGATGGAGCAATACCAAAAATTATAAATTACTTGGTAAATTAAAAAAATCTCACCGACCAAAGCAGTGCTAGAGTGTGTTGTTTTACTCACAGAAAAGGAAACACACACAAACGTACATTTGTTTACGCTGTTAGATAATAAGAAAAACAAATGTTTTTATGGATATGGACCTACTGTCAGAGTTTTGTGTTCATCCTTAATATAATTTTAAAAAATTGCTGCCATGACACAAGGGTGGAAAATAAAAAGTAACATTTTACCTTTTAAACAAAAAATTCAATATTCATACTCTCAACATTCAACTATATAAGTGAATAACATAATAAGAGGTCATTTTTAGGCAGTCCAAAGATGAATTACTTATGAAAACTTTAAAAAAGATTGCAATGGTTCTTCTGTTAACGGTACGTCTAGCTTCTGTGGTGCAGTGAACTTCTTGGTATTTGGACATGATTATTTGCTTTGTTTATTTATCTATTCCTTGGGCACCCCACATGCATATAAACACCATGGCATCACAGACCTAATCCGTGTTATTAAATACTAGATCTCCAGTACTTACCTGGCACCTAGTAGGAGCTCCAGAAATATCTGTTAAATGAATAAATGAAGAAAGCCCCCTTACATATCCTAGACACCTTCTTCCAATGGAAAGCTAATACACCTGAGCAAAAGTCTTAAATAAAAGGCATTCACTGTTGTTTTAGAATATAAAGGAGAAAAGGTACTATGTAGGCGTGGGTTTTAAAAAAGTGTTTAATTAGAATACTGTCTCTTTAAAGTGACCCTTGATTTGGGGGAATAGATTGTTATTCCTGTTTTCTTGATAGATTTAATGAGAAGACACATAGTAACGAGAAAGGAGGATATGCGTGGATCTGACAAAACCCTTTGTCCTGATGAAATTACCTTTAGGTTCCCTAAAAGAAAACTGCAAAAACCACCTTACGGTGAATGGATGGTTTACTCCCATCTTTTGTCTAAAAATAAGAAATGGTAACAGACTTCTCTAGGTTCCATTTAGACCTTGATTTCTATAAAAATAAACAATACATCCATCTTGGAGTAACTTTTTATAAATCAAAATAGTATCTCTTAAAACTATTTTATTCTAACGTCATAGCTGGGCTAAAATATTGCTATAAAGTGTTTCAAGTGCCTATATGCTAGTAGAAGGTAGAAAGCTATAGATTAAAAGGATTCATGACCTCTATCAAATTCTCTCCAATATTTACCACCAATAGATTTAGCAGCTTCTGTTATTCACCTATTAGTCTATTCATGTCCCTGCTTCTGAATAAGCTCCAATGGGCTGGCCCTGTAAACGATGAAAGCCATGGACACTTGTGAATCAGTCTCTTACCTCCAGAAAGCCATTCTCAACCTTTGGTGGTTCATTGCAAGATACAGGGTGGCATGTGGGTATGGGGCTACTCCACTGTCCCGTGGCTTCGCAGGCGCTCTTCTTCTCCCCTTTGATGTAGAAGCCCCTGTTGCAGCTATAAGCCACCACGGCTCCAAAACTGTAGTTTGATCCAATCGCATAGCCGTTCATGATGCGGGGTGGCTCTCCGCAGCGCACGGGGATGCACTGGATGGACATGGGGGAAGGGTTCCACTGCCCACCTCTCAGACATTCAATCTTTGCTGAGGTGTTCAGTACGAAACCCTCCGTGCATTTGAAGCTCACAACTGAGCCTGCGGCAAATTTTGCTTTGCTCACAGATTCCAAGATGCTGTAGGAAACAGCTGGGGGTTTCTCACAGAAATGAGCTATACAACGGGGCACGGCCTGACCTTCTGGGGGAACCCACTTGCCCTGGGCATTGCAGAGGAGCTGGGAGTTGTCTGCCAGGCTGTAACCATCTGAACAATAGTAGAATGCAATGTCTCCAAATAACCGATGGGCAGTCTCTGGAGAGGCATGTTCCACACTGGGGGGCTCATCACAGGAGACAGCCAGACACTGCTGGTCACTTCTGCTCCACTTGCCATTGGCCAGGCACTCAATGGTGTCAGGACCGGCAAGGGTGTAGCTATGAGATTAGGGAGAAAGGAACAGTAACTAAGCACATTATTTGAGAAAAGTGTTTGCATCTTCTTATTCTGCTTTTATTTTTTACATCTTTCCACCAATAACTTTACTTTTATCCTTTATCCTTTAAAACAATATTTACTATTTGGATTTGAGCTTATTGATCAAATGACCTTCATTTAAGATATACATCTTGTTATTAATATTAGGGCTTGTTCAGAAAGGGAAATGGATTTTGCTATTTATACTACCAAATGTAAAATAGACAGCTAGTGGGAAGCAGCCGCATAGCACAGGGAGATGAGCTCGGTGCTTTGTGACCACCTAGAGGGGTGGGATAGGGAGGGTGGGAGGGAGACGCAAGAGGGAGGGGATATGGGGATATATGTATATGTATAGCTGATTCACTTTGTTATAAAGCAGAAACTAACACACCATTGTAAAGCAATTATACTCCAATAAAGATGTTAAAAAAAAACTCTAAAAATTGTTACACATTTCTTTAAAAATAAAAATGAGGACTAAGCTACGGTCCTGTCTGACTCAATTCAAAGTTGGAACTTCATCTAGCTATAGATGATTTCCGTTGCTTAATTTGATCACTAGTCTTTGAAACAAAAGCTCTGATGAACCACAGGTAGCCTGCATATAACTCCTAGGTATCCACTTGCTTATAATCAATGAACTTTAAAGGAGGGATTATAATTTCAGTCTCCATTGTTTCCTAAACCCTTAACCATGTGGTTAGCATTAAAAGCTGTGTCTGCATATGGCTCTGCTATTCAACCAGCACGAATAAATTTTGCTTTGTTTATGCACAGGTATTTCCCCATATATGATGATAGATTGATGACTTACAAAAATCTTAATTATGCTCAAGTGCGCTCTCAATGAAGCAGAACAAAACATTAGGATATGCAGTATTAGAATAATTACATTTGAATCATTCTGATTTTCATTCTCACTTTTGTACTGAAGAGAAAGAGGACAGGGAGTCTAACATCCGATCAGTCCGTCGTCTTAATAATGAAGCGTAAGGGGACTAAAATAATTTGGCACCAACTGAACCCTGTTTAGAAATATTAATTTCTTCATTTTGCAGATGAGTGAATGGTTGTTCAGACAGGCTAGGAAATCTGCTGAGAGTCACACGGGTGCAAGCAGCAGAGGTAGGATTGGAATTTGGTTTACTGGATTCCAACCCTTCTATCTTTCCCATGATGTTGCTCTATCTCTCTTCCTTTTTTTTTTTTTTTTTTAGGAGATGACTCTCCCTTTGTATGTATGTATGTATGTATTTATTTATTTTTAACATCTTTATTGGAGTATAATTGCTTTACAATGGTGTGTTAGTTTCTGCTATACGACAAAGTGAATCAGCTATATGTATACATATATCCCCATATCCACTCCCTCTTGCATCTCCCTCCCACCCTCCCTATCCCACCCATCTAGGTGGTCACAAAGCACCGAGCTGATCTCCCTGTGCCATGCAACTGCTTCCCACTATCTATCTTACATTTAATAGTGTATACATGTCAATGCTACTCTCACTTCGTCCCAGCTTACTCTTCCCCCTCCCTGTGTCCTCAAGTCCATTCTCTACGTCTGCATCCTTGTTCCTGTCCTGCCCCTAGGTTCATCAGAACCATTTTTTTTTTAGATTCCATATATATGTGTTAGCATACGGTATTTGTTTTTCTTTTTCTGACTTACTTCACTCTGTATGACAGACTCTAGGTCCATCCACCTCATTACAAATAACTCAATTTTGTTTCTTTTTGTGGCTAAGTAATATTCCATTGTATATATGTGCCACATCTTCTTTATCCATTCATCTGTCGATGGACACTTAAGCTGCTTCCACGTTCTGGCTATTGTAAATAGTGCTGCAATGTCCTCTCTCTTTTTAAAAGGAGGTCGGTTAGATCGCAATTGGTGGGTGTTCTGTGGAAACTGTATGGAAGTGTCATTAGTACAACTTATCTGACCTGCCCTTCAGCAAAGATTCTTAAGTCATTAGCTAGCAAAAATTTCTACTGAGGTCCCTTTTCGTTTTATAAGGAATCGGCTCTTATAGAGAGATTAGAATTCCTTCACCCACTCTGGCAAGATTTAGGAAATCTATAGGAAACAGAAAGATCAAGGAAAAAATGATAGAGCACCATCAGAGATATGTGTTCCTACCCTATCTACAGTGATATATCGTGCTATGGATAGAAGTGGTCTCAAAGCAAATACTCATAGCCTTCCCCAATAGCTGAGCACAGTCTCCAGTTAGGGTCTGCTGCAGTTCATTGTTGTGGAAAAGCTCAGTTCTTTGTATAAGAATATATAATAAATTTTTGGCTGGCTTCTGTCTTAAAGGATCCAGGAAGATATACAAAGACAGTATGTTACAAGCATAATTTTACTATTAAAAATAATAATGTATTATTAAAAATACATTGCCCTAGGTCTGAGTGCCTAGACTCTGCTATTCCTGTGTAGAATGTGCTCCATTTACAGAGGCTCTCTTTTTTGGGTCTCCTTCAATTTATTTTATCAATGTTTTGTAGTTTCAGTGTACAGATTTTTCACATCCTTGGTTTAATCCTTTTTTTATACAGCAGGTTTTTATGAGTTATCTATTTTATACATATTAGTGTATATATGTCAATCCCAATCCCCAATTCATCCCCCCCCCCCCGCCAACTTTCCTCCCTTGGTGTCCATACGTTTGTTCTCTACATCTGTGTCTCTATTTCTGCCCTGCAAACCAGTTCACCTGTACCATTTTTCTAGATTGCACATGTATGCGTTAATATACGATATTTGTTTTTCCCTTTCTGACTTACTTCACTCTGTATGACAGATTCTAGGTCCATCCACCTCACTGCAAATAACTCAGTTTCGTTCCTTTTTATGGCCGAGTAATATTCCATTGCATATATGTACCACATCTTCTTTATCCATTCGTCTGTCGATGGGCATTTAGGATGCTTCCTATAGAGGCTCTTGCTGTTTTATATTTTTATAGCAGAGTTTACATCCTTTGCACACTTTGAACCATGCATCATTATTTTCATGGGGTCCTTTGATGTTGCTACCGTATTTCATTGGCTGAAGTTTATAGACATCACCTGAGACATCCCTGATTTATTAGGATCCATTGTGCCATCTATAGAGTGCTTCCTTTAGGTAATGGGACTGACTGCTTTGAGGCAGAAGCCTCTGCCTCCAGAACCTTCCTTATTCCTAAAAGCCTCTTGAGGACACAAGAACAGAGTCTTGTAATCTGGCAGCACTTCGTTAGGCCTCTGACCCCTGATCTGCTGGACAATATCCACCAATGACTCTTCCCTAATGGAAAATCACAGCAAAAAACTCTTCTGTAATATAATGGAAGATTACCACTAAATACATGTATTTTGATTAAATGAATTTAAAGACTGCATTTTCAATACTATCCATACTTTCCTAGAATTGACACCATCCCTTTCTCTGACTTAAGAACTTGACTTTTCTTTATGATTCTCAATCAACATTTAGCTCTTCATTAGGCAATTAGGCCATGCTGTGTGCAAGAATCCCTTCCCTAGTGTACAAGGCAATGGCAGTGCATGTACTTTGTGTCCCAGATGAAATAGCTTTTGAGGGGAGTCGTGAAAGAAGCAGGAAAGGAAGAAAAGTAACAGGAGCAAAGAAATGGGAGTGTGATATAGCTGGGGGCTTGTGGGGACTTATAAGTAGTTAGGAATGGCCTATGAACATCTGGAAAAGGAAGCAGTGGTCACTAGGATCTTGTGTGTTTTTGACACTTGTGATGGTTAATGTGTGAAGATGTGGCAGGCACAGATTAACTGGAAATGGTTTTTGACAGTTCCTTTGACAAGGATTCTCATAAGATTTTAGCAGAAGAAATGCTGCTAGAACAGAAAGATATTTAAGTGGTTTATTAACTGGATGACCCAAAGAGTATTATTGGTTAATAGAAGTAAGCTAGTTGGGCGTTTCGTATCTTCTAATGTCACAAAACTCTGTCCTTAGCCCATCAGTTTGTAAGCAACACATAACTGTAGGGTGAAGGATAAGGGTTTTAACAGGGCAGTTCAATGTTTCTAATCTTACTAGGTAATATTCAACAAAGATAAAATGGGAGGTCCTGTATATAGATAATAAAGAAAAACTGCACAAAGGGAAACCTGGCTTAGTGGCAGCCAATGTGAAAGACTTTAGTTTCCTTGAATGAGTCAATGGTGACATCCTTAAAAGGGTTACTGCATCTTTAGAAACTCATTTATCCGGAAAGAGAAGAAGAGAAATGAAATAAATTGTCATGTTTTAAGTACCACGTGTCAGTCCCTAGACTTGGTGTTTTTATCTCTCTTGCAGTTACATTCTAATTTGCACATTCAGCTCTGGGTATCACAATTCAAAAAGGGCTATAGACCTATTGGAATAGGCTCAGAGGACAGTGACTCTGAGAGTGAACAGACTTGGAATCATGTCCATTGATGAGAAAGAGAAAGGCAGATTTGAGGTTGAGCTGGCTGAAACGTCTGTCTAAACGTCTGTCTCCCTACACCTTCACTTCCAAAGCTGCAAGCTTGGCATCTTAACCAGAATGTAGGATCATGTTTTAGTCATGGAAATGTTATGAAGGGGCTGGGATCCCTTACTGAAACCTCTTAATTAGCTCTAATGATCCATTTGTAGAATCTTGGGGCCAAGCTATCAATACTTGAATGGCTGGCATTTCAGAGGAGCAGAGGAATTTACACTGAGTGGCTTCAAAAATAAATAAATAAAGCCAGTGCTTTAGACTAGACAGCATATTCAGTGAAGATGAGGACAGAGGCTTATCAAAAATAACTGTCTCCTGAAACATATATATCAGTTAGTCTTTTAAGATGCTAAAGAAGGATATATTCTCTGAATGGCAAAAAAAAAAGAGGAATTAATTTGTAGTTATTGCCTAGATAGAACTATAACTGGTCTCTGATCAAACAGCCACACCATTTCATTATGTTAGAAATCTAAATGAGTGTTAAGATTTCTGGAAGACATATTCCACCTGCTTATGTAAAAGAATCACTTAAAATGATAAAGTTTTGTACAGATGATAAGATACATCCTATATACGTTGGCTACTAAAACAGGAAAAAGTGGAATTGGTACAAATCTAAAACATTGAAATATTTAATTTTACTCTGTGTGACCTTTTGTATTCTCATTCAAGAGACACTGGGGACACCCTTGCAGTCTGTTATTAAAAATCAGGCCATATGGGGCTTCCCTGGTGGCGCAGTGGTTGAGAGTCCGCCTGCCGATGCAGGGGACACGGGTTCGTGCCCTGGTCCGGGAAGATCCCACATGCTGCGGAGCGGCTGGGCCCATGAGCCGTGGCCGCTGAGCCTGCGCGTCCGGAGCCTGTGCTCCGCAACGGGAGAGGCCACAACAGTGAGAGGCCCGTGTACCGCAAAAAAAAAAAAAAAAAAAAAATCAGGCCATATGTATTATAAAACAAGTTGTTTTCCTCCATAATTCCAAGGAAAATTGTCCCATCGATATTACAGTGATGTCATAGAATGACACATTTTAGGATACACTGGCTGTAATACATTATCATACTTCTGGAATGATAACAAAAATCCTTTGAAAATGGGCAGAGTAATCTCCAGATGCAATTTTCAGTGATTTGATTCACGGAGTGAACGCCTACTAAGAGGCATGGGCCTGGGAAGCTTTGTGAGAAGGCTCCCCAGTGGGTTATTAGCTCTTCTCTTCTGCGAAAAAGAACCTTTAAAAAGTCTTAAAAGAGCAGCATACTAGATATTTAAAGGGCTGCAATTGAATAAGAGCAATAGAAAGTATAAATCTGTCTCAGTAATTAGTTCTGTTTTCAATTGAAAAAGATTACAAAAATGGTATCGTAGTATATTCACTAATTGCATTTAAAAGTCTATATTTGAAAAGACTCAAAAGGGAAACATTCTATCAGGATGTTCGGATGTCAATGACCCTTCCTTCCCAGTGAGTTTCTCACCAAGAGAGTATACATGAGAATGAAAAGGAAAATGGGAAACAAGTGAACATTTTATTAATTGAGGCAAAAAGCTGAAAACCACCAGTGTAATGTTTTGATAAAAGGTGAATTTGGAAGGCCAATTTCAGGGCAGGAGACAGAAATCAGACTTATTCCTTTTCTTCTCTGGCATTCATCTTACTACTCCAGTCTCCTAAGGTCTCTACTCTTCTATCCTAATCTTGAGAGAGTGTCTTCTTTTCTTAACCCAAGGAAAGGCCCATGCAAAGCACACCACCAATAAGAGAAGACAAAAATACTGAGACCAAAACAAGAATGTGTGTGTGTATACCCAATAACCAGGAGTGGGTAGCTTAAATGGTGTGTAGGTCAGTGGTCTGTGTTAGGCAGCCCCAAGGGAGAAGAGGGAATTGAAAGGGCTAGGGAGGGAAATAGGCCCTAACATTCTTATCAGGCCAAAAGCATCTTAGGAAGTGGAAGGAGACAGCAGGATGCCAAAGCCATTACACAAAAGCCATGACATGAACACAGTGATTCCATCCTGGAATAGAACAGACATTGATGCATGTTGACCTATGCTAATCAATCCCTTGGTGGGGAGAGATAGAAAAGGAGTGAAGAGAGAGAGGACAAGCACTGACTTCTAGTTCTGGCTATAATATTGTCTGCACACCCTCCCTATATAACACTTGATGAAATACAACAGAAATTATTTTAAATGCATAGCTTAGCTGACCAGAAAGGAAATCTCCATGTGCCAGAAATGAAGAGGAAATTAAAAACAGAAAAGTAAGCCTGTGAATGAATGCTATGGCTGCCCCTGGATTGGACAGGAAAGGGGAAATGGAGAGTAATAGCTGAGTCTCTGGCAAGAATCTATGTCCTAGAAGGACATACACTGAAAGGATATTCACCAGAAAAATTCCACCTAGAGGCCTAGTGAGATGACAAGTGAGATCTCTGTATTTGCTGGGAATCTGGCTGGAAAAACAAAGTCCTGGCTAAGGTAGCAGAACCCAGGACTGCACGTCATGTGGACTTGAGGGTAGGGTTTATACCACTCATTTTGTATGGATAGCCTTTGAACTGATAAATAAATGTGAAATTAGGTTTTTGGATGGTGATACTCCTGGGGCACCTAGAAGAAAAAATAATCCTTATACTCAGACCATTAAAGAACTGTCACAGATCAAACAAGTCCCAAACACTATAAGGACAGAATGTGAAATTACAAAACACACATGCACGCTTTCCATCATGAATGGGTCAGTAGGCAGAACAAACAGCAAGATGAGGGCACCAATAAATTGAGATGATAGAAAAAGTGGTCTAAAATCTAAAACAAAAAATGAAATAAATATGTTCAAATAATTAAGGACAAAACCCCTTAAAATCCTATTTAAAAAGAAGAGACTGTAAAAAGAAATAGTTGAAAAATAAAGAGAAATTCTAAAAATAAAAATATAGAAAATAAAAATTCAAAAAAAGGGGACACATTTCAAAAGCAGATTACAGATAGTAGAAATGAAAATTAGTGAACTGGAAGATATATGTGAGGAAATTATCCAAATGCAACCCAAGTTTTTAAAGAGATGGAAAATGTGACAGGTTAATAAACATGTAAAGTAGAAATAAAAGCTCCAATACTTATCTAATAAAACTTACAGAAATAGAGAAAAGTGAAAGTTAAGAAGAATATTTAAAGTGAAAATAGCTTATTCTAAAATTGGTGAAAGATACAAATTCTCAGATGTAAGGAGTACAATGAGCCCTGAACAAGATGAATGGCAATTAGTACAACTTTAGTCATACCATAGAGAAACACCAAAACAACGAAGACAAATTAAAAAAATAAATAAAGGGAAAACACATTACTTATAAAGGAACAACAATTCAACCAGTTTCTCAACCTCAGCACTACTGACATATTGGACCAGACAATTCTTTGTTGTGGGGGTCTGTCCTATGCATAGTAGGATGTTTTAGCAGCACCCCCAGACTCTGTTCCTATAGCACCTTCCCTCAACGGGGACAACCAAAACGTCTCCAGACATTGTCAAATGTTCCTGGAGGGCAATATTGCCCCTGGTTGAGGGCTACTAAATTAGACGGATGGAATCCTCAACAGAAACACTAGAAGTCATAGGGCAATGGAAATATCTTTCAAAAATGTTTATGGAAGCAAACTATTAATGTAGACTTGTATACCCAGCTAAACTATAATTCAAGAGCAAGGGTAAAATACTATTATTTTCAGACAAAGATTGTGTAACATACTGACTCTTGCCAAAAGAAAGATATAAAGGATGTACTTTAGGAAGCAGAAGCATTAAACCCAAAGGAAGGAGTGGGATGGAAAAAGCAATTCATAAAAATGAATGCTTTTTATGAAAGATTCATAAAAATGTTAGTAAATCTAAATAAGCATTGAGTATATCAAAAAAATGACTAATTTGGAAAGTAAAATAAGAGGGCAGTAAAATGTAGATAGTGATAAGACATTTAAGATGAGAGGGGTGACAGAAACAAATATTTTCTAAGATCTTTGAGTTGTTCAGCAGAAAGGCAAAGAAACTGAGTATGATCTCAGAGTAGGAAAAACTTCTTAAATTTGACACATACAAAAAACAAACTCTAAAGGAAACAATTGATAAATATTAAGGACTATCTAGTATAAAGTTAAAAATATGCATGCCTCATGACCCAACAACTCTCACTTTTGGTGTCTAGGCCAGAGGTATTCTTCCTTCTATGGACTGGGAGATGTGCAAGGATGTTTACTTCAGCACTGCTGTATCATCAAATAAAGTGGAAAGCAATTAACCCTCTACCAGCAAGGAAATGGGTAACTTAGAGATTGCTCATTCTGACAAGGAAGCACTATAGAGCAGTTAAAATGAATTCTGTTGATTTACCTTTAACAACAAAGGCAAAAAACACGACGTTAAACGAAAATCAAGCTTCAAAAGGATACTCAGAGTATGAACAACGTACATGAAAATTAAAACATTTAAATCAACAGCATATTTGTTTATGAGTACATATGTAACACAGAAAAAAATGCACATTTACTTTGAGAGGAGTGAGAAAGTGATGAGAATGGCTTCTAGTTATTTTTGTAATATTGTATTTCTTTTAGAAAGAGAGATCTACAATAACTATGGCAAAAATTTAACATGTACTTTTATCTCAGCAGTGGATACACAGGTAATTTTAAATAGAGATTAATTTGGTTTTGTGCTCTTTTGTATATTTAAATGTTTCATTAGGCATTTGTCCAGAAAAAAGGAATAAGACAGAGCTCTCCGGTCTGGCCACCCTCCTAACACTCTAAGAGTAAGTGTATGTAAAGGGGCAAAGTGTTCTTCCTCTCACCAAAATTGTTACTTTCAGAAAAATGAAACTATCTTCTAATAGCTATTGATATTTTTCTTTTAGGAAAAAAACATGAGTGGTAGTGATTTGTGACCATGTGTACTTTCCATTAATTTGATTAACTACTTAAGATAGTTTCCCCTGTATTATTAAAATGTCATCACTTTACATAACAATAATGACACAGAAAATATTAATAAAGCCGTATTTATATAGTATCTTCACGCACATGTAAAGCACTTTTATAAAAATGGCCTCATACCCTTTAACAGCTATATGACTGAGATGACAGATTTGGTTTCCATCTTTTCAATGAGAAGAAAGCTCCCAGAGTGTCTATTTGCTTAGAGCAGAAGGGATCTGTATGATAACGTGGCCCAACGCCTTTATGTTTTAACTATAAAGTGGGAATAATATATCTTCTTCAAAATCCCTCTCTTTGTTGAAGGGAGCACATGAGATAATTCACAGGAGTGTCCTTTGAAGAATGTAAAACCCTCTACGAATGCAGGGATTTGTTGTGATTTTCCTTATTGTCTTTATTGCTTCTTTTAACAAACCTTTTTTGTATGATACGTAGACTTAGCATTAGGCAGATATAGAACTCTTCTTATCATATAAGTGAGTGATTTATAGCGAAAAAAAGAAAAATGGGGATTTTTATAAGAGCATGATCTTTAAAAGTATATGCAAAGACAAAATTCTAGTAGGAGATATAGTAAAGTATCATTTATCTTCGGGCAATTTAAAAAAATATGTTTATTTTCTAGTTTTATATGGTGATAATACATTACTTCTTAATCAGAAAAAAACCCAGAAGTTATCAATATGTAGCTATTATTTGGAACATTTATATCGATAAGGTTTCACAAACATTTAAATGACTAATCTTAAATAGTACTATGTAGTTCGCTAGGAAGCAATTTTTAAATGAGTCAATCCACAGGGGAGAGATGGGGCCATCAAAAGCTAATTCCCACAAATTGATACAACATTGTAAAGCAACTATACTTCAACAAAATAAATTTTAAAAAGCCAATTCTTACACTGACATTTTAATATTCAAGATTTCTTTTCTCACTTAAGAAGGTGTTAAGATCCGGGATTTCTGTCAGTTATTTACGTGAGTATTTGACTCTCAAGAGCTTTTTGCAAGAAAATATGGTTGCCACCTGCTGGTGGCCTGTATTAGTGGAACGGTCTTCTATCTAGGTGAAAACAACTTCAACTTTCACGTTACTTTCATGAAACTGTGTCCTCTCTTCTGTCCTAACATCATAGTAGTGGCACAGCTTGTTGAGTTATTATTTTCTGCCTAGTCCAAGCAGTATATCATTTTACTGCTCACAATATCCATAAGGAGTATCAACCTTTAATGACTCATAGAAGCGGAGAGAGGTTATACCATTTTCCCCGGGCTGCACAGTGAGTGAAAGATAGAGCTGAGACACAAATGCAGAAAATGGCAGCCCCTCTGCTGTCACTCGTTCCAACTGCATGAAAAGCATCTGTGGTAAATCTGGACTGTGAAAGTTATAAACTATTCCTGGTGAAAGCATTTATTGAGGAAGCACGGAAAAAAATGAGCAATGAAATGCCAGTCAGATGATCTGGGATTTAATCACCCCTCAATTCTTTACTGCCTGCCTAAGACCCTAAGCAGATCACCATCCCAGAGGGAGCCTCTCCTTTCTCTGTGTCTTACACGGTTTTTGTGAGGATAAAATGAGACGAGTATGAAAGCACTTTGTAATCTGTTCCTGTTTTTTTACATTTTATCTCTGAATTAAATGAGATCACTAAAAATTTAAAAATCTGAACTTTTTAATATTTTTTTCATGCAGATGTGGCATCTTTATGTTGTGACCTACGTCTTGCGTTTGATTTGGCAGAGGATAAATACACAAATGCCTATTTAAATATGCTTTTTCCATCTTTAATTAAAGTATAGAGATATTTTCCACCGCATTGCCCAATGTCCGTTATTCAAGGCCTAATTTGATAAATTACTCTAATTCCAGGAAAACATTGTTCCCACAGGGGAATATGCTCCCTTTCTGTTGTAAGAAAAGAACATAAAGCTCTCTTTGGCTTTGGCCGCCAGGAAATTTAATTTAGTATTCAATGGAGCCCATCTGCGGTTGGGCCCATCCTCTCCCAAAATTCCTTTCCTTCATCGGGTTTACTCACCCTTCTTTGCAAGTGTAAGTGACAGTGTTCCCAAAAGTGAAGTTACTCCCGGTGGTGACAGCATCTTTGATGGCCGGTGGCTCTCCACAGGAGACGAGATGGCAGGTAGGTGGCGCTCTATCCCAGCTGCCTGAGGCCGAGCATTCGATGACCAAAGGGCCCTGCAAGCTACAGGAAAGAATGGTGCCACCTCTTTTGTTGGCTATTTACTTACTGCTCTGGAGGTGAACAAGGAAGAACTTAGGAGAGAATAGGGGACACTTGAGGAATTTTAATACATAAAAATAAAGTTTCTTCCCATTTTATTGCTTTATATAAAAACAAGGGAAATCTGGGACTTCCCTGGCAGTCCAGTGGTTAAGATCCTGTGCTTCCACTGCAGGGGGCACAGGTTCAATCCCTGGTTGGGGAACTAAGATCCCACATGGCGTGTGGCAATCAATGTCAATCAATCACTTTTTTTTTTTTTTAAATGGAAATCTCAGCTGGCTATAGATTCATTTAAAACTATGAGTAGGCTAAAACAACATAACTGGGGTGCAAAATAAAATGGTTCAATGTGCTCATTGGTGGTGCTGTGATTAGCAGATTACTTGGATGAGAAAGGGTAACATGCTGGTTAGGATCCAACGATAAGGAAGACAGACACCCAGGAAGTCAGGGTAACTGAGGTCAGAGGGAACTGCCCTTGCCATTAGCCTGGGCATCTGAACAGTGTTGCTCATCACTCTGACCTCTGGTCTTCCTTTGAATTTAAAAACCTCGCAGGCCTACGGCATGCCTTATCCACCTTCACTTGCCAATCAGCTTTTGATTGTACAATTCACTCCATTTTCTGTTCATTTGATCTGTTTCCTGTCAGATCCTGTTGGCCTCGTTTTTGATCACAGCCCGACTCTCTATTGTCCCTTCTTTTTGTTTTGATTTGTTTTTATTTATTTTATTTTTGGCTGTGTTGGGTCTTTGTTGCTGTGTGTGGGCTTTCTCTAGCTGCGGCGAGCGGGGGCTACTCTACGTTGCGGTGTGTGGGCTTCTCATTGCGGTGGCTTCTCTTGTTGCAGAGCACGGGCTCTAGGTGCGTGGGCTTCTGTAGTTGTGGCTCGCAGGCTCAGTAGTTGTGGCGCACAGGCTTAGTTGCCCTGCGCCATGTGGGATCTTCCCGGACTAGGGCTTGAACCTGTGTGCCCTGCATTGGTAGGTGGATTCTTCATCACTGCGCCACCAGGGAAGCCCCCCCCCTTTTTTTTAAGATTTTTTTGATGTGGACCATTTTTTAAATCTTTATTGAATTTGTTACAATATTAACAAATTCCTTAGTTCCTTGACCAGGGATTGAACCCGCACCCGCGGCATTGGAAGGTGAAGTCTTAACTACAGGACCACCAGAGATATTGTCCCTTCTTTTTGAACACACACACACACCCCATTAATCAAATTAACCTCTTAACAGTATTAAAGACCCTGGTCCTTATCTTGACATGATTTTTACGACATCCTATGCAATATTTCGTTTGCCAAAATATCCATCACTAAAGCATTTTATTAGGTGTTGTGTTACGCTTCATAAACATTTTTTGCTTTCTTGTTTAATGTCTGAATGTTTATAACATTGAATTAGAGGTCCCAGAGACAAAATTAGATGGAATATTTCCCTGGGCATTTACTATAGGCTGAGCCTCAAGAAGTACACACATTTGAGAATATCTTACATTTAAAAACTTGTATTTCAAGCTGGCCAGTCACACGCAAGTGAAACCCACTGAGTAAATAATGAGGAACAGGGTATTGTAGGAAGCTTGGCTGGTGTCTAGGACTGTACCTGTATCCATTGTCACACGAATACGATGCAGTAGAAAGATAGGTAAGCCCACTCAAAATATATTTCCCATTATTTATGTCTTCGGGGCTGGAACACTTGACCAGTTCACACAAGGGAGGAGAATGACTCCAAGAACTGCTAGCAAGACAGGATGATTCTTTTTCACCCTCCAGAGTATATCCTTTATTACACCTGATGAAGATAAAAGAAAATGACAGAACAGAATGCCTTATTTTGCATAAGTTTATCTGTGCCAAAACTTCCAAAAAGACCAAGAATTTACACATATTGTTAGAGCACTTTTTTTTCCTACTGAAATAATGCTTTGAAAAAATTTTTTCAAGGTTGAATACTACGCATCTTGCTCTCAGGGATCCTGCTGGGTGATAAATAGAAGGACGGATTTAGGGTTTGGCTTGTCTCCAGTTTGTGTCATGGATTAGAAGTTGCAAACAGAAAATTCTTTTTTTAGAATTTATTTTATTGTAGTTGATTTACAATGTTGTGTCCATTTCTGCTGTACAGCACAGTGATTTAGTTATACATATGTATATACATACACTTTTTCATATTCTTTTCCATCATGGTTTTATCATAGGATATTGAATATAGATCTCTGTGCTATACAGTAGGACCTTGTTGTTTATCCATTCTCTATATAATAGTTTGCATCTACTATCCCAAACTCCCAATCCATTCCTCCCCCACCCGCCTTCCCCTTGGCAACCACAAGTCTGTTTTCTGTGTCTGTGAGTCTGTTTCTGACAAACAGAAAATTCTCGGTTTGAGAGTGGTGCTGTCTAGAATGAGTCTCTAGGATGCCATGGAAGAAGACCCTGCAAGTTAATGAATATTTTTGGCTATAAGCTGGAGCTCCGGATCCAAACCCAAACATGTCATTCAATTAATTCCATATTAATTTGAAAACATCCTCTGGGATTACTCTTTGTCTTTTCTTCCAGTATTCTATCACTACCAGCACGTCATCAACAAACTCTACAATGTAGTGTTAATCTTAGACACTCACCTATATATTACTTTACTGCCGTAGGTAAATGCTGATCCGTCAATGCCACCATTCTCCGGGATAGCTGGTGCACCGCAGGAAACGGCTTAAGGGAGGAAAACCAAAAGGCATTGCTTTTCTTAGCCACTGTGTGTAAAAATCTCTAAAAGCTCAAGGGCAGCTCTAGCTTTTTGCTCACGTTTAAATAAAAGCCCAATACTGGGCTTTAAATACAAAGAATACTGAGACAACATAACACTTGGCATTTCTCCACCTTGACTTTCTAGAGTGGCCAAACGCCATAAACATGGGGGAATTTACTCAACATACGTTCACAATATGGTATTAGATGACTCCATTCTCCAGACTCCAAACATGTTATCTTGGCCACTCCCATCAGCTGGTGCCCTTCATCACACGAAAATGTAACTTCAGAACCCACAGTATAAATCTCCCCGGAAGAGCGGCCATTTTCTGGATTTCCTGGAGCCTTGCATTTTATAGGTTCTTGAAAGAGAGAAACGGTTTTTGTGGGTCAATAGGTGGCTTTCACACAACCATGCAAGGTCTCATAGCAAAAGAATTCCACTACAGTTAAGGTACCAGGTAAATCCTGAGGAGAAAAAAAAGCTTTTGAAGGGAAAGGCATGAAGTCCAGGGACACACTAGCTGATTAGACCAGAACATACATTTAATAGGCATTTTAAAAACGGTATTTTGAAACAGCAATGTATAAGAAAAAGAAACGAAATTTATCAGCCCCAAAAGGAAGCTGTTTATCGAGGAAGTAGTGGTGGTGCCTCAGCATGGCTCATAAGGGCTTCAGCTCTTCTTCCTTCTCCCAACGTCATACCCACTTTTTAAGAGCAATGGACCTTCTCTCAAGCTGATGTGAAGGCTGTCCCAAAGCACATTTAGGAGAAGTTCCCAGCCGCCCCTTCCAAACAGCCTACAGATCCTAAGACTCCTATGTGTAGATCTGGGGTGAGTCACTACTTCTAGGAAAGGAAAAAAGTTAAAGGGAGATTTAGGGCTGAACAATAGGAGTGAATAAATACTTAAATTCTCAAAAAGGGAAGATACACTGATTTAATCTTTCTGAAGGATCCTTTTGGCTTATAAGCCAAGGACCTTAACTGAAACCCTTGCAAAAAGTAAAAGCAATTATAAGATTGATTTTGAGAATTCCTCTTTAATTTCTGTCTAATTGTTTTCTGGTAGTTGCTTTCTCATAACTCATGTAGAAAGATATATATGGGTTATCACAAAACATAGAGATGTGTAAGGCAGGATTGTCTGTGTTTTTTCAATGATATAATTCTGTGTGCCTGAGGCGGAAAGATACTGAAGGTGAAGAGGTGATGAAGCATCCTACTTGCTCTGACTGAGGGAGTAGAGGCCATTGCTTATATGTCTAAATCCACTCTATTATTCTTCTATTATGTAGGTATTTCTTCAACAGTCTGGTGATAAAGTTGGCTCTCAGTTTTGTTTTTCAGAAATTGGGAAGTTAGCAAAAGCACAATGCTAGTTTAAAGCACCTTGAACCGTTGCTTATGTACCATTAAAAATTTTTTTTTATTGAAGTATAGTTGATTTACAATGCTGTGTTAGTTTTAGACGTACAGCAAAGTGATTCACTTATACATATATATATATATCTCCATTCTTTTTCAGATTTTTTTCCATTATAGGTTATTACAAGATATTGAATATAGTTCCCTGTGCTGTACAGTAGGTCCTTGTTACTTACCTATTTTATATACAGCAGTGTGTATCTGTGAATCCCAAACTCCCAATTTATCCCTCCCCCTGTTTTCCCCTTTGGTAACCATAACTTTGTTTTCTATGTCTGTGAGTCTATTTCTGTTTTGTAAATAAGTTCATTTGTAACATTTTTTTAGATTCCACATATAAGTAATGTCATATAATATTTGTCTTTCTCTGCTTATGTATCCTTTTAAAGGTGGTTTTACTTTTCCATCTCCCCTTTGAAGTTAAAAATTTGTCTTACTGTACATTTACAATATATACTTGAATTAAAAAATTGAACTAGACTTCCCAATTACACATAGCCTAGTTACCTGCACAGTGTTTACCATCTCCTGTGTAGGGTGGGATACACGAGCAGATGTAGGATCCATTTGTATTCAGGCAGGAAGCGTGCTCACTACAATCTGACCCAACTGCACATTCATCAACATCTAAAATGAAGACAGTTTACAGATAGTACAGTTGATGGATCTGTCTTATGTAGCAAACATTTGTTTTTCCTTTTAAATGATTACATATCATTTAACGCATCACACTATATATTGATATCTATTGTTATGAAATTTAGATATGATAGTCATAATCACACTGCAGATCTACAATAAAAGCTATTATTTCCCCAGTTTATAGGTGAATAAGTAGAAGAACAGAAATAAATATTCTTAACATTGAGCCTGGTAAAAATTTAAAACACGTTTGGCATGTCTATGGATAGCTGCTTTGTCACTATGGCTTGCCCAGAGCTCACTAGGAGGAGATGAAATTAACAAAGGCATGCCATGAAAGCCTCAGGAATTTGGGATAATTGTCTCCCACAGAGCTAGAGTAAATGCACACAGTAATTAAATGCATGCAGTAATTAAATGCACACAGTAATTGCCAAGATTCATCTCACCAAGACACGATGGTGAAATGCCATTCCAGCTCCCATTATCCGTACAAAACATCCTTGAATCACCCAACAAATAGTAGCCATTGTTGCACTGGTAGGTCACTGTGCTGCCAGCATGGAAGTCCTCGGCTGAATAAAAGCCATTCTCCAAAGGGGGTGGCACCCCACAGCTAATGCCTGTAATGCGACAACTACATTAGGAGCAACATACTCAATGAACATTTTACTTATATTTATTTTTTTATAAATGTATTTATTTATTTTATTTTTGGCTGCACTGGGTCTTCATTGCTGCGTGCGGGCTTTCTCTAGTTGAGGCGAGCGGGGGTTACTCTTCGTTGTGGTACGCGGGCTTCTCGTTGAGGTGGCTTCTCTTGTTGCGGAGCACGGGCTCTAGGCACGCGGGCTCAGTAGTTGTGGCATGTGGTCTCAGGAGTTGTGGCTCGTGGGCTCTAGAGCGCAGGCTCAGTAGTTGTGGCGCAAGGGCTTAGTTGCTCTGCGGCATGTGGGATCTTCCCGGACCAGGGCTCAAACCCGTGTCCCCTGCACTGGCAGGCGGATTCTCAACCACTGCACCCCAAGGGAAGTCCCATTTTACTTATATTAAACTTGTAGTTGAATTAAGCATGCACTTTTCATTGCACACGAACATTAGACTGAGAACGCTTAGGAGTGGTGACAGGCTACAGCCATACCTGTGCCCAGAGCGTCTGGCTCACAGTAGGCATGCAATTCATTCATTTAAAAATATATTTATGGAGAGCCTGCTACCTGCTACACACTGTCCTGATGCTGAGGTTGCAGGAATGAACCAAACAGACAAAATCCCTGCCTTATAAAGTGTACTATCTAGTCAGAGAAGAGACACAAGAAACAGATAAATATATGATATATCAGGTAGAAGAAGATGCACTGGAGGAACTTCTCTGAACACCCTATCTGCTACAGCAGTCCTGCTTCCACTCAACCCTGTCACTTTATATCTCCCTACCCTGCTTTAGTTTTCTTCAGAGCCTTTACTTTTGGCCCTTGCTGTTCTTATTTACTATAAATAAATAATATTATATTTACTTGTTACTTTCTGTCTCTCCTACTACAACGTAAACTCCAAAAGAAGAGAGACTTTTTTCTCCAACTGCTGCATCTCCAGAACTTAGCTCAGTGTCCAGCACACACTCACACCAGGTACTTTCAAAATTGTTGAATAAATGAATAACTGGGTGTAGCCAACTTAAGAGATCTATTCCCGTTTTCCCACCCAGCAGTGACCCATCTCCCTTTGGGCTCCAGCCCTCACACCTGTCTTTCCCTCCATCCAGTTCCTTGGGTCACCCGGGTGCCTTCACAGGTGGTGGGCTCTTTGGATCCTCATCTCCCACCTCCCTCATGGTGCCCAGCACACTTCATTATACAAGGGAAGTATTCAATGAATATCTGCTATATTGGCTACTATGCATATGCAGTATTTCGCTTTTATCTAGCATTCCTGAAAAGTGTTCTTAGGGTTCCAGCATTTTTCAAGAGCTACTGAAACGCCTTCAATGAAGGCAGCTCACGTTCACAGAGAGGCAGTGGCTGTGTCCACTGTCCTTGATTCAGGCAATACTGCACGGCGTTTCCGACCATCTGGAAGCCCGGATCACAGAACAGACTGACTCTGGAGCCTGGCTTTACGTCTCCTGATGCAGTTCGCAGATGAGGCACGGATCCTTCTAAAGGTGGGCAATCTGAGGGCAGAGAATGCAGGTTCAGAGCTTGTCAGTAACACAGTGGCAGCATCACCAGGTTAAGGGTTTCAAATCATATGTTGTACCAGCGTTCGAGCGCCACTCTATTGACATTAAAACAAGATAACATGTAACCAGATCACTGGCAGGCAAAATTTCTGGAAAAAAAACTATTGGAGTCAACAAACAACTTTCCCTCTTCCAGCAGAAGTCTGCTGAATATTTTTTAAGGAAAAAATAGTATTTTAGAGTTAATAAAATGTTCTTATGAGTTATCCAAAAACATGAATTCTAGGATACCTTCAGAAACTTGTTTAAACACACGGAATTTTAGGAGGCATTTTTGATCATTCAGAGTTTGACTATTCAGTATGTGGATCCTAACATCCATTTCTTTTCTCTCTGTGCCACCTGCCCCTAGATGACAGCTAGGAAGTACAGAGCCGAGAGAGTACCCCATCTCAAACAGGAGGATGGGACTTCGGGGGGGGGACATTTAAAAAATTAACTATATCCCTCCTCTCATCCTATTTTCCTTATCTTATTTTACCTTTGTTTAAGTTTCCTGCACAATTATTTTGTACCCTGTTACTCAGAATGTATTTAACTATTAAAAAATAATAGATCCTTCGGATGAAGGTAGGGTAAAATGAATTACTAGGTAAACAATAAACTGGCCGACATATACTACTTGACCAATAGAGAATCAAATGTCTTCTTTTGCTAGAAAATCCCAGAGTAGTCAAGAGACAGCAGAGTCTATGGAAGAAGGAAACTAACCAGAACAGAATAAGCTCTTGGAATCGATCTTCACTCTCCCCACAATTCCTGACAGGAAATCAGGCCAGGCGAGCACATTTCCTTTCCTGAGTTCCTCTGGGCATGAGGAAGCCAGCGATTTCACCTGAAAGTTTAAAAACACACCTTTAGATAAACCTCACTTTTTTTCAGGAAGACAGAGTTATTATATCTCCTACTGAAAACCTTCACAGAAGTGTGGAGGGCAGTGGTGGGAAGCAGACTTCTGGATGTAGAGTGTGATTTCAGGGGCAAAGGAAAATTCTCTTCCTTCCCTCTCTCTCCTCCACCCCCATCATTCCTTTTCCCAAATATTTCACTGTAACTGGAATTCTCAAATTCTACCTATAGAATTTCTTGTCTAAAACTTTGCAGTGTATTCAGGTGTTATAGGGGCTCTCCCTTTCCAGTCTCCTGTCTTCTATCTCTCATCTGGAGTTGAGAAAGCTGAGGTTTAGGCAAGTTCTGCCACTATAATGATAAGAGCAGACATGTGCCAAACAGTGTCTCAATCTTACATGCAGGATTTTTCCATCCTGCCAAAACTCCACTAGGCAGTTCTATTTATCCTTCATAGATTAGAAAACTGAAGCTCACAGAGATGGAGTAACACGTTCAAAATCATCGGAGTGAGTTCGTGGTAAAACTCGTATTTGAACCCAGGCCATTGGACTGCAGACTGGTTTCAACCACTAGCCCAGCTGTTACTCTCTGTGTGTAATCTTGTGCCAGCCCTAAATTTCTCCTACTTTAGTCAGAGGGATTGGAAGTAGTCTTCTCTATGATTCTTTCTAGCTCTGAAACCACAAGATTTTATGAAACAATCATGTCCAATAAAATTGTAAAACATCACCAAGAGATTGAAAAGGAGATTCACTGAAAGTTACTGTAGATAATCTCTGCCTGGCTTAGTCTACGACCATAACGTCAAATGATATTGGTGGTAAGTTCCAGAAACTCAGAGGTGTCAATAAGATATGGCATCGTTAGGCTGTGCACATTTGTACTAGGTTTGTACCTTTGCATCTCATTACTGTCATACACTGAAAATGGAATTGACCTGCTGTGGAGACAGGACATAGTCCCAGAGGTTGAGCTGGCTTATGGAACCCACAAAAGACTCAGCTGGGTTGAATCCCTCTCCTTTTTTGTCTTGTTCTTGCCCAAGAACTAATGCACCACCACCTAAAGAGAAAGGAGAGAAAAAAGGAGGAAAACTGGCCTGATCGTTATTTCTAAAATACTAACTTAATGAAGGCACAGCCTATATAAATGTATCAGGGAAAGTTATTGACAAGCTAAATTATCTACATTTGCTGCATGATTTATCAGTAAGACGAATTCAATATTTTATATACCAACTTAAGAAATGGTCAAAGAGGATTTTGAGTATTATATTGGATTTATATATACTTAACTATAAAACTAGATATATACATATATAAGCATATAATATTTTATGTCAACAAAATAGCTAAGTCCTATTTCGCCTCCTTTGTTCTAGGAAGTTACCCTCCATGACAGATTACCAGGAGCTGCTCTTCATCTTTTTATTCTTCAGTTTACAATGATTAAAGTTCTATCATCAATTCCAAGGAAAATTCCAGTGGCCACCTAATTGCAAAATCCAATGGAAACTCTTCAATATTCACCTATTAACCATTTCATTCTATTAAACTGCCCTTCCTGTCATACTTGATGGTCTGTTTGCCCCTCCAGAACCACCCTTCCCCCTTCTCCACTCTGCTTTGTGTCCCCAAGGTTGACACCTATGGACTACACCACCTGCTTTCCTCAGCCCTCTGGCTTCTGTTTGGCCAATGGAAAGACCAATTAGAGGTAAGAAAGTGGGATGAGAGAGAAGTTTAACTTCCTGGATACCTTTCTCCCAGGCAACAGATGGTAGGGGTTGCTTTCCTCTCTCTCACATCATCGCTCCCGCTGGGTGATTTCTCCCCATCACTGCAGGTTTGCCTGCTTTCTGGCGACAACTCCCCATCCTTGTCAATTCATGTCCATCTCTTGTGATTTTCCATTGTTGCTAGTCATGGTGTGTTTTACTACCACATCTTGGTTCTCAAGCATGCCCACACCTTTGAAAACAATCTCTTCATGAAACTCTTCAGTTACCCTCCTTGTGTGTTTCCTGCCAGGAGCCCGACTGATTCTACTTGGTTTCCATGACAGCATCCTCTCCTGGTTCTCCTTGAACCTTTCTGCTCATTCCCAGTCTCCCTTCCCTGCCTGCCTCTTAGACTCTGATGCACCCAGCATTCCACCCTAGCCTCCTTTCTTCTTCCTTCAGCTATTCCCCCTATCTGACCTCACTCCTGCCAATCCATGTCTATAGAGCCCTCATTCATGATTTCCCAACCTACACCTCTTTCTTACAAAATTAATCATTAAAATTAATACATACACATAGAAGGAAATTTGAAAAAAAAAGTATAAAGAATTCCTTCTACCCAGAAACAATCATTTAACAGTTTTGTGTATTTCTTTCTAGGTTCTATATTCTTTTAATTATTTTTTTTAGTATGTGTGTGTGAGAGAGATTTTGAAACACACAACACAGGAGTCTACTACATATGACGTTGGAAGCTTGCTTTTCTTCTTGAACATGTTCTCATTTCATGAGTTTTAACAGCTATTTTATCATGTGAATGCACAACGATCCATAATTTTCTTCATTAACTAACTTAACAACCACTCCTTATTGGATATTGGGGTTGTCTCCAGGTTTGGTACTAAGATAACACTGAGATAAATATATTGATACGTAGATATTTGTTCAGATCATTGATTCTTTCTTTTCGATTGATTCCTGGTAGTGAATTGTTGGTTGCGTGCAAAGGGTTTCTCTAAGGCTGTTGATGAAAGTTTCTGAATTGTTTCCCAGAAAGTCTGGATCAGTTTTCACACCCTCCAGGGCTCTGTAAGAACATTCACCATGCTGAATCCTTGCCAAGCATGTCTTACCACTAAAAAGCAACTCTCAATTTGATATAAAGTGGTATCAACCTATGTTTGTAGCTGCACATATTCCTGGGATTAAATTCAAACTCAATATGCCTAAAACCAAATACAGAATCTTCCCCCACCCCTGATTCCTGCTCCGATAATTGTCCTTTCCCGAGAGAATTCCTATCTCAGCTAACAGACCCTCCAATAAATCTGGTCACCCAAACTGCAGTCAGTCATTCACTAGGGTCTGTCAGTTGGAGCTCTGCAGTATTTATGGACAGTAATTCATTCTTATTGCTATGGTCAGACAACCATCTCCTTGGGTGGCTACTATTATAGTTCCCTTGTTTTATTTTCCTATGCCTTTAGCTTACTTTCACTCTTCTATTAGGATGTAATTTTCTTTTGAGATAGAAATATTCCTTTTTTTTTTGAGATAGAAATATTCTTTTTTTTTTTACCATCAGTGAAATAAATGCTCATTATGAAAATATCAGAAAAGAATAAGGAAGAAAAATAAAAGCCACCTGCAATCCCACCACCCAGAGAAGGGAGGGTTAGAAACAAGAATACTCTAAATTAAACACACCACCCCACTTCCCAGGACGATGCCACTTCCTGCAGAAACGCTTTTAATGTTTCCTTATTTACTACAGAGAGCCTCCAGCCATTCCTCCTCATATGACATGTGTCACGGAAGGACCTAGATAGTGCAGGCTTATTGCCAGGTACAATGCTGAGAACACTGGAACATTGAATACTTTTGCATTCCTTCAAACAAAACTCTCTAAATATTTGTTTAAAAGTATTTTTAGAAGAGAGTTTGAGTTCTATCAGAGAAAGGGCCTAAAAGATGGATAGCTATTAGCAGTGCCCCAGCTTGAATTCTGGATCTACGTGTATACTGATCACGAACCAAACCTAAAATAAAAACAACAAACAAAACCAACCAACAAAAAACACCAGCAATTAATCTCCTCGTTGGAAGACAGTTTAGTAACCACCCACTGTTACTTCAGCACGCATCTTGGTAGTCTTAATATACAACCCAAAGGCATTTCTTACAGAGTCACACAGCTCACCTAGGAAAAGCTTCTAATAATTCACAGTCAGGATAATCAGGGGGTGGTACATGGGAGAGAGAACTTAGCAAACTTGATGTTCATCAAAGCACCACCGCCTCTAGCATCAGATGGAATTATATTCCTTTTGCTAAGACATACCAGGGATGGGCGAACCAACAGAGAGGCCCACACCACCGTCAGATAATTTCCCATCGATATAGACTTTCCAGGCTCCATCAGCACTCGTCCAAGTGATTGCAATATGATGCCAACTGCCGTCATTCACCGAGGGACAGTCTGTTATTTTTTCCTTGCCATTCACATAAAGAACCCAGCTGCAGAAAGATTCCAGGGGATACAGTCATCAGTCATATGTCGTAATTCCATCTGTGGGGCATGTTACTATCTTTCCTTTTTTCCTTCTTTTCCTTTTTTGTGGGTAAAGCACTTCGGGTAAAACCGCTACTTCTTTTTCGCCATTTCAGCCACGTTTCATAGAAGCAGATTTGATTACTAATTACTCTTTATTGTAGCTCACGGAAAACTGGTTTGTGTTTCTGAAACACTGAGGGGTAGGAAAAAGTCTCAGGATGAGCTGAAAGAAGTCAGTCCAACTTGAGATAATTCACCAACTGTCTATCCTGGAGAGACTGAGTCAAGAACGGAAGGAATGAGAGCTATGTAAATGTCAGTCTGGCTTCCTTCCTCTAGGATGTACGTTCCTACACCTCAGAACGGACTTCAGAGATCTCATAGGAAGTCAATCCTACCTCTCTGTTGCCAAAACAGTCACGTGGCAGACGAAGTATATCGATCCAAAGAAAAGAATAATTGGAACTAAACAGAGGTGACCAAACACAAGAGGGTTCCAACAACCATGTCGCTTAGAGGAATGTCAAAGTTAACCAGCAGTTAAAAGTAAAATATTTTCAAAAGCACATGGAGAAAAAGAAGAGACTAGGGAAAACTGATAAAGAAGGTAAGAATTCATTGACTGACTCTCCCAGCCTCTTCTGAGCCCCTATTCAAAGATGTGTATGAAAAAATATTTTTATTGATAAAACGTGAATTGTCTCCCCTCTGTGTTTTCCCATTTTCCTCCCCCAATTCAAGCAGGCGACAGGTTTTCTCTTTCTACACATTCTGCCTCAGGGGAGGATTTTGCAAATTTCTTGGGATTTTGTTTCTGAACGTTCAAGTCCATTAAGAAGAATGGGGTTTGAGGATGGGAAGATTCCCACCAGAATAGTGAGAATCTCACGGATTGACGAGAGGAAAGAGAGCTCAGTGGGTCCCTGAAGCCTGCAACCTGTTCACTAGCAAAAGGCCACACGTTTGGGAGGATGTGGGAGGAAAAGGCCACGTGGTGCATCACAGAATCTCTCTAGACCGAAGGCGTAAACTCTCAGCCACGACAAGGACTCCACGTGCGGCGAAGAGCAGTAGTTCTGAAAGGACCACGGAGGCTGAGGCAGTGGATGGCTCACTGATCAGCAGGGTCGACAGATGACCAATGACGGGAGCCCTGCCTGAGTCTGTGACTCCTTAGCAAAACTCTGTGGGTTTTAGATGATCTGTGAGCATCTATGACAGGAGAAGCAGTCAGCAGAAAGAAATCAGAGAAACAACCGGGGCTGACTTGCCCAGAGGGATGGGGTTCTGCATTTGGAATGAACTGATCCAAAAAGACACAGAGGAACGTCACCTTGCACACCTGAGATTACAGACGGATTCTATTCAATACAAGTGTCTCCCAGGGGTCAACAGTGCCAGTGAAATCTCTTGACTCTTGGCCGCTCTGATATGTAAATAAAGGAGCACTGGTCTGAAAAGTCAGTTTGACACTTAACTCTGCCACTCCCAGGGTGTGAGATCTGGGGGCAAAGCGTTTAGTTTCTCTGAAACTTCATTTTACCTTTTAAGGGGCATCAGTTCCTCAAGTCACTGTGAAGCTCAAATGAAATAATACATACGAAAACACTTAGCAAATAGCAAAAGGCAATACACGTATAAGGCGTTACCACTGAAACTCTGCCTCCTTATAGGACTTGTCCAGATGCTCTGATTACTGTCACCCTGCTGTTCTGCCGGCACAGCTGACCCCGCCCCCCCCACCACTCCAACCCCCTTGTCAGTTCTAACTTGGTGCCAGGATAAGTCCTAGCACAGCCCTCCTGACACCTCTGCTTACCCATTATAATCGGTTAGAAGGAAGGTATTGTCACTGCCATTCTCGAGTGCATAGGAGATTGGCGTCCCGTAGTTGGTGGTGTCAGAGGATTTCATCCAGAACGTGCAGGTTACAGCACGGAGGGATGGAAGCACACCATCCAGCAGGACGTAACCATAGATGCCGGAAACTTCAAAATCCAGGTTAAAACCTGCAGACTGTTCTGCAACAAATAAGAAAGTATGAGCACACATACAGATGGTCAACAGACACGTGAAAGGATATTCAACGTCGCTGACTATTAGAGAAATGTTAATCAAAACTACCATGTGGAGGGCTTCCCTGGTGGCGCAGTGGTTGGGAGTCTGCCTGTCAATGCAGGGGACACGGGTTCGAGCCCTGGTCTGGGAAGATTCCACGTGCCGCGGAGCAACTGGGCCCGTGAGCCACAACTACTGAGCCTGCGCGTCTGGAGCTTGTGCTCCACAACAAGAGAGGCCGCGATAGTGAGAGGCCCGCGCACCACGATGAGGAGTGGCCCCCGCTCGCCGCAACTGGAGAAATCCCTCGCAGAGAAACGAAGACCCAACACAGCCAAAAATAAATAAAAAAAAAAAAAAAAAAAAAAAAAAAAAACTACCATGTGGTATCACCTCACACCAGTTAGAAGAGCCATCATTAAAAAGTCTACAAATAATAAACGTTGGAGAGGGTGTGGAGAAAAGGGAACCCTCCTGTACTGCTGGGAATGTAAATTGGTGCAGTTACTATGGAAAACAGTACGGAGGTTCCTCAAAAAAGTAAAAATAGAGTTACCATATGATCCAGCAATCTCACTCCTGGGCATATATCTGGAGAAAACTCTAATTCTAAAAGATAGACGCACCCCGATGTTCACAGCAGCACTATTTACAATAGCCAAGACATGGAAGCAGCCTCAATATGCATCAGCAGATGAATGGATGAAGAAGATGTGGCATGTATACATATATATGGACCACTTTAAAATGTGGACCATTTTTAAAGTCTCTATTGAATCTGTTACAATATTGTTTCTGTTTTCTGTTTTGTTTTGGCCACCAGGCATGTGGGATCTTAGCTCCCCAACCAGGGGTCGAACCCACACCCCCTGCGTTGGAGGACGAAGTCTTAACCACTGGACAGCCAGTCCCTAACAAATTCTTTTAAATAAAATCATCCATGAGTATCTAAGACAGGAAATGCACTCAGCAGTGAAAGGAAGCTGAGAAACAGGGAATAGTTGGAAGGACAGGTGGGGTTGGGGAGTCATTAAAGATGAGAGACTCTAAGCACATGTGTGGAGCGATTGATACTGCAGGAGAGAAGGATGGGGTCGCTGCAAGGGCAACTCTCCAGCCCTGTTCAGGGCTCGGGCTCCTCTCCATTTTATGAGCCCCAATCCTGCATATCCCACTCAATAGAACAAAAGTCCTACAGCTAAAAGACTCCAGTGCTCTGAGAAAGCAGTTTAGCATTGACTCTCAAACATATCCGTGGATTCTGACCTTCTAAATCAAGTGACCTTTCAAAGCATCCTTTCTAAACACGCAGAATGTGAAGAGTTCTGCTAAATTAGATTTCCTCCATTTCTCCCTTACACCTCTAAGCTTCGCCTCCTGTGCTACTGGAGATAACATGAACCAGTCTAGTGGGTGGCTGTGAAGAATGAGTACAAAATGCTTCGCATAGTTTTTGGTATATAGGTGGTGCTCAGTGCAGGTAAAAATTGACACTGTTATTATATCATTACGGTTAGTATCGTTATTAATAACATTAAGTTCATATATACCTGTTTCACACCTGCTGCCTGAAAATCCTGGCTGACATTTACAACTGTATGAGTTTAATTCATCCACACAGGTGGCCTGATTTCTACAGGGGTTAGACTGACATTCGTTGATGTTCAAATCACAGTGTGGCCCTGTGAAGCCCACTGCACACTGGCACCTGAAAGAAAACAAACTATTGTAACAGAATAGTTGCAGAAAGGGCATTAGAAGCAGTCCCCAATGACAACATTGTCTCAAAAGACTCTGAAAAGCTGAAGTGCTATTATGATCTCTCTTATATGTGGAATCTAAATATAGGTACACACACACACACACACACACACACACACACCAAGCTTATAGAACATAAGCCAGAGACAGGGAGTGGGAGGTGGGAAAAATAGGTGAATCCTTTTTTTTTTTCTTTTTTTTCAATTTAACTAAATTGAATTTTTTAAAAAAATCCTGAAATGCTGAAACATATTTTCCCCATTAATACAGTGCTTTAACTGTTATTTTTTTAATTCATTCAAAGAAACCTATTTAAGACAACGTATATTTGAGATATTGTAGTAGCAAAAATAGAGTATAAAGCAGTTCTGGTCAAGGTGAAGTATTATTCATACAATGGGAATTTCTCTCCCCACAGAAGTGCTAGAAAAAACAAAAATTCACATATGTTAATCCAATCTCTGTAACAATGAGGTACTTTACAGATGAGTAAACCGTGGCTCAGAGGTTAATTTGCCTGAGTCCTCTTTTTACTAAGTGCTGGAGGAGGACTTTGATCTCAGTCTAGTGGCTTATTCTTAATCAGTATGCCATAGAGTCTCTGTGGTATGCAACAAACGCTTTAAACCCCTCAGAATGGAGAACACATCTAATGATGTCAAATGTTGACAAAGGTGTCATGAAATGGGAAATGTCAGTGAGTACAACTACCACTGGGCAATGTCAAGGGAAGTGGAGAGTTTGTATTCCCAGAGCCCTGTATGTCCATTTCTAGTATGAACTCTAGGAGATTACTGCCCAGGTGCACAAGGACACATATAACAAGTGTTCACAACAGCATCATTCTACACGTTCATGGAGAAGTGAATGGGAAAATAAACCAAGGTATAACCATTCAGTGGAATACTAATCAGCAGTTGAAATGAGCAGACTAGAGCCAAATGTATCAGTCTTGAAAATACATAGTATTGAGTGAAAAAACAAAACCCAAAATACAAAGGGATATATATATATATACATATAACATGATACCACTTAATGTAACATGTCAAACTATACTGTATGCTGTTTATGAAGTCATATACATAGTAAAACATAAAGTCTGAATGAGAAAGATATAAACCAACTTCAGGACAGTGATCACTATTGGGGAAGAAGAGAAATATGTGTGGGTGATGTGCATGTGTGCGTGTATGTACGCATATTTGGAGGGACTCCAAATCTATCTTTAGAATTTGCTTTTTTAAACACGAAAGATATAAATCAAATAAGGCGAAAGGCTAAGGTTTGATAATTACTGTGATGAGTGTATGACTTTTGTTATTCTTTGTAATTTTCTGTATGTCTGAATTTTTTTTTTTTTTTTTTTTTTGGTACGCGGTCCTCTCACTGCTGTGGCCTCTCCCGTTGCAGCTCTGGACGCGCAGGCTCAGCGGCCATGGCTCACAGGCCCAGCTGCTTCGCGGCATGTGGGATCTTCCCAGACTGGGGCACGAACCCGTGTCCTCTGCATCGGCAGGCGGACTCTCAATCACTGCGCCACCAGGGAAGCCCTGTCTGAAATATTTTTAATTAAAAAGGAACTGCCCAATAAATGTAGTGAATATTGTTAACCAGCATGTTTATATGGGGACCTCTTTGATATTGGCAATAATATGAATAAATGGTATTTGGGGGTTTAAAAGAAGATCTCAGCTGGAATTGGCGTGCATCTTTATGGAGTTCTGTGTAGTTGAGGGTAAATCTATTTTGGCTAGAATTTCGCTCATCTTTATATGTACATGTGTGATATCATTATGGCAGTTCAGTATCTTTGTCTATGAAACAGATTCACTTTGGTGGCAACTAACATTCCTTTTGAATTAGGAGGGTTTACCTTCACTTTTCCTCTAGTTAGGATTCAGACAAATTTGGTATTCATCAATTGTTTTGGACCCTGGGGAGAGTTTGGAACTCTTGCTGTTCATTTGGAAATTCTCATTGCCTATGGTTAGGGGCTGTATGCCAGAAGATATAAAAAAGCCCACGAAAAGATGATGCTACCCTGCTAAGACCTCACTTCCATATTAAGAGTGAAAGTCTCACTGGCAGAACTGGCTTCCTATTTCTTCCAGATAGCATCCTAGCTCTGTTAGGGGACGGTAATGGAAGGGGGCTGAACCGGAAAAGTACTGGGAAATGTTGCAACTGGGGTAGAATTCTTTTTTGTTTTTTTTTTGCTTTTAACTTTTGAAAACTTACAGAACCAGTTGTTTGTTGAGGGCAATAAAGTTTCCTAAAATTTTGCAAGCAAGACCAGTCTGTCTTTTGCACTGCAGAAGCCACAGATCCTGCAAGAGGAAGGGGATGGAATAGGGCAGACTTGATAGTAATAAAAAAAAAAAAGTGTTGGTTTTCAAACTGTTTTCTACTTGCACCCTAAGAGCTGCCTCAGGAAGACAGAGTCTTTCTCCCCACAAACACTACTATTTTCAACCCCCAAAGCTTAGCTTTTATTGTTTTATTTGTTTACACTCAGATTTCTCCTGAAACAAGGGTTACTAAACTAAAAAAAAAAAGTTTGAAAACCATGGTTACAGAATGTAGAATGGCGCTGTGACAGTAGAATTGCACAATTCCTATTTTAGCTAGTGGGAAAACTCCAGCTAAAATATAAAACATTTAAAACCGGGTTTTGTACAGTGCCTCTGCATTTGCTTCCGAATAAATGTGCTTCCTTTCATCTTTTATGACTTCCCAAGTATAGAACAGTGGTTTCCAAGTCTGGCTGTGCATCAGACTCACTGGGGAACTTAAAACATACAGGTTGTCTATTTTAAAATTATAGACTTTACCCAAGACTTAGGAAATCAGAACATCAGGTGGTAGGCTGATTCTACCATAGCTTATCCTTGGGCTAGGATTTGGGAAGGGCTGACTTGGAATTCAAAGTAATACTCTGGAAAGACTGCAGAATGACTGAACAGTTAAGATAATAAAAATAGTGAAAGGAGCCAGACTTAGTCTTTTACCTGAAGCTATTGGCACCATCCTTGCAGGTAGCTCCATTTTTGCACGGTTGGCTGAAACACTCATCCATGTTGATTTCACACCGGTTGCCCAAAAATCCAGGTGGGCACTTGCACAAGAAGCCCCCAAGCTGATCTTCACAGACTGCATTATTTAAGCATGGGCTTGACTGGCATTCATTGACTTCTGTTTCACAGTGTAGGCCTGGGGATGGATGAGGACGAGAAGGAGCCCGCATGTTAACCCCTTGGGAAAACTGGGGTCAAGGTGCTGCCTCCCTAGGGCATGCTGCTTCTAAAGGACAGGAATGGAGGCTGCGGAGCCACTGGCCTACCAAACTGGTTTCACAGCCATTCTTCAACAAGCTCTGGCTTTTCTACATCATTTTAGGACTGCGTTTTTGAAAATCTGCTCTTTCAATCTTACCTCTTTCTGAAATGAACATTAGCAATGAATATCTAATTGAGATAATGTTAAAAAATGGAACTAGCAAATTTAGTTCAAAATGTTCCTCTGTTTCTTTGACCTTGCCTCTTTCCTTCACTGATCATTTTCTGTTTTGGACTTCTTCTTTATCAGTTAAGTGTAGATAGATAGATATTTTAACTCTATTATTTAGCATCCATTCACAATATGATTTTATATAATTTAACTCCAGTTCCTTCTTGAGTGCTTGTCTTAGCATATAAACTCATGTCTTCTTTCTCTCTTTCTGTCTCTGTATACACATATATATATATACACACATGTACAGGAACATATTATTTTTCTGAACTGTTTGAGAGTAAATTGTAGAAATGATGCCCTTTTACCCCTAAATACTTCAGTGTGAATTTCCTCAAAAATAAGGACTCTCTCTTATGAAATCACAGCACAGTTGTAAAATCAGAAAATTAATATTAACTTATATAATATTACACATATATACATATATATATATATATATATATATATATATATATATATATATATGGAATGTTCGTAAATGTAATGATTTCTGGGGCTTTACAGAACTCTGTGACAACTAGGAAGAATGGAAACATCTTACCCGTGTATCCTTTCACACACGTGCAGCGATAACCAGCTAAGCCATCAACGCAAGTTCCTTTATTTGAACAAGGACTGGAGCTACACTCATTTATGTTTTCTTCACAGAGTTGACCTGCAAAGAATCATACAATATTTGAGCTGGAGAAAACTGGAAGGAATTTAAGACTAATCGGTTTTCAAGCAAGTTGTTCAGGCGTAAGAGCAAAACGATTGGAAACCATGGCTAACATGTTTGTGAAAAATTTTGCTCTTTGCCAAATACAATTATTTGCTGAATAATATTCCAATATATGTTATATATATGATATCTATCTATCTATGTATCTATATGTATGTATGTATGTATGTATGTATCTACCTACCTACCTACCGCACATTTTCTTTATCCATTCATCCCTTGATTTATACTTAGCTTGTTTCCATATCTTGGCCATTGGCTACTGTGAATAATGTTGCCATGAACGTGAAAATACAGATATCTCTTTGAGACAGTGATTTCATTTCCTTTGGATGCATACCCAGATGGGGGATTGCTGGATTGTATGGTAATTCTATTTTTAATTTTTTGAGGAACCTCCATGCTCTTTTCCATAATGGCTGCACCAATTTACATTCCCACCAACAGTTCACAATGGTCCCCTTTTCTCCATGTCCTTGCCAGCACTGTTATCTCTTATGTCTCTTAATTTTTAATTAATTTTTATTGGAGTATAGTCGATTTACAATGTTGTGTAAGTTTCTACTGTAAAGTGAATCTACTAAAGTGAATCAGTTACACATATATCCACTCTTTTTAGATTCTATTCCCATATAGATCATTACAGAGTATTGAGTAGAGTTCCCTGTGCTATACAGTAGGTCCTTATTAGTTATCTATTTTAAATATAGTAGTGTTTATATGTCAATCCCAATCTCCCAATTTATCCCTCCCCCTCCTTTTCCCTTTGGTAACCGTTTGCTTTCTACATCTGTGATTCTATTTCTGTTTTGTAAATAGGTTCATTTGTACCGTATTTTTTAGATCCCACATATAAGCAATATCCTATGATATCTGTCTTTCTCTTTCTGACTTACTTCACTTAGTACAATAATCTCTAGGTCTATCCATGTCGCTGCAAATAACATTACTTCATTCTTTTTCATGGCTGAGTAATATTCCATTGTGTGTGTGTGTGTGTGTGTGTGTGTGTGTGTGTGTGTACACACCCACACACACACATCTTCTTTATCCATTCCTCCATCGATGGACATTTATCTTTTGATAATAGTCATTCTAACAGGTGTGAGGTGGTAACTCATTATTTTAAGGATTCCAGGGTTAATATTCTAAGAACGAGAAACTTTCCCCTTACCTGTGTAACCAGATGGGCATTCACAAATGAACTCCCCAACTTGGTCTTTACAAATTCCATTGTTGTAGCATGGCAGTGAGCTGCATTCATCAATGTCTGTTTCACATTTTAAGCCTAAAATGCAAACCAGACACTGAAGGTCAATCAAAGAGCGGATTAACAGAAACAGAACCATGATCATTTAAAGATAATTATCCCGATAATCTGAATTTATACGGAGTGGTGGTGGTGAAGGAAAGGGCAATATTTGTTAAGAGCTACCATCTAGTTAAGTATTTAATGAAGGTATTACCTCTCTCTAAACAGCTTTAAGATATCCTTATAAGGATACATAAAAGATAGCAAAAGATCCTAAGTTAGAAGTAGAGGGGGAAAAAGGGAAATCTGGAAGCATAAAATAGAGCCAGGAATTAGTTTAATTCCAAAGTGAAAAATACAGAGTCATATATACTTGCTACCAAGGCCACTTGGCGGAGGAGGGGTGGCGGGACTAAATCCTGCCAGACCTCAGCTCATATGTCAGGTATCCTAGAATGGGGTGCATCTTCCCATAGGGTGCACACAGGCTTTCTATGGGCTAGCTCTGCCGAAACCCAGGTTCTTCTGCACCAGGGGGTCTCAAAGTGTGGTCCCTGGACCAACAATATCAGTAATCCCCTGGGAATGTGACAGAAATGCAAATTCTCACAACTTCCCTAGACCTACTGAATCAGAAATTCTGGAATTGGGCTCCAGCAATCTGTGTTTTAAGAAGTCCTCCAGATGGTTCTGATGCACGTCAAAATTTGAGAATCATTGTCCTATATTATGCTTTTCTCAACCACCTCTCACTTATAAAATTCTAGGACAAGTTCATTATTTCTTGTGGAATGTTGGGACAGAAATTTTTATAAGAATTGAAACCCACACACATGCACATATGCACATGGTGAAATAAGTGGAATGACAACATTCTGTATTTTGTTTTCCAACTTCTCTTTTGCTTATCTTGCGGTGAATTATTTAAATACCACTTTCTCATTAAAAACACTTCATGTTGGCGGCATAAAACTCGAAAAAAAATGTAAAAACTGCATTTCTGGAAGAAAACAGGAAATTATTTTAAATAAACTGCAATTTTTAAGATATAGTTCATTTCGCCTCAAAAATTATATTTCTGGACTGAGCTGGAATTTGAACCAAACTGCAAGAAAACATAATTCTTACATAATTCCTATGTAATCAAGTTCAAAGCCACGCTGTGTTTCTAAGCACAGCTTCCAGAAAGAAAGCAAGCAACAAATCATGGCCATTCATGACAACTTCCATTCATGTGAAGCAAATGAGAGAAACTGGAGTTTGTTTAAAAATGTTTATGCTGGACAATCTGTTCTATGTTGAGTGTCATGCATTTAATTTGTGTTAGAATGCAACCTTGGACACGGCCTCTGGAACCGTATCCCAATTTAAATCGTGAGTTATGATGTGACTTTTCATAGAGAAGATGATTCTTTATTCTTCCCCCAAAACGTGCAAAGAACACTGTCATTCGTAAGATATGTATGCTTTTTTCACTTATTGGTTTGTCTTGTTCAACCAAACTTTTGTGCAATTATACAGTCTAATGTATCTTATGGCGTTTATTTTTAATGTTTCAAAGTTTGATACTGCAAGTCACAAAGATACTGTATGAAAAACACATGAAAATTTGCACTCCTCTGTGTTACCTGTATATCCAGTTGGACAGAGACACACATAACCACGCCCAAGTTGTTGGCAGGTTCCACCATTGTGGCAGGGGTTTAAGAAACATTCATGGAAAACCTACCAGTGGCAGAAAAGAAATGTATCAGAGACAAAACACTATTTGTTTCAAAGCAATTCTGAGTAGGGAGTTAGGTGGTTTACATCAGGTTTCGGTTTCCAGGTGAGGCCAGCTGGACGGCTGCCTGCATAACGCTGGTACCTGCCATATATGGGCACAAATGCTATATATTATTCTTGAGAGATGTTCTGATAAACCCAGGCAGTGTTGCTAAATGCTGGCTCCATTTAAGGCATTTTAAAAAGTATACTAAGGACAGGCCCCAACCCAGACCAGCTAAATCAGGAATCTGTGGAAGTGGTATCTGTGCATCGTTTTTAAAAGTAAGCCAGTGGATTCTAATGTGTCTGTGTCCATTACGTGCAGTTTCAAATATGACTTATGAAACCGTTATAAGTGAGTATGTTTGGATGTAGGAAGTTAAAATAAGAAATATAACTTCATTATCCTCCTTAAAAATACTTAAAGCCAAGGAATTTATTATGACATTGGGCAAGGTGCATTCAGAGTAACGGCTGAATCACCCAAAATAATTATTCTTAACTAGTCTTCAAAAAAATAAATGGAAAAGTTTTATGAGTTATGTTGCTTATTTTTTAAAAAACCCACAACTTACTCCAATAAATGATTTTTATTTTTGCTGGCAAAAAATTTACATAACTTTCATGAAAGTTGAGTAACTCTTCCTGCTAATCGGAAAAGGCCTTTGGTTAATCCAAACGCCCTTACTCAAATGATGGGTTATGCTCACGGTACATGGTACATGTTAATTATTAGCAACTCAAAAGACTCCCCACATCTACAATTCTCTGTGCCAGACATTGCTGGGAAAAATTCCCATTTCTGGTACTTAGAACTTCTAATGCTGCATTTTTGGAAAGTTCATTTTATAAGTCATAAGCAAATGTAATTATTCATTGATAATATTCATGAGTCTTGATTACTTGAAGTTTCAACTCTGGTAGTTTTTCCTCTGTGGGACACGTATAATGACAAGTTGTTTTCCAAGAATTCCATTAGAGAAAATTTTATAAATATAAAATGGACTTGCCTGACTGCTGACTTCATACTTCTTTTTGATATGTCCAGGAGAAGCAACGGGCACTATACTTTCCTCTGCTGCTGAGAAAGTTGAACTAAAACCTAATAAAATTATGGGAAAACAACTGAAAAACATATTTGTGTGTAGTAGATATTACCAATAAATAGACTCTATTTTTTTTTCTTTTTTAAAAATTGAAGTATAGTTGTTTTACTGCTAATTTCTGCTGTACAGCAAAGTGATTCAGTTATACAAATACATACATTCTTTTTAAAAATTCTTTTCCATTATGGTTTATCATAGGATATTGAATACAGTTCCCTGTGCTATACAGTAGGGCCTTGTTTATCCATTCTATATATAACAGCTTACATCTGTTAATTCCAGCCTCCCACTCCACCCCTCCTCCCAAAGCCCCTCCCCCTTGGCAACCACAAGTCTGTTCTCTAGGAGCAGGCTCTATTTAAATACCATAGTCAAGATTCTGATTCTCAGAGTGGGCAAAGCCACATATATTTTGTTTCAGTAATATAAAGAGAGCACAGAGATGGATGGAATTATGTCATTAAATTCTAGACTTTCAGAAATTTGGAATTTATCAAGTTCGACATTCCCAAAATAAGAATCTCTGAGTCACTGTCATCAAAAAGACCTTCAGAAGGATAGTTTAACACATCTGGACACCCAAAGGCACTGAAAATAGTAATATTCAGAATTGAAGCTACCGCAGAGATAAACAAAAGTCTCCAACACAGGGTTACATGAGAAATGAAGGATATCATCTTACTGGAACAATCTGTGATGGATCTGGCACCAGTGATGGTTGTAGTTCCATAAAAGGGACAAGATAAGCAGAAGGACTTCCCTGGATTGGGCTGGTAGTAGTCTCGAGGACATGGATAACAGGGCATTAACCCAGAACGAGAGAACTCTCCTACTGGACAAGGCACTGCAAAAGTAAGAACAAATCATTTGTGCTTCCTAGTAGTATACCCTACCTCTAAAAGAAGCTTTGGTTATAAGAAAGCTATCGCATTGCTAATATTTTCCCTTGCACGTACTTAATACCCAGACCATTTTATCACCTAGATAAATGTATTGTTGTTTCCTTCCCATCTTTAACAACACACAGCAACTCAGGAAAAATCAGAATTGGCCGTATAATATTGTGTTATGATTTTTCCACTTAACTTTATATCATAAGCAAATCATTCCCCAAATCATTAAGTAACATGGTGTTTAACAAATGAAAAATGTTACATCTCATTGGCAGACCATAACTGATCTCACGTTTCCTCTCCTGTTGAACACTTAGCTCGTTTCTACTAGTTTGCTATTATAAATAATGCTGACATGAAATTTTCTCTATAAATTTTTTAATATAGCTCTGATTATTTCCTTGGGATAACACTTGACTTTGAGTAGTTGAGTGGTTAGAGCTAAAGATATGACAATTTAAAGCCATAAATGTGTCATGCCCAAATGTTTAAATAATGTAATTTACAGTCCCATTGGCAGCGTATGAAATTGCCCTTCTCACTGCATGCTCAGCCTTCAAAATGATTATTTACTTTTTTCCTACTTGAAGGTAAAAATGGAATCACGCTGTTATTTTAATTTGCATTTTGATGATAAATGAAGTTGCATTTTTTACGTTTCCCAGAAATTTTTATTTCCCCTCTAGAGTTGTCTATCATTTACTGGGGGTCTTTTATTTTTAAAACTTTTAATGTCATTTTGGGTTAGACATGCTTTTCGTAAACAACATGCAGTTGAATATTATCTTTTAACCAAATTGGAAATTCTCTTGCCAAGATTTGGTGGAATATAAGAAAACAGCCCCAAACATAAATTTTGGTTACATCTGGTAGAGGGAGAGTGGGGTAGAGCACCCATGATTAAATCCTTGGGTTGGGGTTTTAGACTGTGACCCATAGACAAATTCAGGTGGAGTGTGTGAACTGGAGTCATTTGGGTGAGCCCTGAAACCATTATAAACTGAGAAAACTACTAAAACTATTAAGACTTGTCTGCATAAAATTAAGTATAGAAGACAGGACACAGGGAAACAGCTACTCAGGATATCAGCATACTTATCATTTAGGTTTTGGATTCTTGATAATAAAAATTAGTATAGCAGAAATAATTACCAATATGGTTGAAAAATTTAGAGATACACTTGAGGCTCAAGGGAGCATGATACTCCAAGTGATGGCATCTCTTTTTTATTGGTATGACAATAAACATGAAGTAAATGACAACACATCTGTCGTAATCTCAAGACGCTTTGATCAAATTTCTTAAGCAAAAAGAGCCAGGCGAATCTCCTGTAAAAGAGTTCTTTTACGTACCCAACTGACAAAAAGTAGAGAGTTGAATCAAGAGATGGCAGAAGATAACATAGCTATTAATGCATATTTAGAAAAAAAAATTTCTGGTGGCTACATTTGCTATATTCAAGAAGAGTTTTAAACTACAAGTATCTTTGTTTCACCAAGAATAAAATAATCTACTCTGTTACTAGATGTAGCCAGGGCTTTGCACAAACATATTATAAACCCATAGGAGTTTAAAATGGGTTTTCTGATTCCCAAGTTTCCAAAAATGATTGTCTATTTGGAAAAGGTACCTTCCAAATAGCTAATTAGTTAATTGGAAGCATAGATCTTCCACTGATAAAAGTATAAATTTTCTGTTTGAGAGGATATCTATAAGTGTGCATGATATGCTAGAAATATAAATGCTGCCACTTAAACCCAAGATGCTATAATGAATGAAACTGTTTTTTTCCATATAACTTTTTTCAGTACAATCTTAAAAAGAAGAAAAAGAAATCTTAAAAAGAAAAAAAGACTGTGCCCCTAAAAACTGACAGAATTATACTGTCAGTTGTAGCACATAATTATACTATAATTGTCAAAAATTATACGAAGATATAATAATAATAAAATCTTAAGATTAAAAATAAGCCAATTAGCATCTCAAAATAGCAAACATGGTGTTGTGATGTCTGTACTTTGCTTTTTGACCTAGAAAGTGTAAAATAAACTTTCATGTGGAAATTAGTTTAAATTACATTCCAAGGGGCTTCCCTGGTGGCGCAGTGGTTGAGAGTCCGCCTGCCGATGCAGGGGACATGGGTTCGTGCCCCGGTCTGGGAAGATCCCACATGCCGCGGAGCAGCTGGGCCATGGCCGCTGAGCCTGCGCGTCCGGAGCCTGTGCTCCGCAATTGCAGAGGCCACAACAGTGAGAGGCCCGCATACCGCAAAAAAAAAAAAAAAAAAAAAATTACATTCCAAGGGCAGACAGTTGTCATCACAAATATACTTTCCAAGAGTGAATAATCAGCATTTAATATATAATTTATATATGCAGTACCTATATATATATATATATATATATACACACACACACACACATATACATACACACACATATAATATATGAATGTATAAACATATACATAATAATAGCACTATCTAGTACACAGTATAGTATTAAATACACATGCATACACACATGACACAGTTCCTAATGGACTAATGTCGTAAGAAAAGATGTGAGAAAGTTTCCTTTTGAACCTTGGCCAGAGAAACTGTGGTTTCTAAATCAAGACAAATGGAACAAAACTCTTCTCACCTCTTCTACTGTAGAGATAGAGAAAAAAAGTATTCAAATATGCCAAAAGTGATATCAAAATAGAATTAAAAATAAAGCACTGAAATGACCAGGGAAAAATGTAACCTCACATGTCTGTCCCCTGATAGTGTAAAGGAATAAATACAGCCTTGGAGCCATTGGTTTCCTATGACAAAGCCAAAAGTCAAAGCCTCTTATTCTGAGCCTCCTTTTAACTTCATCCTACAGGGTTGGGCTAAGAAGTGTTATCCTCCTGTGCCACAAATAACCTTTCCTTCTATTGGGACCATATGTAAACAACACCATCACCAAAAACTCATTTGTGGGATTAATTATTTTGATAAAAATCATTTTTAAAAAATGGAAAATTTCAGGCTCTTTTGTAACCAAGGACTCAAGACTATCTAATATCCTAATAAGTGACAATCGGTGAAATGTATAAAGAATGTTACATTATGCTAACATAGCAGTATACTTAAAGATAACTGCTATATTTATTAATGATATTTTCAGTTCAACAGGCCAAAGGAGGCAAAAAGTGATATGTCAGCAAAAAATAAGATAAACTGTACAACATGCCCATAAAACATAAATCAGTACAGAAAGAGAAAAGAGGAGAAGGAGAGAAAGAAAGAAGGGGAGGGGGAGAGAGGGACAGAAAAGGGAAAACTAAGGAAAATATATAAGGGACTGTTTTAGAACTCACACACATTTAAATTTAAAGTAAAAGTAAAATGGTGTTTACCCAGCACCGTAGGGGAAAGTGTCATTACCAAATATTACCAGTTCCTACTCAGGACAAGTAGACTGTGGTTAAACATATGCTAGAAATATTAGGAGAAATGGAACAGTTACCAGGAATTTAGAGATTTCCTGGGAATTATAATTACTTAATTGCAGTAATTTGCTATTAGAAAACCTCAAGGATTATTTGGAAAGTTAAAGGATAAAAATTTATCAACTATGAACTTGTTTCACTGTAAAAATCCTAGTTGCTTTTGTGGTTGGAAGGAAGGAAGGAAGGAGAGAGGGAGGGAGGGAGAGAGGGAGACAGAGAGAGAGAGAGGATTTTTTCCTGCAGACTTTCTTCCATAGTTAGCTTGTATACTGACAAAATAATAGAGTCTTTGGCAGATCTCTTTCAACCATAATGTGAGGTTTTGTTTGACTTTTAATTCAAAAAAAAATCCACAGCTGGTATTACACAACACACGTGGTTTCTGAGTTTCAAATAGGTCCTAGTTAAATTCTCTTCTCATCAGTGAAACATTAGGTCGATGAACACTGCTCTCCCAATTCCTCTGGTCTAAGAGGCTTTCATCTACTGTGAAATTCTGAGAGTCAACCCGATGGAGCATATAAAACCTATAACTCACAGTATGTATTTCCTGTAGCACTTAAGTTATGAGGACTACGACTCCCAGGAAGCAATGCTGGACACGCTCCATCCCCTCCCTACCACCACACTCAAACATCCTAAGCATCTGTTTTCTAGGACTCTCAGCCTCTAAGTGGATGCAGATGTATATATGATTGGGGTGCAATGAGGATGGGATGTGTGTGTAGCTTGAGGGAATGGGGAACCAGCAGACTGGCTTCTTAAAAACATCACTCAGTAAGGGAAGAGTTTAAACTTTCAGATTGCCATAGACCTTAGGTTTTTCAGTAAGGGTATAAAGAATGGGGAGGACTCACAATTTTTTAAAAAGTCATCTTTTAGCCAGGCATGCTTGTTCTGTTCCCAGTGATGTAGCAGAGAGAGGCCAACAAATTTTTATTTTTTGCAAAGTTCCACTGAAATTGCAAAGTCATTGCAGTTTATGGGAGTTTCTGGCAATAGGCTGACCTTGACTGTCAGACCTAGTTTCACTGTCATTCTAAGTTTTCATCTTTTGCTTTTGTTTATGGCTTCCAGTTTTTTCACTGCTGGAAAACTGTACTTGGTAGGGATGTTAGAACTATTTGAAAAACAGAACTCTAATCTTTATATTTCTATTTAAACCAGTGGTTCTCAATGTGTGGTCCCTGGACCAAGCAGAATCAGCATCACTTGAGAACTAGTTAGAAATGCAAATTCTCAGGCCCCACACCTGACCTGCTGAATTAAAAACTCTGGGGCTGGGGCCCAGCAATCTATGTTTTAACAAACACTCCATGGTGACATTTGAGAACCAAAATTAGTCATACTTTAGAATCACCTGGGGGAACTTCAGAAGAAAACCAGAAAACTTAAATCAGAATATCCGGGGGGGCAGAGACTGGGTTTCAGTATTCTAAAAATACTGATGTAAACGTGCAATGATTCTAGTATGCAGCCAGAGTGGATAATCACTCATGAAGATCTTCAAACTGTAGGGAATGAACGTTACAATTCAGAGGTTGTATTTTTAGAGTTTCAAGGAACGTTAGATAAGACCTCATTTTAACCCGAGGAATCTAAGTTCCTAGTTGAGATGTATTTCTATCATATCATGTGGCCACATGGTTACAAATGTTGAGGGCTGGGACCAAGCCTTGTGCTTCTTGTGTGTTCCTAACGGTACCAGCACGGTGTTTATATTATGGGTGTTTACACTTAAGTATTGGCTGGCCGAATAGAAGGAAACTCTCTATAAAGAGACAGTTATTTACATTCTTTGCATGCAGTAGACATATGGTTTTGCTAAAAAGATTCCACTCCTCCATGCGTAGAACCTAGGAGGCTTGGGAAAAAAAGCGATGTCTAAGACTTAACCTCCACAAGCAGAAATGTCCACGGCTCCTCTCTTCACTGTTGAAGTATTTTCTGGACACACGAGGCAACCCCGGGAACCAAACGCTGGCTGATAGCTGCCCAGTGGACAAGATTCGCAGGTCTCAAGCCCATTTGATGAGTAGGTGCCTTGCTTACACTGAGCTAAAACGAAAAATGTAACATGGTTAATAACGATGACGTCAGCTATACAAAATTAGCACTGTGTACAACAGGATTTTCCACATTTTAATTTACTTAGGACAGAATGAGGGTCACGAAGAACTCCAAGCATACACGTCATATTTTAGACTCCCCGTACTTCCGTATACTAAGTCTTAGGCTCATTTCCAGTTACTTGTATTATGACCTAGCACGGTGTTTGACACATAGAAAATGTCGACAAAGAGTTTTTGGGTGAAGTTAGAAACCTGCACCTCAGAAAGGCACACTCACAAGATCAAGCTGTCACGGGGAAGCTTGTTTCTGTACAAGTTCTCAGCTTGTGCACTGTTCCCTTGAGTGACTGAAACAAAACCCCCATGAGCTGGAGTCTCATGACTATACCGGCACCTTTTTTCCCTCTAAATAAGAACAGGCCCTCTTACCTCCTCCTGCCTGCAGACACCATTTCATTTGAGGGTTGGCAGAGAGGAAGTAAAAGTAGTCTTAGCATCAGGCCCAGAGAGGTTAATTAAGCAACTTTCCCAAACTCATAGCAATGGTTTTGTAGTAGAGCGGGCTTAGGGCCAGATTCCCCAATTCCCGGTGCACTGTCCTTTCCTCCTGCCCTTCTCCTCCGGATGACTCTCATTTTCAGCGCTGCTAACGTTTTTAGTGCATTTGCAATCACCTAGCACTGCTCTCAAGTTTACGTGTCATGAGGTACCCACACCTGCATTGGCAACAATAGGCAAGAAGGAACAATTCTGCAATTCCTTCTTTTAGGTGTGTCTTACTGTAACTTTAAATGTGAAAGAAAATGTTTCCATCAGGAATGTTCATTGAGAATAACAGTAACAATATTTTGAAAGGACTGGATATTTCAGTAGCAAGAATAGCTGCATATGGGCCTGTAGTTATTCATTTCCAAGTAAATGGAGAGCGAATCTCATCACATCAAATATTATTCTAACAAAAAGCAGCCTAATGCTTGCTAAGAGCCATGAAAGTCCTTTCCACCAATTAAAGTGAGATTCACTAAAACACCCAGGTTCATTGACGAATGTGGATTAGAGTTCTTGACAGTGGAGTTTGACTTAGAGCAATGGACTGTTGCAAAAGGAAAGATAAATGGACTTCTCTAAAGTGAGGGAAACATTCAGGTAACAGTTTGCAATTAAAAGAAAGAAAAAAATCAATTAATGAAATTGTTTTTGGTAATGCTCATATTTCATCCTATTTGCCATTGAGATTTTATAACTGGAAACAAAATTTAGGCTTCTGGTCAAAATGAGCACTAAGCCCCTACCTTTACATTCCGAGCTACTTCTTGAATGGAGATATTCAGTGTAAGTTCCAGTTGGACAGGGTTTGCACTCAAGCTGCCCTTCTTCATCTTGATAGGAGCCCATCAAGCAGCTTTCACAGACAGAATTCTCCAGAGAATAGTAGGTTCCCAAAGGGCAATTGACTGAAGAGAAAACAAGCAGGACACACTGAATATAGTATGGAATGTGCTTTTTCCCTAAGGCATGAGAGTAATAAAGCCTGCTTCCAGATACTATTGTTTATGGGTTAAATTTTACTGCCAGAGGCTTACTCACATGATAAACCTTCCAGAAATGTATTCCTCTAAACCAACAGTAGATTCTTTTTTTTTTTTTGAGAAAATGCAAATTCTTGTTGACCAAGCTTAGTGTTTATATGATGGCGGCTTTGAAGTGTGGGTTAAAGTTCTAATAAACCAGATTATTCTGGAAACACACAGTTCATGGAAGAAGAGGATAAAACAATGAATGTTTAGGTTAATTTGGGGCTTCGAGATATGAAAAATGATTTCATAGCTGTTCTTCTGAATGGTTTCCCTTATGAAATTGAGTGTCCATTATAGCATTATTTCTAGAAATAAAAACAGGCAAAGGTGGTGAGCCTAAAAAAAGGGAGTTAAGTCGACCCTTGTCTCTGATTGCAGGAATTACTGCCCACTGAAGGCAAGTCTGAGGCGTCCTCAGACCCAAAGGCTCCGAGGAAACAGGCCAATTTTAGAACCTTCCTTCCTTGAAGATTTGCTCTACTATTTGGACGCCTGGAGTGCAGAGTTTCTGAGACCAAAGTGGGATGTTAAATTCACTGAAAGGCTGCTATCGAAGTTAGTATTTTTAGAGAGAGGACACTTGAAAGAATCACTTGGGTGATTCTGAGGTGTTAAGCTATGTAAGAATTACCTGGCAACTTATTACATTTCAGATTCCAATGCCCTAACCCCAAGGGGTCAGATGCATCCGTTTTGGGATGGGGCCTTAATCAAGTTGCATTTTGAAAGCACTTCAGGGTATGCTGACACAGGTAGCCTGAAGACCACACGGAGAAATGCAAAATGCTGGCCAAGGCGATTCCTGATTTTCACTCACAGGTTGAGAAAGAAACAAGAGGAGGCTCGGAAAGACGACGTTCATGTGCTTTGGATGGACTGTTTATCACACCGTGAAAAACTCAGCTGAGCTCTGGGAATAGCAATAAGAACTGTTGGGGAAGGTTTTCCGACCAGGACACAAGAGCCCCAACCTACAGAGGGGTTAACAGAAGACTCACGTCAGTTGGTTCCACTGAGTGTACAGAGTTTAGTCAGAGGAGATCCCGCCATCTACAAATGATGACTTGTTAGGGAAAGATACTGGAACTGATCCAGATGGTGACAGTCTAAATTAGGGGTAAAAGCTAAGGGACTCGGGGGAGGGAGAATGGGGAAGGGAAGTTTAATGGGTCTGGGGTCTCCTTTGGGGGTGATGAAAATGTTCTGGAATTGTGATAGAGGTGACGGTTGAATGACATTGAGATTGTACTAAATACCACTGAATTGTATACTTTTTAAAATAAATTTATTTATTTTTGGCTGTGCTGGGTCTTCGTTGCTGTGCACGGGTCTAGTTGCGGCGAGCGGGGGCTACTCTTCTTTGAGGTGCGCGGGCTTCTCAAGGCGGTGGCTTCTCTTGTTGCGGAGCACAGGCTTTAGGCGCGCAGGCTTCAGTAGTTGTGGCACGTGGGTTCAGTAGTGGTGGCTTGCGGGGTCTAGAGCACAGGCTCAGTAGTTGTGGCGCACGGGCTTAGTCGATCTGCGGCATGTGGGATCTTCCCAGACCAGGGATCGAACCCGTGTCCCCTGCATTGGCAGGCGGATTCTTAACCATTGCGCCACCAGGGAAGTCCCTGAATTGTATACTTTAAAATGGTTCACTTTATGCTATGTGAATTTCATGTTGGCTGCCTGGGTGGGAATCTCGGCTACACCACTTACTGTCTTAAATGGTAAGACTTACTGGGTAAGTTCTTAGCCTCCCTGGCTTCAGTTTTCTCATGTATAAAATGTACTTAATAAGAATGGTACCGCATACAGTAGCTAAACAGGATTAAACACATGAGACGGGCTCAGCCAGCACACATGAGTGGTCAGAAAGTATGAGTTTCTGTTACTGGAGTTGCTGCTGAAAGCTGTGAGGTCTAAAGATCTATAAATAAAACGAAGATTTGAGTCGCTCACCTAAAATAATTTTCTTGTTGTGACCAATAGTGGTTATCTAGATTTTTGAGACACTAAGCATGTAACAATAAGAAAATGTAGCTTTCATCACAATATCCCTTTAGAGTTGTAAAACGACTCTATCCGTGTCATTTGACCCAATAGGCACCAAATATTTTTGATTACAGGGAGAAGTCTTACCACACATACGCCCTCTCAGCATGGAGCCTGGTCTGCAGAAGAGGAAAGCCTTTTCGGTTTCTAAGGAATTGCTGTCAGCTACAAGCATTTCAGATGCAAGATGAAAGGAATACATGGGCTCCTTAGTAAGGGTCCTTTTCAGTCGATTTGTGATAGTTTCCAATGTCTTAATGAGTCGTTGCTGATTTTCCAATTCAAGGGTATCATTTCTTTCATCAGGTAAGGGCACACTAGCTGAGATAAAAACGAAACAAGAGAAAACATAACACACACACATGGTGTTGCAGGAAGCCATCTGTACTGAGTTTTTACCAAAGAGAAATAGCATATTAAAAATCTTCCAGGAAAAATAAACTGAAACTTAAACACCGCTTACTGAGCAACTAATACCTGGAGAATATTAAAAACAACACGATTTGTTTTAACCTTTCTCTCCTATGCTGGATCTACATCACCCTTTTGTGGAGTTCTTCACGATTACATATTAAATTCCTGCAAACTCTCGCTTTTTAAAAACACACCGTAGTTCATCATGTCAAGATGAGCACAAAGCAGGGGGCTTGTTGCTATGGCAACTATAAAATACATCTGTGATAGTAAGAAAAAAATGACCAAACTTGGTTGATCGTGCTTGCCCTAATTTTCAGTTCCAGGGTCATTTCCTAATGATAACAAACAGAAAATTTGAAAAACAGGTCTCCAATCAAGAATTTCTCTCTATATTAACCTTTTCAAATAGATCGTCTATCCTTACCTGTGATGTTAAAAATTAACTTAATTTTGTGGTCAGATAACGGGGCACTTCTTTTAATCCGTGAAGATCTGGCTTTGCCAGCGCCCGTGGGTGTTTCTCGCACAGTGTCCAGGAAGTCATCATAAGAGTAATCCAGCCTGTTAGCTGCACCCCAGCCGACAGGTCCTAGACAATTGGGGCAGAGAGACAAAAGATGTTACAGTTGCACCTTTATCAGCGTTTAGGTTCTAATGTGAGTCCACAAATCAAACTGTCCTTGATCATCGCTTAAACTGCCCATAATAATATACCATATACAAGGTTTCGTCTGTAGTATCATACTGTAGCTTCATATGAAGTTTAGATTACCAATGAATTCCATTAAAAGTATAAAGCAAAGTCTCTGTAGAGCTATACAGGCATTTAAAACATTCTATCCTTGACTTAATAATAAATTACCTTAACTTTAGAGGAAATGGGAGGAGGTACAGATTTTAATCAATTCCTATTTCCCTTCAGGGTTTGCTCCATTCTTGCTTTTTTATATCAGCGTTATAAACTTAACGCATGGAAACAGATTTCCTTTTGTGAAGATTGTTCAAGTGTCTGCATAGCTGCATTATATTTCAAAGGTGGGGGCAGTTTCTGAGGGCAGCATGTAAGTTACATGATTACGTAGTTAGGAAGCTATGCTGGAGGCAGCACGGCTGCACGTGCTTCTTTGGATGCCCTCCATATCACTGTGATCAAGGATTCAGACTGTGGCTTCTCATATATGGTGTACGGCTGCACAATCTTAGTCAGGCTCCTCTCATCTCTCTGAATCTCAGTTTCTTTGTGTCTACACTGAGATAACTGTGCTTACCTCATAGGTTTGTCTGTGGAATAACTGAGCTAATTTATGCAAACTGGCTCATATTTGACTCATTCTAAAACCTCAGTGATAGTAAATGATAATGGTCTAGCCATACTGCTGTTGTTGCTTAGTTAGGTGCGTTAAACATCAAATTCTATTTATACAGACTTGTCCACTTAAGTAAGTTGGTTTTTGAGTAAGTTGGTTTTTTTTTTTTTTAGCTTAATTCATGTTTTGGGCCATTAAAAAGAACTGGGATCAATATTTTTGTTTTTCACTTAAACATTTGTCCCACAAGTGTCATGTAGCCATTATGTTGATAGAAAAAAAAAAACAGATTAGCAAAGAGAAAAATATAAAAGATTACTTATAATTCCATCACATGGAAATAACGACCATAACATTTTAGGCAAGAATTTTTTCTATGAATATATAAATACACACATACACATTTATGCATAGATACATATATATATATATATATATATATATATATATATAGCTAGAATAAAAATAAGCATACTGCACTTTTAACAAAACGAGATCATACTATATGTATATTATTTGGTAATAGCTTTTCAAATTTTTTCAAAAATATAATATTTCTGTGTCAAATGGTTTCATAATATTCTCTTCTACAGCTATACTACAAACTAAGCAGGTTTCTATCTTCAAACTTTTAGGTTATTTCAAAATTTTAGAACATCCTTGTACATACACTATTTCATAAAGTATAAGACACCATCAATGAGAAGACACATCCCAATTTCAGAGATGCCCAAATGAAAAGTGTACATCTTAGAATTTATAAAAAGTGGTACATGTTTGTACATTAGCATGACTTTTATCTTGAGAAATATCCTTAGAAGTGGAATTTCTGGGTCTGAGCATTTTTAATCCTTTAGGTACATATCGTCAAATGCCCTTCAATGTCTCCTCTACACACAATATACGAATACGATTTTTTTCCCCTGACACCCTTGCCAACTCTGGGTGTTATGATTCTTATTCAAATTTGTTAATCTGACAGGTCAAAAATGGCATCTCATTTTAGTTTGCATTTGAATTACATGATTATTATAAGATCAAACAATTTTAATATATTTATTGGCCCTTTATTTTCCATACATTATGACTTGCCAAGGTGTTATAACCATTACGCTGATCTTGTGACTCTGTTGTGAGGACACTCAAGAAGGAAGGGTTGTCTCTTAGGATCACTTGTACCACATGCCATCTGGATCCTTCTAGAATGACAAACATCACCCATCTCAAAGCCTCATGATGACAACTGACTCCCTCTGTGTGTATCCCTGCACCCCTGCAACCTACCTCAACAATCTGGGGGTTGAGGGAAACCTGGGTCATGTGTGACAGAAGAGGCATTGTTATTCTAGATGTGCCATTGCCAGCTCCCCTGCCAATGCCACCTTGTGTTTTTCTATCTAAAACTTTAACGTCAAATATGTTCACTGAGAAGTTGTACATAATAGTTAAAATTGGAAAACAACTTAAGCCTACCAATAGGAAACTGTTTATATAAATTATGGCAAACTGACTCATAAAATAATATGCAGATATTAAAATTGTATTGAAGTATAATATTTATGACATAAAAATGTCCTGAATAAAATCTTACCTAAAAACTCACATTTACAAAATAGTATGGGTCAGCATACATATGCATGTACAGTTACATATTCATTAATATACTAACAGAATTATTTCTGGGATTGCAGGTTATCTCAATATCGTTCTTTAGCATTTTTCAAATTTTTGCAGTAAACACATATGCACAAATAATATTTTTAAATTTAAAAATCTAAAGCAACATTCAACATCACTCAGTGCTGCATCACTAAAAACACGACTAGTGTCAGAAACAAAAAGGATGTCTGCTGTCATGTGAATTAATACTGTCTCAAATAACCTTCTAAGCACTTTATTTATACTTGTACTTCCTCCTTTAATCCTTACGATGGCTCTGTGAGTTCAGTACTCTTATATACCCAATTTATACGTGAGAAAATGGAAGCACAGAGTGGTTTGAGAACTTGGGCTCAAGACCACACACCTAGTTGGTGGGGAAGCCAGGATTCAGACCTTACTAGTTGCTTGTAGAGTTCATGTGCTTTAAACACGACACTATTTTGTTATCACTATTATATTTTAAAACATTACTCTGCAAGTTCTGGACAGTTTTATAAGAATGAAATAAAAATAATTACTGGAAAGGACAAGTTTGCTAATTGAGGGACACAATTGAAATCTAGAAATCTGAAGACAGTAAGCTAAATGGTCAGTTGGACCAGCCAAAAAACTCACATAGCACACTTTGGAGTAGCTTTAATAAAAGTTATATGTCAATTATACCTCAAAAAAGCAAGAAAAAAGTGTTCAGACTCTACATGAAGAAAACATCAGAATTCCACTTGAAGGTACATTAGACTTGAATAAATGGCTTACTTGCAATTTAAGTTAAATGCCATATAAAAATTGTTGTTAGTACTTTATAGTTATTACTATTCTCTTCTAAGATCTCATATGAATATTTGAATTTTACAATCATAATGTGACTTAGTTTTCTTAGTTTTTATCATTGTGAGGCATTTTGGCTAATATTTTGAAAGAATTTATTTGATACCCCAAATGTAATATATTTATAAAGATCATTAAGCACAGTACCAAGTTATCCAGTCATCTTAAAATACTTGATGAATAAATGAATGAAAGATCATTTTTCCAGTTTGCCCCACTCTTCTGGAATGATTTTCTTAGTCTGCAGATCAGTTTTGCCAACTACCCACACTAAATAATTTCATTACCAATTGCAAAGCCATTTTCATACTCATAATTATATTCGAGGCAGTATTTTTTGGTCAGGTCCTCCAGTCTGCAGTCAATGTCATCAGCGTCACTACAAAATGATGGGACCTGCAAATAAAAAATGAAGAGGACAAAATGTACTTCACATCTGGGTGTGCCTTGGATAAGCCCTTTGCTCCTCTGGCCTTCACCTCTCCATCAGCAGGAGGGAAGAGAGGGCCCTAGAGCTCTGTCTGCCCTTAAAAAGGCTCCTGACCTCCTCCATGCCCTCCCCTACCTCCTCTAAGTGCCTGTGGACCACCAGGATTAGCCTCATGCCTTTTCTTTCGGTTTATATCACTTACCACAAGAGAACCAGGACTCTTGGGATATCTCTTGTCTCTTAACTTTCACCCCATTTGGCTTTTTAAAAATTGAAGTGCAGTTGATTTACAACATTTTATTAATGGCTCTTTAGCTCCCTTTTCTCTGACCCTATCTCCCACCCTTCTCCAAGTCCTCAAAATCTTCCTCGATGCCCTCTGAAACACACAGTCAGTAATCAGCCAATCTCCTATTATTATTATTATTTTTTTAACCTCCTCTCTTTATGTTCTCTTCATTTTTGCTCTCAATGAAACCTGACTTCCTAGTTTTCTTAGGTGGTGGGCATGGAGGAAGTGTCCTCCTCACTCTTTATTGCTGTTTCCAGATCATGCTCCCATGAGCCTCCTTGAAGCCTCACAGTTTTGAAGCTCCTGCAATCAACTATACCACACACTGACCCTCCTTGTGGCCATCACCTACAGCCCTCCCCCACTCTGAGTCACCCTCTCATTCTGAGAGCGCTTGGTAACCGTCCTTGTTAGAGCCCTCGGTGATTTCTGCATCCACCCAGCTGATCCTTCTATCACCTTGGAGTCTCACTTTCTCTTCCTCTTCTGTCTTCCAGCTCTACTTTTTTTTTTTTTTAAAGAAGATGTTGGGGGTAGGAGTTTATTAATTAATTTATTTATTTTTGCTGTGTTGGGTCTTCGTTTCTGTGCGAGGGCTATCTCTAGTTGTGGCAAGCGGGGGCCACTCTTCATCGCGGTGCGCGGGCCTCTCACTATTGCGGCCTCTCTTGTTGCGGAGCACAGGCTCAGTAGTTGTGGCTCTGTTGTGGCAACAGGCCTAGTTGCTCCACGGCATGTGGGATCCTCCCAGACCAGGGCTCGAACCTGTGTCCCCTGCATTAGCAGGCAGGTTCTCAACCACTGCACCACCAGGGAAGCCCCCAGCTCTACTTTGTCACTTGACATACATGAGACATACACTTGAGGGTATGTCTCATGATCATACCCTCAGACCTCGTTGTTACCAGTAACTGCACCTTCTCCTACTCCCAAGAATCCAACAATTCTTTGACTTCATCAGAATCTATAATCCACTGATGCTACCCACCTCCTCATTGTCTCTCAGCTCCTGATGTCTTCACTTCCTTATTTGCCCATCTTGGATCCCATGGTCTACCACCATGAATTACTCCCGTGCATGCACCCTCCTCAATATGTTTGCCTGGAGGACCTTTAACCCTGGTTAAATTCATTGCTCTGCTTTCTCCACATTTGCGCCCACATGCTCAACCATAGCTTAGGAGAAAACACAATGCTGCTTACTGCCAAGCCTACTACATTTCCCTAGAATATTCATTTATGCTCTCCTAGAAAATTATTTTATACCATGTTCTGTGTTCTCAAACCTCCAGCAACTCCTCCCCATCCACACTCCAGGCTGATCATTCCGCATCTTTTTTCACAGATCAAATAGTCACAAAAGATCCTTCCTTCACACACTTACATCACCATGTGGACTCACTCCTGTATCTATGCTCCTGTACACTCCGCCTCCTCGATGCCTTGCTTTCTCTCACACTCTGTATCAAATCTACTACTACTACTACATCTACTTTCAGAATCTATCCAAAATCTAAGCCACTCAACTCTGTTACGGATACAAATATATATATATATATATATATATGTCATCATTTCCTGCCTTCAAGACATTCAATACAGTTAAATACATCGTTTTGCTTTCTTGGAATCACTGAAAGAGTCCTAAACGAAAACACATGAAAAAGAAAATCCTTTAAATGTTCAATGATCTCCTCATCATAAAAGAAATACAGCCTACAATGGCATTTTTGTCATACTTTAAATAACAAAGCAGACATTCTCAAACCACATGGACCCTAAGCTTCCCTTTCTGACTTGGAGTGTTTTAAAAAATTCAAAGTGCTTTAACACAGATTTACATATAATTCACTCCAGAAGCCCAAAATCCTACGAATAATTCTAAATACGAGGAGCAAGTTTGGGTCACAAAGAAGAAGGGAATCATCGGGACAAAGAATTTTTGTGGCAGGTGACCCAGAGAGGTTACAAAAAACTCAACAGCGAGCGTCCTTTCAAATACGGCAAACAACACAGGAATGCTACTGACATACCATTTTCCCCAAGGTGGTCTCAAATGCTTCAGAAAACTTCTTCAACAGCTCCGTGTCATCACAACGAGTTGCTTTGTACAGCATCTCAAAGGACTTGAACCCATGATTTGCAAAACGTTTTACTGGAAAATGTTGGAAAAAAACAGCTCCAGTTGGTTAGTGTTTTCAAAACAACGATTTAATTTTCTGTGGAATAACTGTAACTTGGTATTTTAATCCTGACATGATTTTTGGGATTGTTATAAAAACAAAAGATGACAGTTAAGGAACGTTTCCAGGCATTAATTGATCATAATAAACCATGAGCCAAGCAGCTCTGTACCCAGTTACCCGGTGATGAGTTTGCTTTGATATATTATTCTTTGCCTTCCAACCATATTAAAAAATGAGTATTTAAGAGAAAAAGAGATATAAAAATTCTCCTCATTATATTCCTGGGAATCTTTGAAAAATACTAGCTGCATCAAAGATATTATAATTTGGGCTTCCCTGGTGGCGCAGTGGTTGAGAGTCCGCCTGCCGATGCAGGGACACGGGTTCGTGCCCCGGTCCGGGAAGATCCCACATGCCGCGGAGCGGCTGGGCCCGTGAGCCATGGCCGCTGGGCCTGCGCGTGCGGAGCCTGTGCTCCGCAACGGGAGAGGCCGCAACGGGAGAGGCCACCACAGTGAGAGGCCCGCGTACCGCAAAAAAAAAAAAAAAAGATATTATAATTTATATTTATGTAAACTTATATGTTTATATTATATTTGCAAACAATAGACATTGAAAATTTTCTGAATATTATGTGAAATTCTATTTTTTGAAAGTGTAATTTCACAAAGATAAATTTTTCCTTGGATCAGAAGCTTAGAATTTAGACTCAGCAAGATGTCTCGGAATATTCAGAGACGATGTCTCCTAATAGCATCAGCATTAAAATCCTATTGTCTAGGGTTTCCCTGGTGGCGCAGTGGTTGAGAGTCCGCCTGCCAGTGCAGGGGACACGGGTTCGTGCCCCGGTCCGGGAAGATCCCACATGCCGCGGAGCGGCTGGGCCCGTGAGCCATGGCCTCTGAGCCTGGGCGTCCGGAGCCTGTGCTCCGCAACGGGAGAAGCCACAACAGTGAGAGGCCTGCATACCGAAAAAAAAAAAAAAAATCCTACTGTCTAAATCTTTGATAGAGGTGAGTGATATCACTTTTATTTGCTTCCCAAATTTGGGGAAAAAAATAGCTCAAGTAAGTGGGCTTTACTGTTTTTCTAAGACATTGGCATTTAAACTTCATCTACAGTACTAGATCAAAGATTCACTCCAGAAAATATTATTTACACTAGACAAAGATATTGGGTTATTTTTATAATAATATGTAAGATTACAGAATAGCTCTAAATCTGAATCACTTCTAAAGAGAACGTGACTGCTCTCTCACTGCATCACGTATATCGGCTCTTACTTTAAACATAAGCTCTTCTAAAGACTGTAAGACTATACTTTATAAGTTGAAGTTTACAAGTCAAGAATGACACGCTGACAAGTCTCTTCGGATAATTCTGGTAAATGAAAATGAGAGCGCCAAGATGGTTTTGCCATAAACTGAATCTTATCCTATAGCAATCCGATAAGTAGCAAGACTCTGGGGGGCTAATATCTTAAGTCAAGGGACAAGCATTTCTCTTAGCTGCAAACACTTCAAATTCACGGCACCGTTTTCCACTCACCAAACCTAATCCCTATATTAAAGCAATTTTTCCCTTTAATGTTTAGAAAGTTATACACATAGGCAGACAAATACATACTCACACATATGAAAGGAGTCCAGAAAATAATTAGAACTTACTAGCACAGTCTGGCCATTCAGTGGAATATGGTGGCTTCCAGATACCATCTTCATAAGCACAATAATACTTGTCAGTAGACCCTTCTGTGAAATCATAGCCCTCTAAGCAACTTAATGTGCAGTTAACTCCAGCACTATCTTGAGTACATAGAAAATCCCCATTTACAGGTGTAAATGGAACTTCACAGGGGGAACCTGTGTAAAAAAAAATTGTATTCCTCATATACAGTGGTATAAGAAATACAAATTAAAATCCAGGAGTCTAAGCTGAATTTTGAAGAGGATTCCTCCTGTCCACCACTACTCCTAGAAGAACTCTCACAGTAAATCCTTAGTGTGGGATTGTTGCAAAGTCTGCTTTTTGATTCCTAGGTGGGTACAGTTAAAAAACTGTACCTATGTGTAATTATGGGTAATTAATTACCTATGTGTAACTGTGCATATTTTATGAAAAGATAAAGTACTTCTGATTTGCAAGTTATTTTTGGCATTCCTTTAAGAAAAATGAAAACCAGACAACATTACATAGGAAATACATTTTCTGAATCTGTCTTCTCAAGCATTCAAAATAGGATCATGACAACAATACTTTACAACTTTGGAGAAAATGTTAATAAGTCGTTAATTAAAGACTACCCCAGAAGAAAATATTTCTATTTACCATGAAGTGAAGGAATAATGATCAGAAATCTCAGTAAAATCTGTCAGTATTCTAACTTTAAACATCTACTGCTCATGGACTATTTTCTTTCACAAAACAGAGCGCAACAGCGATTACATGTATCAAGTTCAACTAGATTTTTGGAGGCTTATGCAGAGTATACCTTTTATGATAATGTGGATGTCACATGTTCTGTTATTGCCTGAGGGGTCAGTGGCTGTGTACCGCACTACCGTCTCCCCGTGAGGGAAAAGGTCTCCTGGTGTATGACTTCTGGTGATGGCCAACACAGCCCCTAGAAAGGAAAGAAGCGGAAAGAAGGAATCCAATTTGAGGGTTATTGTGTGCAGTCGCTTTATTTGATTTGAATTTTCATTTTCTGTTTATACAAACCAGCTGGGCATTCTATTTGTACTGATTTGGCCGCTAGAAGAAAATAAAAGATATAATTTTACGCTATAACACAGAAATTGTTGACTCAAAAACCTATTAAATTAAGGCATTCTTACTAAATATTTTCCTTGAATAGGTCAGTCACTGTGAATACTGGAAATTTAATTAAGAAATCTATTTAACTTGCATTCTTATTGCGTTTGGGGTTTTGGTCAAAGCTTTAAAGTGAATTTCAGCTATATTAGCCCATTTTTTTCTGTTTTCCCATGAATTTTTATAACTTTTTTGACAAATGTTTAAGAACTGAGTATGAAAACATAGAACTGCATTAGATTTACCAAAAGGATGCATAGTTTATGTCTTTAGGACAATGGAAGCTTAGAGACTCAATGAATTTATTAGAACACTTTCAAATAAAACACCTTGTACACGTTTAATAATGTCCACTGAATACTGAATGAAAGGAAACGCCATGAATAGGTAAGATTAATAATATTAAATTATATATACTTATCCTAGCATTAAAACGTATTACCTTATATAATTATTCATTCTATTTAGATGTAATTTGCTTTTCATTTCTCTTTTACCTTTTTAAAAGCTTTTTAAAATAAAGTATCATTTGGTGGTAACATACTGACAACACGATCTCTGCGTTCTCACCTGAGTTGTCCGAGAACTGAGGCTCATCCCAGGTGGCGGCATGTTCCTTCTCGGAGACCTGGACTGGAGGTGGGGATCTGCACCAGTCTATGCTAGGCGGTTCTACATCTAAAGAACATGAGATCAGAGAATGAAGTCACAACTGATGTTCAAAACTGATGAGGAGGGTTGCAAGAGAGAACCAAAGTCTACTTGTGCTGGCAGAGAACCCTGACCTTGTTAGACATAAGGCTGGCCCTGGGGTCCCTTTGATGAGGAGGTATGTTTCATCCCTGACCTCAACATCAAAAGAAAAAGCTGATTCTTGCTATACTTCCCTCTGCCTGTTGAAGAAGGAATACCAGATTGCTAAAATCACCATGAGCATAGCAGTATGAAAGGCAAATTCAGGATACGGTGAGCATTTAATTTGTGAGTTTCGCCACTGGTAGTTGAGCTGACCCACCTAGAAGTGTAGAAAACCTTCCCAGATAATTGGAAGGCGTGCGATGACCAAGGCAGTCATTTCACTGGGATCATTCTCACGATCCTCCTCTTAACGGAAGGGCTGATAGATGCTAAATGGACGGACCAATGGGCAGAGATCCGAGTCATGCTGTAGAATACGTAAGATGTAAGTGAGGATGTTGTATTGTTGGAAGGGCTGATAGATGCTAAATGGACGGACCAATGGGCAGAGATCCGAGTCATGCTGTAGAATACGTAAGATGTAAGTGAGGATGTTGTATTGTTGGAAGGCCAGGAGGTTATGTCCATAGATGGGACACTGGAGTCTAAGATTCCTAAGGCTGATAAATTCCAGGTAAAGACAAAGAACAGGGTGTGGACATGGGAATGGGGGGCTACAGTGGAGAGGGGGTGAAAGCCATGGTAGAAATGAAAGAACTGTGAGTCTGTTGCTGGGCACTGTAATCTACACTGAAGGAGGGGTTTGAGGTGGCGGCAGGGATAAGCCAGGTTTCAAAGCTCTGACGGAATGTGGTGGAATTTTTAGGATGTCAGTAAAGGACAACAAAGAAGGTGTAAAGGAGGAAATTTTAACATAACTATTAATGTTTACACTTTTGAAATGTCCTTCTATTTGTAACAACATGCCTTTGAGGGACGAATACTACTTTTCTAATTATATAGGTAAGGAATCTGAAACCAGGCAAATTTAAGAGACTTGCCTTAGGTCATTAAGCTGGTAAATTGTAGTCATAGACCTCAAGACTAGGATGATATACTGTCAATGACACACGGAAACATATAATTCTGAAAGTAAACGAGCTCTACCTCTGGAGAATATATAGATTTTTGTTTTAAGCTAAGTCTTATGAATAAATGTTCAGTTTTTCTCTTTTCCTCACGTTTGTCATTTCCTTAGTACAGGATCTTTGGTTTACTACTTTCCTAGGCTGTAAACTCTGTCAACCAGCAGTGGAGCCTCCTTTGCTCACAGTTAGGTCTCCATGGCCTAGCAGGGCACCTGGCCCATAACAGATGCTCAGAAAAAGTTGCTGAATAAGGAAAAGAATGAAGGAACGCTCGTAGGAGGTCAGTGCACTTTGAGAATTCTGAATCAAGCCAATTCACAGTTAAATTTACAAATCCGACAGTATTTACTATTTTCCCAAAAGAAACTGCAGATGAAATAGTTCCAAGATTTTCTAAATTTATCTGATTTTAGCCAAACAGTTTAAAGTTGAAGTTCAGGGACAGGAGAGCAGTAAGACGAGGCCAATGACTGTCAAAGAATTGGAGGGACCAGCCAGATGCATTGTCTCCACGAGGGAGAGAAAGTCCATTCAAAGCAAGTGAGGCAGCACTCTGTGGAATGTTAAGCAAAAGCGTTCCTATTTCCTCTCATTTATCATCAAGACACCAACAGCCCCCCTCATCTGAGGAAAACAAGAAAATGCAGGCTTTGGAATATTTTCTGTGTCTCTCTCTCCCCCTCCCTTTCTCTCCCACTCTCTCTTTCCCCCTCCTTCTCCTGTCCCCTCCTCCCTCCCATTTCCTCTCTTTCATAATTTGAAAATTCAGCTAGTGTCTAGCTAGACACTCGAGTACACTTTTGACATTTCATCATGCTGACTCTTCATTGTGAAAAACGAAAACTTGGCAAACTCTTGAATCACATTTTCATGTTTAAAATCACAGCGCCATAAAAACACACCCAACATATTTTTCATGTGACTGATAAAGTTCATGCTTAAAACAACCTTGAAAAAGCAATTAAAAACAACTAAGCACTATGACATGAACTAGACTGACTTTCACATGAGTCTTTTTACCTACTTTCACCAAAACCTATCACTTCTAGGGTAAGAAGCCAGTTTGATACACATTGGTTATTTCAAGAGGTTATGTAAAAGTCTTAAAATGAAATGAATTTAATGTACTGAATTTTAAAATAAACATTAAAAATACATCTGAGACCAAAATACAAAAATGGTAGTATATTTACACACAGCTTAATGTGTCAGGCACTACCTTGAGCAGTTTGTATATCTTAACTAATCAAAAATCTCACAATAACCCTATAAGGTAATATATTTATTAATTCTATTTCTGGATGAAGAAACTGAGGCACAGAGAGTGACTGGTTATGCTGCCTTAAGTGGGAGAGCTGGCTATGGAGTCAAGCAGTTTGGGTTCAGAGTCTGTGCTCTTGAGTGCTACAGACCACTTCATATATTCTCCACGTATTAAGTCTTGCTGGTGGGTATCTGGTATCTACTGAATTGATTGAAAGCACAAACACCAATTGGGAGATGATGGAGTAAACCAAACCAAAACAATAAAGTAAAATTAAAAAGAAGGAGTGATGTATAGCAGTGGGATGTGAGGATGGAGAGACTGGGACAGATTTCAGAGATACTAAGGAGATGAAACCAGTAGAACCTGATGAGGTATTAGATGTTGGTGATGGAGGGAGAGGAATCAAGAATGACTTCCAGATTTCTGCATGGTAGCTAGGTCTTCACTCCATTTTCTGAGCTAAGAAATATTTTAGGTTTGGGTGAGTTTGAAGTACCTGTGGGGCATCCACGTGGGAAAGTCGGTAGGCAGTATTATACACTGCTCTGAATTTCAGAAGAGAAATTTGAGCTGGAGATAGAAATCTGGGAGCTGTCAGTTAACAAAATTACCAGGAAAACCAGAGAGAGAGAAAGAGAAGAAGGCCAAGGTCGGAATCCTGGGGACGATCCACATTTGAGAGTTGGTCTGAGGAAGAGAAGCCTAAAAAAGCAATCAAGGAGGAAAAATGAGAATAATGGGGGAAAAAACCCAGAAAGACTGGTGTCAGAGAAGCTATGGAAGGAGGCAGTTTTGATAAAGAGAGCATGGTTAATAATGTAAAATCTATGGAAACATGTCAAATAAGGACTAAAAAGTGTGCAGTAGGATTAGCTCTAGAGATCACCGTAACCTTGATGAAAGTAGTTTCTATGAGTGAAGGAGACAGAAGCCAGACTTGAGTGACTTTGAGAATAAATGGCAGTTAAGTCAAAAGATGATGGCAACCATTGGGAACTTTTCAAAAGGCTCATATAGGAAGGGGTCAAAGAGACAGAGTGATAATTAAAGGGTACGTAGGTTTCAAAGAGGAAGTGGCTTCAATGACAGAAGGAAGAATCAGTGAGAAAGGAGTTGTTGAAGATAAAGGAGAAGGAAAGTCTTTGGGGGCACTGGATTATTTTCACAAACCTACCCAAGTAATTTGAAGACTTACCAATAACCTTGATATGGAAAGTGCAGCTGGCTTGGTTGCTGGATAGGTCAGTTGCTGTGTACGTGATAGCAACATCTCCAATTGGGAAAAGATAAGGTGGGGTAAAAGCTGGATGAACGTGGATTGACACCTATTGGAGAGAAATATCAGGAATGTTAAAGTTAAGATTAATAGTACTTTTATTATTTTTTGGTTTATATATTATTAGCAAAGAAGTAAAAAAGACACAATATTTTATGTATAGCAAAAAGGAAAAAAAAATCAGACATAGCCTTTGGTATACTTCTTTCTAGACTATTTATCTATATAGTTTATAGAGCTGGGATACATATGAAATGTTGAATTTTAATGTTGTAAGCAGCACTACGATAACAGTTTTGTACAGATAATTTTAAAATATTTTTATTATGTCCTTATAATAAATTTCCAGAAACAGAATTATTAACCTCAAAGTCATTAGCATTTTATTGATAGATGATACAAAATTTATTTCCCAGATCACGGTAAAAATCTGCATTCCCATTGTTAGTATTTGCATTCCCATTGTTAGTATTTGCATTCCCATTGTTAGAATTCCCATTGTTAGTATTAGTTAGTATTTGCATTCCCATTGTTAGTATTCCCATTGTTAGTATTCCCATTGTTAGTATTAGTTAGTATTTGCATTCCAATTGATAGTATCATTGTCAAAGTTCCCATTCAAAGTTCTCTGATCTATATTAAATATCATTACCTTTTGGTAAATCAAAAATATGGCATGAGGTCATTGTTTTAATTTGCAGTTTCTTAATGTCTTACGGTAAGATTAAATTCTCATATGATTGCATGATATAGATATATTCTTCCCTTTTTGAACCATATGTTTGCCTTCTTAGTCCGTTTGAAAATTATAATGTGATAAAGATAAATTTATATTAATATGTGATGTAATAAACATTCTAACATTTGACATATTTGAAGCATTTTTCTCTAGTTTGCTAGAGAACTATTAAAAATACAAATTGAGGCACTTCCCTGGTGGCGCAGTAGTTAAGAATCTACCTGCCAATGCAGGGGATATGGGTTCGATCCCTGGTGTGGGAAGATCCCACATGCCGCGGATCAACTAAGACCATGTGCCACAACTATTGAGGCTGCGCTCTAGAGCCCACGAGCCACAACGACTGAGCCCAGGCACCACAACTACTGAAGCCCGTGCACCTAGAACCCATGCTCCGCAACAAGAGGAGCCACCATAAGGAGAAGCCCGCCAGCAACGGAGAGTAGCCCCCACTCGCCGCAACTAGAGAAAGCCCACGCACAGCAACGAAGACCCAACGCAGCCAAAAATAAATAATTAAAAAAATAAGTTTATTTAAAAAAATCGAGAAATACTTTTGAGGTCAGATCCATTGGTTTTTTCCACTGTATTCTGAAAAAGTATTTCAACACACAGGTGCTACATTTTGTCTAAATTCTCATGGATCCTGAAGTATGTCCCTGCACTCTTCTTAGTATTTGATGACAATGACCAGGATGATGATGACAGTGCATGTTTTCACGGGCCTCTTAATAGAATGTGGAAACTACACACGAGGGAGCACTCAACGCACACATCACCGACAGTATAGTAAGTACTATAATTTACATTTACACTTTTAAAATCAGATTTAAAAGTTACCTTGTCTTTGGTTACCTAAAGGTAAATACCATATGATCTCGCTAATAAGTGGCAGGAAAAAAAAAAAAGATCACAGATACGGAGAACAGTTTGGTGGTTGCCAGAAGAGGGGTATGGGGGTGCTCAAAAGGGGTGAAGGTGGACAAAAGGTACAAACTTCCACTTATAAGATAAATAAATCCTGGAGATGTAATATACAGAGTGATGACTATATTTAATAATACACTTTAAAAAAGTTATCTTGATTTTTTAAAGTATATTGTGTTTATTCAACACAATTATCAGAACATATTGTGTGTGTGTCCTTGAATGGCACATGTCCTTGAATGACACAACTTACATATTTACATGCAAGTGTAAAAACTATATACTATTTAAGGGCATCTTCATGTATGTGAACGGTAAAAGTATAGATTTAAGAGGGTGTTAAATTCCTAATTCCTTTCCTAGCATCTGATGGATAATTACCTCAAGCTACTGTATATACTAGACTAAAATACTGTGTTCTGAATAATGCTGGTTTTAAAAAAGCTGAGTAAGAAACACTGATGTTATCTTCTTCAGACCGGCCAATATGCAATCATTTCAGGATCATATTTTAAAACATATGCTTAAAAATAGAAACTAAGATTTATTCCCCATCTTTCTTTTTCTTAAAAGATCTTCAGAGCCTAGGAAGGGGCAAAGAATTCTCAGCCAACGAATCCGCAGAATGAAGGGTTTCCGTTTTGAGATTTTCATCTGAAATTTCTAATGAAAAATTCAAGGCTGATCATTCTTCTATCAGATGGAGCATTAACATTTATGAGTACAGCTAGAGAGGGCACTATCATTAATTAGTAAGTTTTCAATAGCACACATATTTGCAGTGTATTTAGAATCCATCTGACAAAGGATGCAAATATTTGCTCAAACCTTACCTTTTCCCCAGAGTTGTCTTTAGCTGTTGGGATTTGCCAAGTGATATTAGCAGAGTCTTGCTGTTCTTGAGTCTCAGCCTCTATGTCCGCAGGACAGTTGATTTGAGGCGCTTCCACATCTGATTCAGAAAATACACAAATCAGTTAACATACCAATGTGTAATTCTAAGTCGTTTAAGAGAGAGGTAAAAAGACATTAATACTCTGTGACTCGCTTTTTACATCCCAATTCCTGACTGATTTGGAATTTACAACTGCCTTCAGGATAATGTATCTCAGGATGACTTATGAAGCCCTTCCTGAACTGGCACCTGCTCCCCTAAGAGGGGACAAATCCCCTCCTCTCTGACAAATCCCCTACCAGAACTCAGTCTCCACATGGAATACTCTCAGTCCCACGAGAGCACCATGGTTCTTCTTATACCTGGGTCTTTGCCCACGTCCTTTTATTTGCCTAAATCAATGCTCTCTTCCCCCTTTACCCAGGAAACCCCTACTTGTCCTTTAATTCTCAGCTTAGACACAAGCTCCTCAGGAAGCTTCTCTGACCCCACTGGTCCATTTTAGGTGCTCACTCCACAAGTTCCCATGGCCCTCTGCCCTTCCTAACCATAACTCGTTTTGCCATTTTGAAATTAAATTTTCTCCTCCCAAAGAATTTAAGTTCTTTGAATGCCAGGATATCTCTTGTCCCATTGTATTATATAGTTCCTGGCATATAACAGGAGTTTGATAAATATTTTTGGAATGAAATAAAGAGACAGAAAAAATGAATGTTGACTGGCAGGAAGGAACTGCACTGGAAATGCTGTCAAATGGAATTAATTAGTGCGCTAAAAGGTACTGGCAAAACAAACAACAAATTAAAGCCAATGATATTTTTTGCAGTGTGAAACTTTGCAGTACAGATACTGAATTAGATGTGGTAACATTCCACATAGCCACATCAGTCACTGTGCAGCTAAGTTCTCATTACATGGTATAATAAATCCTCTTAAGTTACGTTAAATTAGGTCTTCTGTAACTTGCAGCTGCATATATCCGAATTGATCTAATTTGTGTCTCACATTCTTGTTCCTTTAAAATTTTATTCAATTTATATTTTCCTTTTCTCAGAGGGGCTAATACTTAGACAATTTCCCCCCACAAAGATGCATTAGCATATTAACTCTTAAAATCTAAAGCAGTATTTTATTTTTCCTTTACACTTGAATATTAGCTTGAATAGATTTGGAATTTAAAGTTTATATCTATTTTCCCTCTGTATTCTTAGAACACTGCTACATTTCCTTCTGGCATTTAGAGTTATAAATGAGAAGTGTAGTGTGAGTCTGATCCTTATTTCCTTTGTGAAATTTCTCTTTTCTCTCTGGAAACTTCAGATTTTCTCCTTAACTTTGGACCTTGGAAATTTCACAGGGAGTAGTGAAAGTATGCCTGCCCAACATTCAGAGGCTGTTTTTTTTAAATTAATTTATTTATTTTTGACTGAGTTGGGTCTTTGTTGCTACGCATGGGCTTTCTCTAGTTGTGGCAAGCGGGGGCTACTCTTCGTTGCGGTGCACGGACCTTTCATTGCGGTGGCCTCTCCTGTTGTGGAGCACAGGCTCTAGGCACGCAGGCTTCAGTATTGCAGTACACGGGCTCCAGAGCACAGGCTCAGTAGTTGTGGCGCACTGGCCTAGCTGCTCAGCGGCATGTGGGATCCTCCTGGGCCAGGGCTTGAACCCGTGTGCCCTGCATTGGCAGGCGGACTCCTAACACCTGAGCCACCAGGGAAGCCCCTATTTTTTTTTGGAGTCACATTACTCACTGTTTTCTTGAACATGGATCAATAAACTCTATTTCTCTGGCAATGGTACTTTATTTTTTATTGAAGTATAGTTGATTTACAATGTTGTGTTAGTTTCAGGTGTACAGCAAAGTGATTCAGTTATACATACATACATACATATATACACACATATATATACACATATATATGTATATATATTTTTTCAGATTCTTTTCCATTATAGGTTATTACAAGATATTGAATATAGTTCCCTGAGCTACTTGGTAGGACCTTGTTGTTGGGGAGAAGGGACAAATTAAGAGCTTGGGGTTAACAGATATATACTACTTTATATAAAAGAGATAAACAAGGTCTGAGGCTATTTTGATCAAAAAAATTCAAGGCTTTCTGAAGCTCAGGGGGACTTCCTTCTACTGGGAGGAAATTCTTCTCCTCCATCCCTTATCCTCTCTCTGCTTCTGGAACTCTTTATTGGGGTTTCTCGATTTATCACAGGTATCTCTTAACTTCCATCTTTTGGGCTTGATCCATTGGGATATTCAAGTTCCCTGTTTATCAGTTCTCCATTCTGAAGGAATTCTCAGTTTGCTTTGTCAAATCACTAATATTGTTTTCAACAACACCCACTCCACTTTTCGACCCTTCTCTTAGAGACATTTATATTTTTACTTCTAAGAACTCTTTCTTGCTCTCAATAGCTCCTTTTCACTGCAGTCGGCTCTTGTTGCTAGGAAGATGGCAATGTTCTCTTGTGAAAGTACTGAGATGCAGGTTTCATAGGGCTGATGACTTGCTTTTTTTAAAAAAAATTAACTTAATCTCACCTGCTTTATAGGAGCCAGAAATTCCCCAAAGATCTTCAACTCCCAATGGAAAACTTAACCTGATTTCCAGCTCTAATATCATCCTTAGTTTTCTATTTCTTCTATTGTTGCCTGGTACATTGTAATTGGATTTTGTGAGTCCGTGATTTTGTAACAGACATCTTCATAGCATTTTCTGGGGTTACATCTATCCTTTTACCATAGATTTGCAGCAAAAGTAGCAAAGAGGGACAGTCCCACACTGCACCAATGTGTCATTATATAGAATTTGGTTTTTAACTTGACCATTGTACGGACCTACCTTCACAAGCAGCTGTCTGAACTTTGGCACTCCATTTTCCGGAGGTGGTGCACCTCACTTCGTCTCTGCCTCCTGATAAAATGAATCCTTGGTGGCAACTTAGCTGACAAATCGTCCCAGGTTTGGCTGGATGCTTGCCACAGGTGGGGGGTGACACGATGACACCTCTGGGCTTCTGAAAGGTGGAGCAGTGGCGCTCTATTGTAGGAGAGCAAGAAAATGTTATTTGCGTTCCCACAGATTGCAAATGTCACAGATTCGCTTTACTCGAGAAAAATACAATTGGTCTGCTGTGGGACTGACATAAGTCACTAAATGAGGTCTGTATGTGACACTAAACAAATGCTGTATTGTAAATAACGCTCAACCGTCTCTCTTGAGTTACCTCATGCTATGTTGCCGGTGCATCAAAATCTTGAAAGATTTCTAACTAGCACTTAAATCAATGCCGACTGTGACTTTTATCATTTGCTTAGAGCACCTTCATTCAGTTTGCAGAATGTTACGTTATGGCTACAAAGTATAAAATAGTGAATTAGGTTCTATCTTTTATACTCTCCCTAGAATCACTATGTCATAATTAGGGCCTTGACTCTTAATGATGTTATTTTCAGCACAGATGAAGAATAGCAGATGAATTAGGTAGAATTAGGTAGACTGGAGATAGAATGGAAAATCAGACTAGGACTTAATGCAGGGCATGTGTCTCTGTGTGTGTCACACACACACACACACACACACACGACCCCATACACACATTTGTTTGTCGTTGTAGTAGTGATTCTACTGGGAGCACTGCTGGCGTCTTTAGTCTGTATTTCCCATGTGATATGCCAGGCATTATTCTAAGGGCTTTACAAGGATAGACCCATTTAAACATATGCAGTAAGGGCTGTTGTTATTATTCCCACTTACAAACAAGAGCGCTGGAACATAATAGTAACTCTCATAGTTAACTTTCCTGAGGCTACCCAATTGGTAAGTAGCAGAACCTGTGTGCTCCTAAAATATTCCACAACCATGCCTCTTCCCTGAAATGACTGCTTTCAAACCTCTCGGTCAGCAAAAGCAAATTTTCCCGAGAAATTGATATGTTTCTTTGTTTTTGCACAGTATGTACCACGTGGTTGCCCAGACTTCCTATTTTGCTTTGACCAAGAGGAAAATCAGGGCCAAATCTGTGGTTCAAATATAACAACTATATGGGACTTTAAATCATTTATTCAGGTATGTTATTTATAAATTAAGAAAATTATTCTTTTAGCTGTCATAATTGTTGAAGATTTTATTCCCTGTTAATATTCTCTTTCTTACTATTTATGACCTTTCGAATGATGTCTTTAGTTTTTATATAGTCTAATCTAATCTTTTCTAATCTAATGGTAAATCTTTTCCCATTGCTTTTATGCCTAATACATGGGTTAATAGTACGCGGGCCTCTCACCGCCTCAGCCCCTCCCACCGCGGAGCACAGGCCCCGGACGCGCAGGCCCAGCGGCCACGGCTCACGGGCCCAGCCGCTCCGCGGCACGCAGGATCCTCCCGGACCGGGGCACGAACCCGCGTCCCCGCATCGGCAGGCGGACTCCGAACCACCGCGCCACCAGGGAAGCCCTAATTTATATTTTTAAAACTATGAAGAATTTATGTGTCTGGTGTGTATTAAAAACATATGAAAATTTCATTTTGTTTTTCCCAAGGAGCTAGCCAATTTTCCTTTATTATCAGTTGAATAAATCTTATCTTCTCAACTGAGCTATGATGCTTCCCTAATGATACGTGAAACTCGTAAGTTTTGGAATCTATTCAGTCCCATTGATCTGATGCAATTCTTGCATACTCTTCATTTTTGCAGTTTTAGTATATATTTTAAAACCCAGTAGAGCTACTTTCTTTTTACTACTCTTTATTACTCTTCCCTTTCAATCTTATTTCAGTGAGTTTTGCCTACACATTCTTCCAGATGAATCCTGGAGTCAATCCCCAATTCCAAAAAGGGGGCAAAAAAGAAAAACCCTTTTGGGCTATTGGATGATATTGCATTTTACATATACATATATTTGGAGAGAACTTACATTTTGATAAAATTTTGTAAAAACATTAAGGTGTTCTTTTTGTCTTTCAGTAATATTTTGTAGTTTGTGTAACACAGGTTCCACACATTTCTCTTTAAGGTTATTCTTCCATATTTTATATTTTCTATAGATCTTTTGAATGTGATTTTTCTCTATATATTCTGTTTATCATTTATATAGAAGAGTTGTTTATTTGATATTCTTATGACTTTAATGAACTCTCAGTCTTTAAGTAGGTTCATTCTTTTTTGGAGGTAGACACGTAGTTTACAAATGATGATTCTGAATCCTCTAAGCTCTAACCTTATGATTTATTACAAGAGCTAAAGCTTAGAGAACAATGCTAAATAATACGGATGAATCTGGAATCCTTTTCTTTTTCCAGATTTAATAAGACTGTCTACATTGTTTCCATAACTGGATGCAGATTTAAGATGGACTTTTTTATTATGTCAGTAATCAATATGAGTTTCTTAGAGTTCTATTAAAAATGTGTTTTAAATGATAATAATACATTTTTATCTTATACTGAGCAACCATATGAATTTTTCCTATTTTTTATAATGAAGTAATTTATTATGTTGATAGAGTACCTAATTTTAAACCCTCCTTACATTCCTAGGATAAACCTCTACTCGTTTTGGCAGACCATTCTTTTGAATGTGGATTGCTAGTGTATTTTCTATATATATGTATTTCTTTCTTGGTAAAAGTTGTCAGGTTGGCAATAGAATAATAATAGTTTGATAGTATGAACTGATTAACTTTCCACTAACTGGGCCAAATTACATGGTATGAGAATTACTGCTTTTTAAAAGTTTGAAAGAGTTTCACTGATCCCTCAGTCATTTTGGGAGTAGTAACTAAACTCTGATAACATTTCCATTTTTTTGTAAATTACCCATAGGTAACTATATACTTGCTTTTCTACTTTTTTTCTTGATTCATTTAATAATTTTCATTTTCTTAGAAAATCATGCATAATAAATGTATTGTACGGTATTTTATTATTCTTTTAAAAACCTCAGACCTCTGGGACTTCCCTGGTGACGCAGTGGTTAAGAATCCGCCTGCCAATGCAGGGGACACGGGTTCGATCCCTGGTCCAGGAAGACCCCACATGCTGTGGAGCAGCTAAGCCCATGCACCACAATTATTGAGCCTGTGCTCTAGAGCCTGTGAGCCACAACTACTGAGCCCACGTGCCACAGCTACTGAAACACGCGGGCCTAGAGCCCGTGCTCCGCAACGAGAGAAGCCACAGCAATGAGAAGCCCGTGCACCGCAATGAAGAGTAGCCCCCTAAGCTGTGACAAAGTGAGAGAGTGGCATGGACATATATACACTACCAAACGTAAAACAGATAGCTAGTGGGAAGCAGCCGCATAGCACAGGGAGATCAGCTAGGTGGTTCGTGATCACCTAGAGGGGTGGGATAGGGAGGGTGGGAGGGAGGGAGACGCAAGAGGGAAGAGATATGGGAACATATGTATATGTATAACTGATTCACTTTGTTATAAAGCAGAAACTTACACACCACTGTAAAGCAACTATACTCCAATAAAGATGTTAAAAATAAAAATTTAAAAAAAATAGAGTAGCCCCCGCTCACCAAAACTAGAGAAAGCCCATGCGCACCAACGAAGACCCAATGCAGCCAAAAATAATAAATATATTTTAAAAAAATAAAATAAAAACCTCAGACCTCATGTATTCCTTTGTGATAGCTTCCTGGAAAAATTCTAGTTTTGCATTTTTCTTTCTTTTTAAAATTTATTTTATTACTTTATTCAAAGATTTTCCTCTTATCCACTCTACTGCATTCCATCTCCTTTTATAATTCATCTTCATTATTATTATGTACTTCTTTCAACTTCTCTTGCAATCATTATTTTCGTAGCTTTTGAATTTAATGTTATTTTCATTCTTCCTGTTTAATAATGAAAATATTTATATCTAAGAAATTTTATCAGTGTATAATTTAACCCATATCTCATAACTTTGGTTCTAGAATTTTCTCAATTTGTTTATTTTTTAATTGTATTTTTAAAACGTCTCCTTTGTTCATTTAATTCATTTCCTTTATCTCTTTTTGTATTGGAGTCTTCACATTTTTGTGTTTTGGTCTAGTTTCATACGTCAGAAAATGTTAAGGACATTGACTTTTTTTTTATGTGTTTCAAATAACTTTTTCTTGTTTGCATTTTAATAATGCAGAGAGTTCATTTGAAGTACAGAAATTTACATCTTTATGTATTCAAATCTAGTGTCCTTTTTATTTATATGAAGTTCTTCTCCATTAAAATCCGTATTTTCTCCATATTATTTCTTATACTTCACTCCTTAATTTGCCTCATTTAATTAATTAGTTAAATTAACTTAGTGATTTTTAAAAATGAGGTGAGTCAAAACTGACTAATTTTTAGATAAGCTTCTTTCCCCCATGGATATCTAAAATTTCCCTTACTGAATATTATATTCTTCTACAAAAAATAATGTTTGTTTCTGAGCCATGTTTGCTTCCATTGTTCTGTGCATCTTTGTACCATTAATGTACTATTTTAATCACTGTGGGTTCATAATCTGTCTTATGATGGTGAGAATAAGTTCTCCCTCATTGTACCTCATGTTCAAAATTTTCCAGTTTTGCAACTATCTATTCTTCAATACGCTTTCTATTCATGTCTATCAATTTTTTAAGTGGAAAATTTCATAGTAATTATCGTTATTGTCAGAATTTGGGGGCTACGGTGAGTTGTTCCCCAATAAATTGTAAATAAGGATATAATTTCCTTTTGATGGTTAGACTTCAAATCTACCAAGATTGACATACACTTTAAATCATTACAGGGATGTACGCAATAATTTTAAAGAGAATTCTTAAAGTTTAAAGAATTTTAAAATTTTAAGTTAAACTTAATAATTAAATTTAAATTCTTTAAAGAATAACTCCAGAGTAACCTTATTAAATGTATTACATTTTTAATAAAAGACTGGGTCCCTCACAAGAAAAGCTACTCATCCATGGAGCCAGTGAAATAGATGATTCTCAGGAGTAAACATTAATATCTAGATACAAATTCTAATCTTGGGAGACAACGTTCCAACTAAAGGGATTTATTGAGATTTTTTGTTCCATTGCCAAAGCAGCCTTTTTATGGTGGATAGATCCATCATCTTCATTTAATTCTGTGAACTATCTGGAGAAGCTAACTCCCTTTGTCTTGGTTTTATGCCAACTAAGTCTGTTTGTGGTTTGGGAATCCTTGTAGCTTCTGCCTCCAGGGAAATATTATGCCTGTCAGGCCTATGTCTTTCAGTAGTCATGACAAGTATCTCATTGTTAATAAACTTTACTTGTTATTTTTATTATTATTATTTAAATATATAATACCCCCCTATAAGTTTTCTGAGCCTGCACCCTGAGGGTCAACTCTAGGACTGTTACTGAACCCCCCAGTAAAGCCCAATATCCTTTCTGGTGACACCTTCCCTTATTATCAGCCCTGGATCCAATACTAGATTATACTAGAATAAACCTGTAAATCAATTTATAAAGAATAGAGATCGTTATAGTACCTAGTTTTCCCATCTAGGATCCTGGAATACCTCAATTTATTCCCTACATATAGTTCATCTTCCTATTTTGGAAGTTGGTTATTTAATGACTTACCTGGTAGCACTCCCAGGTATACTGTATCTGAGACATCGTAAGGGTTCACTAATGGTAGTTATTATCATTTCATCATCATCATTACCATCGTTAATGTTTCAACAGTGTATAAGATGCAGCAAACTGGAAGAGCTACTGAGTTTATTCATTCTGGACCCAATTTCAGGCATGAGATGTCACAACTCTTAGTGAAGGACAAGGCAGAAAATCTTCTGATGAAAGAGAATTTTACGGCCCATCTTAACATTCACTGGTTCATAATTTTGTCCTTTCATCAACAAGGTAAAGGTAAATTGTGTTTTAAAAATTGAGGGAATTACACAGCATTTGCTGTTTAAAAATCCATCCAAATTTGCCCCAATTAAAACAAAAATCATTCCCATTTGAAGCTGTAATCTTTAGGGATTCGGAAAACTGGATTGTGGTGAGAAGTCTTTTTACCAGTGGAGGGGAATAAAACTATATATTTGTTCATGTGTCTACAGCGCCATATACCTATACATATGGATGTGTATTTATACCCATAATGAGTCAGTTTTTAGTTCTAGGTCTTCACAGAAAAGAGGAGAAACCAGAGAGCAAGAGAAATGACCCATCCAAGGCACCATGCCTTCTGAGAACTTACCCACACACCGGGGTTCTAGACCATCCCACTGGGCGTTTACTTGGCAGGTAAGCCTAGCACTTCCTTCTAGTCTGTACCCTTCATCACAGGTGACCAAACACACTGTCCTATAGGACAGTTCTCCGGTAGAACAGCTGAGGCGGCCATGTTTGGGTTGGCGGAGACGAGGGCATGTTCTCGCTATGTGAAATGAAAACAATTAGATCATATTCTACTCAATGAGGACAAAGATAATAATTATAAATTTAATAAGGCCTACACATTACAAACAGTAAATAACACACCATTATATTTTCAGTTAGTATGGGATAATTAAAAGCCTATGTTTTATCAAATGCATGGCCTAAACAACATCACTGTGTTCCACCTCTGTCTACAGGTGGGAAACTTAAGCTGTTTAAGGAGTCTGGCCCTAAATGGACAATAATGGCTGGAGACTGGGGATGGTTTACAAAGGGAGGTCCCTGCAGCCCTCAGCTGCGCCTTTGCTGTGATTCTCCAGGCTACGTTCTAACAAAAGGAAGGGGTCTTTCCCAGGACAGAGATCAGGTTCACTTCCGTTTTCAGACCTCATGGGCATATCCTGGGATTTTTAATGATCCCAGACTCTTGACAGCTGCTCAGCCTCTGCAATCTTGAACTGCAGCATTCTACTCTAGCCACAATTCTGGTCCTTTTAGCTTTTTCACCCCTTTCTTCCCAGACGCTTCCTGCAAATCCTAGCTCATGATGATAATATTGACTTATGCATTACCATTGTTTTGTTTGTTTTTGCTGCTGCAGCAGAGACTGCTAGTTGCCCACCCAATAACCACTCCTCCCAGTTTTATTCAGCATAGTAACAGGCACAGCTAGAAGATAACAATTCTCCACCTCCGTCGCAACAAATGAGAGCCAGTGACATATACGCTAAGGTTGTATGGGACTTCTGGAAAAGCTTTTGAGTGGGGACTATCAGTTGAGAGAGTACCTTTCTTGCCTTCCCCTCTTCCTCCTTTTGTCCTGAAATACAGACATGAAGGATAGGGCCCCAGCATATTACAGGGTAAGTCTCATGCACTAAGATGGTACAGCAAAAAAATAAAAGAAGCCTGGGTCTCTGATGACAATGAGCTATCATAGCAGTTTTGGATTACCTACTTCTGTCCTTTCAGGTGAGAGAAAAACAAACCCTTAATTGTCTTATGACCTAGTTATTTGGGTCACTGATACCAGTAGGTATATGCAAACCCTAATTCCCTCTGCCCAGCATCCATTCATTTTCCCTTTGTTAATTTTCCAAGGGAAGCTCTTTCGCCTCTTTCAGCTCATGGGATTTGTATGTGTTCCAACCTTGCTCAGGGGTAGAGCCTGTGAGCCCAGATCATGTTCCCCTGGTCTGAGAAGTGACCAGGTTGCAACTGGTGATACACTTCCTTTCTCTATGGACTTTGAAACCACCATGAAAAAGGAGCTAGAAGAGTATTTACTAAGCTCTGGAGGCTGGAGAGGGCCCTGTGCCTCTGCACCACCAGCAGCAGAAGTGCCATGGGCTGTCCAGAGAACTGTGCATTTCCCCAGCGCTGCCACTCCTGCCTCAACGCTGCATCCGAGAAGCTACAAGAAGGTACTCGGACTGCTCCTGCAGGTTCCCAAGTGACATCTGTGCTCTGAGTTCCGGCAAGAGTCTACCACCGCCTAGCCCACCCAAATCCCATAGAGCGCCTTAGAGTACATCTCTGTCAATTCCAGCAGGCCCTATATTCTTGTTCAGGACAATCGCTTCATCTACCAGGGTCATCCCCACACAGCTCTGACCCAACTCTAACTCACAAACTCATGCACCTGCCCTCTGGAATACATCATCAGTCCTCAATAAATCCCGTCCTATCCTAAACTTCTCTTATGAACTTTTCCTTACTTTCTCATCCTAGTAAAAAATCTTATTGTCTCTTATAGACAGGACCTGCTCTTTAATGCCTTCCCAGATCATTCTCTTCCTTCTTCCTAAACACCTCCAGCTCCCTGGAGGGAGGAAAAACATCCCTTCCCCCCCCACCCCCACCCCCGCTCCCCAGTTGCCTGTTGACCTTTCGGCCACTTCTCATTCTTTAATGATTTTATATTTCTCTCTCTCTCTCTCTCTCTCTCTCTCTCTCTCTCTCTCTCTGTCTGGCACACACGTGCACACACACACACACATAAGCTGGTGATTTCATGATCTATGTAGATGATCATTCCAATACCCCAGAGTCATATTCCTTACCTCTTCTTCACCAATAACCACATCCTTCACCTTATTTCAGCCTCCCCTCCACTGCCTTATCCTCTAGACCTTGCCAGCACCAATCCACGCACTCTCCTCTGACAACGACCTCCTATCTTCCTAGATTATTCCCTCAAGAGCTTCAACTCCATCAAATTCTATACCCTACTGGAGCCTCCAATCTATTATGTGTTCTTCTTTAGGTAAAATTATCTCTAAAGAGTTTATGCTCTTTCTACACTTCTTTTCCTCCAGTTCTAGCTTAGACCCACTCAAATCAGGATTTCAAATCAGGAGAAGGAGGAAGGAGGAAGGACAGTAAAGGAGGAAAGAAAAGGGGAGAATAAGGAGAGGGGAGAAGAAAGGGAAGAGAAGAGGAGGAGAAAGGCAGGTGACAGAGAGGAAGAGGAGGGGAGGGGGAGACATGGAAGAGGGTGGGGAAAGGAGAGTGCAGGGAAGGGAGAGGGAAAGGTGGGGGGCTGCAGAGACCCATGGCCGTGCACCCTTTCAGTCAGATGGCATGTACATCCTGGTGATAAACAGAGATACGGAGAGCACAAGACAGTGGATTCTTGTTGAATATGCCAACAGATGGGCGTGGATACTCATTTTAATAGCTTACAGATATAATCCAATAAGCATCAGGCATTGTACGAAAAGCAAAAACCCCTGCAAAGAACAAATCTCACTTTTCTCTCAGATAACACTCCTGCAACACTAAAGGCCACAAGACAACAGAGAGATCTCTAAATATTTTTGAACAAAATCACTTGGGACTCAAGAACTTTGTTGAGACTCTGGGTAAGATGTCTTTTTCCTTCTTTTATGCATTTGCCAATTTTTCATATGAAGCATGCAGTTACTTATGATGAAAGCTTAGCTTTAAAATAATAGGAAAGGAAGTTGGGGTAAAATATTCAGTGCATATTCAACTGAAGTCGCGGTTTCACAGAATCTACTCTGAAGGAACCCATTCAAATTATATTAGTTGGCAGAACATAAATATTGGGTGCATGAAATATTCATTTAGGATTGATTACTCCTTAGAGAAAATTCAAGAATTAGATTAGAAGTTAAACCATAAGCCCTCGCCTTTCAATCACTGGGATGGTTTGGACCAAAGTCAACTATTAATGACAAATGAGCAGAATTATTTTGCCTTCCACGTTTTGATTTTTATTGAGTGTGTCCACCATGTAGGTAGAATCTTTACTGAGTGTATCCATCAAGGGTGTAGAAATATTTTGCCTCCCATATTTTGACTTTTCTTGAGGGCACTCATCAGGCGTAGCACAATACCAAGAGCCAGGTAGAATTAAAAGTGAATGAGACAAATTACTATGATCAAGATATAGAAAATCTAGAAAACCATATTAAACAACTGCTTTTGATCCAATAAACTGCTGAAATGACTCCAGCTTTCCAACTTGAGAGGAAATGAACTTGCAACATCTCTCAAGAGAACTGATAGTAAATTAGAGCTGGTGTTTCATACATATGCAAATTACATTGCTTCTCAAGTGTTGGTTTTAATAAACTTGCACTGCTCCTCAGGGAATACAAAGCATATGTAATAATTCCTATTTAGTTCTTAAACATTTTATACTCCTTTTCAACCAAGAATGACCATTTTTATCATTTTTGATAGGAACATGCTTATTTATGAGTTTCAACTTCAAAACTATTTTTATTTCCATAAGCTGAAAACTTCTGCAATAAACGTTTGACTGACATTCATGTTAAAGCAATCCTTAAATATTTATTTAGTCTTTTTAGAAAACAGCAATTTAGTCTTTCAAGAGAATGGTCTACTAGGTAGCAGACAATGTGAGAACTTGATCTGGTTCTCAGTGGAAAGACTCGTTAGATTTTTTTCTCAGATTTCCACTTCCTGTCACTCTCCCAATTTTGACAGCTTCTATACTGAAAATAAAATAAATCTGATGTGAAATGCAGGGTTCTCACTGTTGCCTGAACGTTTTTCTCAGGAAAAATACTATCACAAAATTGACTTTACTTTCATGTTGTGGTTTAGCTAGTTATCACTGAGAAACCACAAAGGAATCCTTACTAGTTTAGAAAGGAATGTGTAATTCAGATAAAATTCAGAGCGTAAGTGTTTTAATGAAGAATGTATAGGAGGAATAAGAATCAAGACTATTAGTTATTATTTAACCCTACAAAACATTTAGGCTGTAACATGAAATTTGTAAAAGGTTTTCTATTTTACACTGGTCTTTCATTTCTGCCTCACTTTTAGAAAGATTTTCAGGAAAAAAAATAAACTTATCCTCTGTCTTTATAATTAGATTTCTAGACCTGTAAAATGCTTCTTTCTCCACACTACCCCTCCTGAAACAGAAGTGAATTCCCACATAACTGCCATATTTCACCGTATCCCAGACGCCCCAATTGTAAGGCACAACATTATTTTATAAGCTGCTAATAAAGAAACAGTAATGTCTGTGAAAGGATTTAACGCCACGGTTGTTGAGGTACATCTCAGTTTTAGGATGTTAAGATGTGGGGGGAAAAGTGTTTTTGAATTAATGAATTATGGTATATGTTTCAAAGAACAATACCTCAAGTACAGGCAGACCTCAGAGATATTGCAGGCTCAGTTCCAGACCACCAAATACAGTGACTATTGCAGTAAAGCAAGTCCCACGATTTTTTTGGTTTCCCAGTGCATATAAAAGTTATGTTTACACTATACTGTAGTCTATTAAGTGTGCAAATTAGCATTATTCTAAAAACCAATATACGCCCATTACTTAAAAACAGTTTATTGCTAAAAAATGCTAACCATCATCTGACAACGTGGGGTTGTTATCAGTACAAACCTTCAATTTGTAAAAACTGCAGCATCAGCAAAGCAAAATAAAGCAAAGCTCAGTAAAACGAAGTATGTCTATAACTAAATCCTTTAATGAGGAGCTGGAGGAAGAGCCTGACTTAGTACCTTCATTCAGGACAACTTCGTTCACTGGTAAGTTAGGGAGTAGCTTTTTGGAGGTAAAATGAAAGGGAGCTCAGAAAAGTTCACATCCTGGAGCATCGCTCTTATTTTGATTAAAGTTATTTTACTTATATGGGGACATCAATGCAAATTGCATAGAAGACAACAAGCCTGCTTTTTAAAAATGGGACTGCATAATGGGAAGTGACACAAGCAGACTGTCAGTGTATCTATTTGTCAATGTACTTATCCATATCATTTACCAGAAGTATAACCAAGGATTAGCTGGGGTGGGGGAAGATACGTTCTGTGCTCATAATGAGCTCACAGACCAGCAGAGGTGATCGACGAGTTAATTAATTAAAGTTAAGTAGGGTGGTTTGTATTGTAACAAGTTGGTTAAGCTGGGAAACACTGTCAGAATCCCCTTATTGTGGGCCAGTTTAGGGTTGATCAAAAGAAGAACCTGCACTTGATCTTGGAAGGCGGAAGAGAGGCAGTGATCACTGCAGGCAGAATCAGTGATGGACAAATGCACACATGCACAGTAGGTTCCAGCTTGTCTTTGGTCACCTCCACTCCACATCCCAATTGCTGACCCTGTTGACCCAAGGTGGCCCCAAGCTCACTGCTGGGTTCTTGGATGTAGAGCATCAGGGCATGGTTACAGAGAGATAAAGCTTCTCTTAGACCTCCCAACGCACTTCTCCCTTGTGGTTCCACTTCAGCAGCTGGGTGGGCTTGGATTCTCAGACTGAACTGGTAGTAACTCCTCTGATCCTCCAATTTCTCTTCTGGACCTTCTGCTTCCCAGCTCCTTCCAAAATCATGTAAGGTCTGATTCTTAAAAAGTTCCTTATCCCATAGCACAGATGGTGTATTTCCTGGGCTTCCCTGACTGACCCTCACACACAAAGCACAAGGGCTAGAATGCGGGTAGGACAGGTTTGTGGATGCACATACAGAGGTTAGGGGTCATCCCATCCCAGATGAGAAGGTCAGCGACAGGGAGGGCTTATATACAGGGACCAAAGGAATGACTGGACAATCAAGGCTGTTGAAACAACTTGCAAACGGATGGCTTCCTGAGAGGGCATGGCCATTTCTTAAGGCTTTAGTGTAGGATTCGAGGCTCAGGATGGAGACTGTAGAGGGTTAAAGAGGCAAGGGCCAGACCTTATCCTAAAGGGGATGTCTGCCTGATTTTCTCACTCTTCTTTGGAAGGTCAGTAAGTGGAAAGTTAAAATGTCATGTTTTCTACCTTCTGCCATGAGGTATTTGGAAGAAGGGGTAGAGGTTTTACAAAGAACTTAATAACTATGTAACTTTACAGGAATATTTCTAAGAGGTTCCTATGATCAACCTTTTCAGTAATAGGCTTTTTACCCTTTGAGACTGTATGACTAAGAATGTCTTTGCTTTGCTTTCCCACATAAACAATAGCTTGTCGGAGTTTAGAAATCTAGGGTCTAATTCTTTCTTTCTCAGGAAACATACTCTTATCTTCTAACATTTAGAATGGCTAATAACGGGCTCAAGGCAAGTCTGATTCCCTTTCCTTTATAGGTAATATTATTTCTAACTGTGAAACAGGCCCAATTTTCTAATTTTTCCAGGGCTTTCAGAAGTTTCAATAAGATTATTTCCAGACATGGATCTGTTTTCTATAATTTGCTTTCTGGCACCCAGTAAGTGATTTTAAGTTGACTATCAAAGATTTCAGTCATGTGTATTTTCAAGATTTCAGCTTGCGGTTATATTCTTTGATCTTCTATTAGTGCTTCTCCTCCACTCCATTCTCTCTCTGGATTCCTAATCTGTGAAGAGTCTATTTCCTGTGACTATTCTTGTGTCATTTTATTCTTTCATCTTTTTTCTAATCTTTCAAATGTTGCTCTACTTTCAGAAGGATTTCTTGCGTTGATTTTCTAACTTATTAATTTGGCTTTTGACTATGTCTGTTTATTGTGCCAGCAACCTTTTTCTTCTCCCTAAGATACCTTCCTCCTCTCAGATTTCTCCCATTTCTTGGAATCCTAATCTTATTTTACCAATGTAATTGCCTTTGAATCTCTGTGATTCCATTTTTCTCCCCTCTTCTTTCAGGTCTCCCTTGTTCACTTTGCTGATTCCTTCCCTTTTTGTTAAGTAGAGATAAGGGTCTGGACTGGGACCTGATTTAAGCAAATTCATATTCATAGATGAGTTCAGTATTGGTAGCCGATTAATACAAACAGTGAATGTCTCCTGGGGTTCACAAATGACCGTGAAGTTGTGAGTAGGTTGGCTTCCCTTATGGGTGTGGGAGCTAAGAGAAGACTAGAAGACAGAACTTCTTACCCTACTCCAGTGAGCTGGGTGATACAGGGTCTTGGAACAGTCAAAGCGTCAGCAAACTATATTGCCAAAGGATGCCTAGGGGATGTGTTGGGGGTCATGTTGCCAGATTTAGCATAAAAACAAACAAATGAGGATATCCAGTTAAATTTGAATTTCAGAAAAGCAACAAATAATTCTTTGTATAAGAAGGTCTCCAGTCTTGTATGGGACTTACTTATACTAAAAAGTTATTTGTTGTTTATCTAAAATTTGAATCTAAACGGGTGTCCTGTATTTCACCTGGCAACCCGAGGTGACGGGGGGAATACTGTATTCAGAAGCTTCACGGGCAGGGGTTCTCAAGTCCTTTGGCTTGTCCCCCTCTCTTCTTAGAGAGCCTTCTCTTTCAACCCAATTTGTGAAACCCTAGGAAGCTGGCCATGCAGTGGTCGTAAGAAGTAGGAAAGTAGGTCTTGGAGACGGCAAGAGTGGAAGCGAATTAAGGTACTCTCAATTTTGCTTGTTGTTCCTCTGTATCTGATGTGGGAGCCTCAGGTTCTATCTATGGTACTGCCCCCTTTTCTGTTGGCCCGATGAGGCTCTTTGGGATGTCACTTTAGCAAACTCCCACTTTCTGTGGCATGCTGTCTATTCAAAGTGAAGGCTGGGGATGTATACATTGGCTAACTACTCTTGTCACAGGATACTGGTGTGGTCCTTGGAGACCTACAATCAAAGTAGACATCAAAGCCGCACACTGACCATCCCCAAACTCTCCCTGGACCCTGTCTTGGCTGCTTGAAATCTGAGGTTTAAGGTAACCTGTCCATTTCTTTCCCAGGCAGGCCTTTCCTTTGCTTGTTCATAAAAGAAACACAAAGGGCATAGTTTATGATGATGTGGTCAACTGAACTTAGTAGTTCTGACTTCAAACCTCCTGTAATTTTTTCTCTTTCTGTGGTCTATGGTCTATGAAATCAAAAGAAACAAAGAATCTAGTAGTCCATTAGAGTTTAAGTTGAGGACGTCGAGCAAGACAATCAATAAACAACGTGAACTGGCAGTCTGCATACCTCTGCAGGAGCTCTCAGAGCCGGACCACAAACCATCGGGCAGACACAAGAAGATGCTGCTTCCCACGAGGTCGAACCCGGGGTGACATCGGACCCCACAGGCTGCATTGAAGTGGCTGTTGCAAGTGTTCTGGATAAAGTAACCATTTTCAGGAGGCTTCAGGGCAGGGCAGCGGACAACTAACATTTACAGGGAGAAGAGTAAAAAGCAAAGTGAGTCTCTGTCTATAAAGCATCCTCCCCCCACCCCCGCTTTTTCTTTTCCGGTCAAGAGGACATTGTATACACAGAGCTAAATTATCAACAGCATTCCCATCTACTGCATATGAATTCCTAAGAGCGCATTTGGAAGAAGAACACTTACGGCTCATGCTTACTAGGTATTTGCTTCCAGTTAAGTTTAAAAACAGACTAAATATGGTTTAAGCTTAGAAATTTTAAAATCTTGATATCTATGTGGATACGAAATTTTCTAGTTCTTGACCCTCATAGGTCATTAGCTATTTTCCTTCTCAGTTAGAGGGGCATAAAATAAAGAACAAATAAGTCCAGCAAAGCATGTCTGCCACAAATCCCAAGAGCCACAGCTTTGACTAATTAAATACTTTTAATTTTTGATATGAATAATATCAAAGTACTTTACTTATAAAAATATTTTCTTTAAATGGATTTAACCATCACCAGAGCCCAAACTAGCTCATTTGTTATTCAAATTTGCTGTTAAATTTGTGACTTCTCTCTCTTAGATTCATTTTAGATCTTTTCCGATACTAAATCTGTTTTCATAGTCACATTACTTGTGGAGTCTCAGATCTCCTTTCTCTGGAGCAAGATGTGGATATGTTCAGTGATAAGGAATGCTAGATGATAAAAACAAAGAATTCCCCCCAAATAAGATTAGAGGAAGGAATATTAAAGACCATGCCCAATTAATTGGATGAAAACACCGGCATTACTTCCCTAAAAGAGATCAGCTTTTATATTTCCTATCTGCCAGTGGTGGGATCCGTACCTTTGCAGGTCTGGCCAGATGCCCGGTACCCCTCCTTGCAGACACAGTCTTCAGGGGAAGTACTTCCGGGTGGAGAAGTGTGATTTTCATCAGGACATGGAAGGCACGTGCTGATTCCTCCTGGTGAACCTTCTGGTTTGTATGTCCCGGATGGGCAAGCTGTGGGTAAGCCAGGGAAACCCATTTTATGTGGGGTACATCAATGGACAGTTAACAACATTTTGGAAACTGATTAGGGGGGTAAAGTCCCAAACAATAGCTTTTCATAGAAATAATCGTATAATTCAAGCAAGGAGAGAAACCAAGATTTTTTTAAAAGATTGATATAGTTGGCTATTTGCAGGTAATGAAGTGGCCTCTTTGATGTCCCACAATTAGTTACAATCACAACACATCATGGCATGATATTGCTGGGCTTATTTGTGGGAAAATTCAAAACAGCAATGTACGTAAATGGACTAAAAGGCATCAATGATACTCAACGCGTAAAAACATCGTGCTAAAGACAGTATACCCCATATTCCATCAACCCCCCCCAACCTGTGCAGCTGCACCTCCCCCATTGTGTCCCCCAACACTCACTCCCAGCAGAACAGAATAGTTGTAGATATGCAAAAAGCACTGGGCCCCTTGTTTCGGTTCAAAGCACTGGACAAAGGGTGAGGAGAAAGTAAAGGGCTTGAGGGAAATGATCCTACTGATGGGAAATAAGCCTTTTGAAGAAAAAAAGAATCACAGACCCTGCTTTTCCCAGGCTCAAGGAAAAAAAAAAAAAAAGATGAAAAGCGGGATCTGATTGACCTTGCTTCATACCTTCCCTCTGCACTGACAATGCGGCTTTGAATCTGTACTTACTCTCCCTGGAGTTACACATCTGTAAAGTAACTCACAATTAAGAATTCAACAACAGAGAAACTGTGGAATAAAGAGACTTGCAATACTTAATAAAGCCAAACAAATGTAGTGTAGTCAAGTATGCATTAGATTATTTAAAAAAATAGTAGCAACCAAGGAATGTGCACTTATGTGGTGATACTTGATATAAATTATCTCCTTTAATCCTCACAGTATTAATAAGTAGTATTAATAATTACTAATATTTTTATTGATAAGTACATTACTTTTATTAGTATTGTGTCTATTTTAAAGAGAGAATGGAGGCTTAGAGTAATTTGATGATTTGACTAAAGTTACTCAGTTAACAGGTGATAGCGCTAGGAGATTTTTTTAGCATTTAACATTGGTTTATTACATTTTTACGCTGAAATTCAAAATCACATTTATCTTGTTTGTAATTAGTAAGTCAAATATTTTTAAATGGTAGTACACTCCTTTCTTCTTCCTACTGTCATTTGTTTAAGGCCTGTTTCCAGGTAGACAAGCTCTGGCTTGTTTATCTTTTTCAAAGACTTTTTTTTAGGTTTACAACAAAATTGAGATAAAGATTAGAGCTAGAATTTTAAAGCAGATATTTACATAGCATTCACTATGTCCCAGGGACTGTTCTATATATTTTATAAATATTATCTGTTTATCCATTTAAGAACCTATGAAGTAATAAATATTATTAACCTCATTTTACAGATGAGAAAACTAAGGCACTAAGAGGTGTTCTAACTTGCCAAAGTTACACAGTAAGTGACAAAGCTGGGGTTTAAACCAAGAGAATTGGGATCCAGAGGCCATGTTCTTTACTACTACATGTTCTATGTCTCAAACCCAGGTCTCCTGGATGCAAAAGTCCTTGTCTTAACAACTAAAATATGCTAAAAACAGAAGAAATCATTATTGAGAGAGAAGACTCGTAATATAATGTAATTTTTAGAAAAAAATCATGCTTCTAACATTCTTGATTATATTTAAAAACAGAAGAGAACATTTTCCCATGTATATAGTAGAAAATTCCAGAATTGATAAAGCTGTAGCTATTTAAGAATGAGAGAAACATTTGTAGGAAAGTTATAATGATGTGTGACTTACGAAAAATACTTCAGCAGAAAAAAAGGGAACATTACTTCAAAGCATCATAGCATTAAATACTGAATTATTATTGAATTATTCATATTTCTGAATAGTCCTTTTTATAAAAAGTTCAGTAAATATTGGCACAGATCTTCAAGAAGATGCAGGACAACACTGTATCCTTTGAACAGAAGGCAGCAGCTATAGGAGAAAATGATTAAGATAAACATACAAATGGAAAAGAAAACATAAACTGTAACAGCAAGATTAAAACTGTTGTTGGAGGCAGTAAAAAGAAGCCAGAAAATTCCAGAACAACACAAGTAAAAGCTGTGATATTAATGCAAGAAAATATTCCTTACTTGAAGTTTCAGGGCAATAAAAACTCATCAAGTTCCCAGCAAAATTAATAAAAAGTGATTAACACCCAAAACAAAGGGAAAGTATGACAAGTGTTTAGGAAAGAAAAACAAAATAAATGGGAAAATCAAACTGACATTTCATTTTTCCTGTGCAAAAACAAATGCCATGAAAAAAGAATGAAATAAGATATACAGCTATGTGGAAAAAATATTATGAACCCAAAACTCTATATCTGGGCAACCTACTGGTAAATATGAGGGAAGAGAAATACATTTGAGAATGTGCATGACTTCTGGAAATCAACATGTATTTCACTGATTGAAAAGAAATCAACATAAAGAACTCAAGTATGAGGAAAAAAATGGTATTCAATAAATCACTTGAGATTAAGAAAGTAGTGGGACATACCATATATTGCTAAATATCTTGCTAAAATAATTGTAAAAATTATGAAATAGCAAATAAAGCCCCTTAAAAAGAAAGACATACGATCTAAGGGAAAAAAATAATAATCTTTACATATTATAAAGAAAAAATGTTTAAAGTCTGAGGGAAACGGGGGATGGTTGGGAAGAGGAAAAGATAAAGTTCTCATTTCCTTTTATATATATCAATATGAAAAAACTGAAAGAAAAACACAGGTTCAATTTGTACACAAAAAATTCACATAACTATGAATAGAAAAAGAATGCATAACCTCCAAATCAGTGGAAGAGAAAAAAAACCCAAATAACAAAGGTAGAAAAACATAGCTACTAAACAACCAATGGATTCCTGAAGAAATCCAAGAGGAAATCAAAATATACCTAGAGACAAATGAAAACAAAATCACAATGATCCAAAACCTATGGGATGCAGCAAAAGCAGTTCAAAGAGGCAAGTCCATAGCAATACAATCTTACCTTGGGAAACAAGAAAAATCACAAATAAAACAACCTAACCTTACACCTAAAGCAACTAGAGAAAGAAGAGCAAACAAAACCCAAAGTTAGCAGACGGAAAGAAATTATAAAGATCAGAGCAGAAATAAATGGATTAGAGAACAAGAAAATAGTAGAAATGATCAATGAAACTAAAAGCTGGTTCTTTGAAAGGATAAACAAAATGGATAAACCTTTAGCAAGACTCATCAAGAAAAAAAAAGGAGAGGGCTCAAATCAATAAAATTAGGAATGAAAAAGGAGAAGTTACAATGGACAACACAGAAATACAAAGGATCATAAAAGACTACTACAAGCAACTGTGTGCCAATAAAATGGACAACTTAGAAGAAATGGACAAATTCTTAGAAACGTACAATCTCCCAAGACTGAACCAGGAAGCAACAGAAAATATGAACAGACCAACCACAAGTACTGAAATTGAAACCGTGATTAAAAAACTCTCAACAAGCAAAAGTCTAGGACCAGATGGCTTCACAGGCGAATTCTATCAAACATTTAGAGAAGAGTTAACACCTCTCCTTCTGAAACTATTCCAAAAAATTGCAGAGGAAGGAACACTCCTGAACTCATTCTATGAGGCCACCATCACCCTGATACCAAAACTAGACAAAGATACCACAAAAAAAGAAAATTATAGGCCAATATCACTGATGAACATAGATGCCAAAATCCTCAGCAAAATACCAGCAATCCAAATCCAACAATACATTAAAAGGATCATACACCATGAGCGAGTGGGATTTATCCCAGGGATGCAAGGATTTTTCGATATCCGCAAGTCAAACAATGTGCTATACCACATCAACAAATTGAAGAATAAAAACCATATGATCATCTCAACAGATGCAGAAAAAGCTTTTAACAAAATTCAACAGCAATTTGTGACAAAAACTCTCCAGAAAATGGGCACAGAGGGAACATACCTCAACATAATAAAGGCCATATATGACAAACCTACAGCTAACATCATACTCAGTGGTGAAAAGCTGAAAGCATTTCCTCTAAGATCAGGAACAAGAGAAGGATGTCCACTCTCACCACTTTTATTCAACATAGTTTTGGAAGTCCTAGCCACGGCAATCAGAGAAGAAAAAGAAATAAAAGGAATCCAAATTGGAAAAGAAGACATAAAACTGTCACTGTTTGCAGATGACATGATACTATACATAGAAAATCCTAAAAATGCTACCAGAAAATTACTAGAGCTCATCAATGAATTTGGTAAAGTTGCACGATACAAAATTAATATACAGAAATCTGTTGCATTTCTACACACTAACAACAAAAGATCAGAAAGAGAAATTTAAAAAAAAATCCTATTTACCATTGCATCAAAAAGAATAAAATACCTAGGATAAACCTACCTAAAGAGACAAAAGACCTGTACTCTGAAAGCTATACGATGCTGATGAAAGAAACTGCAGATGGCACAAACAGATGGAAACATATACCATGTTCTTGGATTGGAAGAATCAATATTGCTAAAATGACTATACTACCCAAGGCAATCTACAGATTCAATGCAATCCCTATCAAATTACCAATGGCATTTTTCACAGAACTAGATCAAAAAATCTTAAAATTTGTATAGAGACACAAAAGACCCCAAATAGCCAAAGCAATCTTGACAAAGAAAAACAGAGCTGGAGGAATCAGGCTCCCTGACTTCAGATTCTACTGCAAAGCCACAGTCATCAAAACAGCATGGTACTGGCACAAAAACAGAAATATAGACCAATGGAACAGGACAGAAAGCCAGAAATAAACCCACGCACCCATGGTCATTTAATCTACGACAAAAGAGGCAAGAGTACAATGGAGAAAAGACAGTCTCTTCAATAAACGGTGCTGGGAAAACTGAACAACTACATGTAAAAAACAAAACTAGAACATTCTTTAACACTATACATAAAAATAAACTCAAAAGCCCTAAATGTAAGACCAGATAGTATAAAACTCTTAGAGAAAAACATAGGCAGAACATTATTTGACATAAATCACAGCAATATCTTTTTTGATCTGTCTCCCAGAGTAATGGAAGTAAAAACAAAAATAAACAAATGGGACCAAATTAAACTTGAAAGCTTTTGCACAGCAAAGGAAACCACAACAAAATAAAAAGACAACCCACAGAATGGGAGAAAATATTCGCAAATGATGTGACTGACAAGGGATTAGTATCCAAAATTTACAAATAGCTCAAGTGGCTCAATATCCAAAAAACAAACAACCCAATCAAAAAATGGGCAGAAGACCTAAATAGACATTTCTCCTAAGAAGACATATAGATGGCCAAGAGGGACAAGAAAAGATGCTCAACATCACTAATTATTAGAGAAATGCAAATCAAAACTACAATGAGATTACCTCACACCAGTCAGAATGGCCATCATCAAATGGACAGTAAATGCTGGAGAGGGTGTGGAGAAAAGGGAACCGTCCTACACTGTTGGTGGGAATATAAATTGGTACAGCTGCTATGGAGAACAGTATGGCGGTTTCTCAAAAAACTAAAAATAGAGTTACCATATGATCCAGCAATCCCACTCCTGGCATTTATCTGGAGAAAAACATGGTTCGGGGCTTCCCTGGTGGTGCAGTGGTTGAGAGTCTGCCTGCCGATGTAGGGAACACAGGTTTGTGCCCCGGTCCGGGAAGATCCCACATGCCACGGAGCGGCTGGGCCCGTGAGCCATGGCCGCTGAGCCTGCGCATCCGGAGCCTGTGCTCCACAATGGGAGAAGCCACAATGGTGAGAGGCCCACGTACCACAAAAAAAAAAAAAAGAAAGAAAAAAACATGGTTCGAAAGGATACATGCACCCCAGTGTTCATTGCAGCACTGTTTACAATAGCCAAGACATGGATGCAACCTAAATGTCCATCGACAGATGAATGGATAAAGAAGACGTGGTACATATGTACAATGGAATATTACTCAGCCATTAAAAAGAATGAAATAATGCCATTTATAGCAACATGGATGGACCTGGAGATTATCATACTAAGTGAAATAAGTCAGACAGAGAAAGACAAATATCGTATGATATCGCTTATATGCGGAATCTAAAAAAATGATACAAATGAACTTATTTACATAACAGACTCACAGACTTAGAGAATGAACTTATGGTTACCAGGGGGGAAAGGTAGGGGGAAGGGATAGACTGGGAGTTTGGGACTGTCATGTACACACTGCTGTATTTAAAACAGATAACCAACAAGGACCTACCGTAAAAAAAAAAAGTTAAATTTTTAAAAATTAAAAAAAAGAAAAACAGAACAAGAAGATAAATAGCAGAAAGAATTTATAACAAAATGTCATTAACTAAGGTAATGGAAGTAAAACCAAATATATCAGTTATCATCAATAATAGTAATGGGTTAATTTAACCCTGCTGATAACATATAAACTTAAAAACAAGCCAGAGATACAGGTTAAAAATAGTTGGATGTTAAAATATATGTTAAATATTTCAAAAAAATTTCAGGAAGCAAACAAATTAGTACCTTAAGGAGAAATAAAAGCTTAACACATAAAGAGCTTTTTCTAATACATGAAAAAGATAGGAATACTTCAATAGAAAAGTTGACAAAGAACAAAAGCTGGAAATTTACTAAAGAAGAAATGAAAATGACCTATAATAGTAGGATACACTGTCTAACCTCACTTATAATGAAAAATGCAAATTGATGACTACTTTTTAATTTGGAAAAATTTTTAATGGATGTTAGTACCCACTGCTGGCAGGCATGTGGGCAAACAGGCTCTCTCCAACTCTGTAGGGCAACCTGAGGGTAGACACCAAAAGCCTCAAGTGGAGCTTTCCCTTTGATATAGTATTTCATTTCTAATAATTTGTCCAAGTGAAAGTAAACATTTTTTACCTACACATGTAAGTATGTATAATTATTGTCTGTCATTACACAGCACTGGAAATCAAGACAAATGTCAAGAGATGGGGGGTTTGTTAAATTCTTATGACAAATCCATCAAATGGTATATTAGCCATAAAAACAGAATTCTTGACATGGAAGGTCAATCAAATTGTGTAGCTGAGTGTAAAACAATGTATGTTTCAAACACCATATGTATTGTATGATCTTCTGGCTAATGAATGAATAAAATTCTATAATGTTATGAATACATGACATATATTCATGGTAGAATTATGAGCCTTCCCAGTTTGTTTATTTTTGCTGATTTACATTTTCTTGTTTTATTATACTGAATAGGTATTGTGCAAAAACATTAAAAGTAAATAAAAATTATGCATAAAAGAAAGTCATTGTCTCAAATGCTGTATTTCATTTCACAGTTATTGGTTCTCTGACCTCAGAGATCACTTTGATTCCTACTTCTCCCTCCATCTCCTTCAATATCCAAATTGAAATCATGTTGTTTGGGTTTTACTCCTTAAAAACCCTCAGCATTTCGCCTGTCCCTCCATCTGCATCGCTCCTATCTTAGACAGGAACTCATTACCTCTCTTCCAGGTTTTTACAAAGTCCTTTCACTGGTTCCCTCAACCTTCATCTCTACTCTTTAATCCATCTTAGATGTTGCTGCCTGAACATCTTTCTAAAATACAAATGTGATCAAAGCATTTTCTATCAAAAACTGCACCAACAGGATGAGGCCCTCTCTCTTTACTCTGATCAATTGGGTTGGCCAAAAAGTTCTTTTGGGTTTTTCTGTAATTCTTTGATCCATCTATAACTTTCCCCTGTCTGCTACAATGAACCAGTGAACTCCATATCCTGATCAGAAGCTGCTTCAGAATCAAGCAGAGACTAGTTTTGCAGCACACCTCCCCGACCTCAGTTTACTGGACTTGGGAGTTTGACCAATTTACTTAATTTTTCTGAGACTTTGTTTCTTCGCGTGTAATATTAGTAGTACTTGCCTTATAAATCTGTTGTTAGGATTAATTGAAATAATGTGAGTAAAGCAACAATGCCGGGCATGTAGTTGGCATTCAGTAAATGTTAAAATAATGTCCCCAACTCTTAATTTTCTCAACTATAAAAGAGACAGTTATACTTTTTTTATGGCTTGCTGTGCCCAGTAGATGCTCTGGTGCTTGGTAAATATTATCTCCCTCTCTTTCCCTTTCCTATCTTCCACTTAGCTTCTGCCTTGGCATATGCTTTCCTTTCTCTAAATGAACCTCCAGTATCCTTCAAGACTAACTTGTTCTTCAAAGCTTCTCTAACTTTTTCAGACAGATATTGTTACCTTCATTTCTGTGCCTCAGAGCACATTACCCCCACCTCTGTTCTGGCACATATCACACTGCGGGTAACATACGCACTTGTCTCTTTCTCTCCATGGGGAACACACTCTTATAAGTTCAGGGAGTCTTCCAGTCATCTGACCCAGCCATTGCCCATCCCATTGCCCGAACCGGCAGTCACTCAGTCAAAGGAGGGCAGGAGAAAACAAGCTCTATTGGAAGTGGAGGATGGATTAGTGTGGAGGAAGGACCAAAGTCAGAGGGAGTAACAACAGGGCGGAGTGAAAGGACATTAGACTAGGAGTCAAGACAACTGAGTTGCTATCCTGGCTGCTCCACTAACAAGCTACGGGGTCACTGGCAAGTGAGTTTTTAAAAAGTTTTCCTGCAAAATACAGAGGTTACATTTAATGATGGCTATGACCTTTCCAATGCTAACATTTGATGATTCTATAAATAGAATAATACTAAAAAGTTAAATAAACTTTTCATATGAACAGTCAGATTTTACCTACAGATTTTATAATTTATTTAAAAAATAATATTACATAAAAAGGAGCTAATTTTACACCATTACTCTCCAAAACCTTTTGAGTAATCAAGAATTTACAACACTGGAGAACAGTGCTTTGGATAAAAATATCCAAAAATACATTTGGAAAGGTATTGTGAAATTCATAATGGTAATGGAAAACAGATTTTAGGAGAACTATTTAAAGGCATTGCACAACTCTAGTGGGAGAGGTGTAATCAACTTCTTTGATTCCCAAGGGGGGAAATTCCTCATCTAAAACCAAGCAAAAGTTGAAAAGATGAAATTAACTGTGGTTTGAAAAAGTTCCACAAGTGATGGTAAAGGGCTAGGGTACAATTTTTTTATCATATGAAATGATTCCCTTCCTGGAAATGTACCAAATAATGTTTCTTAATTGCTCTTCTTATTGTTGTTAAAAGAAGCACTTTCTCTTTTCAGAAACATCTTAGCAGTTATCAGCTACTATTATTGGAACTGTGATTCTTGAAATTATCATGTGCTAACATTAGATTTTTCTTCAACTGTCAACACAATTTTTTGACTCAAGTAAATAAAAATATCAACCAGTTTGGAATTTGTAGAATATAAAGAACTCTCTGTTCTCTAAATATCAATCCTTTAGATGACTATTTTAGTTAATAATATTTATTATACAGTAACTTATACTTTACAAAATTCCTTCTTATACATAATCTAAGATTAATGTTTTAAAAATCTCTATAAATACTAAGAGCCTCTGTTCTTTGCACAATCCACCTTTAAAGGTTAATGAAACTCTTTAAAGAATATAGTTTTAGGGAAGTTGCATCAGCTGCATTCAGGCTGTGAAGTACACAACTCCAAGTGTGCCCATTCATGTAGATGATAATGGGACCCAGGAGCTGTGCAAATCAAAAGCCCTCGGTGCTGCTGTATCTAGGTAGGACATCAAGCAAGTTATCTGGGCCCCCCCCCCAAAAAAGGCTCTTCATTATTACAATATCATGCTTCTTCTCAACTTTATGGATTCATTCTGAATAAGGAATCTGTTCCTACAAACAGTTGTGTTAGGATTTTGAGCACAGGGGTCCACTGCACTAGAAAAGAACCAGCTTTCCCCGAGGCTAAGTCAATCCTTGTCACAAGTACAGGACAAGGACCTAGGTATACATATGAGGGACTTTTTTTTTAGTAGACAGCCAAGATCCTTTCTATTTTCAAGGAATTAGAAGAGGAGACTTTTTGAACTGACCTGGATTCTGCACATCTGAATCTGTGTAAAATGAATTAGCATCCTGCCAACCTCCCTGTGATTGGTTAGCTCATCTGGCTGGAATACTATTTGGGCAAAATTGTGAATGTAGGCAACTGTGTGGTGCCAGAGCAGCAAATGGCACCCAAGCTGCAGGACACCATGTTGCAAATGTAAACATCTGCTCCAACTAGAAAGGAAATTACTGATGGATTAGGACGAGTCTATCAAAAAAGAAAAGACAAAACTCTCAAAAGACTGTGTCCAAAAGAAGATGCATCAGCGAAGTAAGCGTCATGTGTTAAGAATATATGTGTACACACATACGTACACATAGAGACATAAATACATATATCACACATAAACACATACATTACACACAAATATAACCTGGCTGAGTATAGAACACTTAGGCAAAGTCTTTGTAGTTGAAAACTCTGTGTTCTCTTTTTTTTTTTTTTTTTTGGCTGTGCCACGCGGCTTGTGGGATCTCAGTTCCCCGACCAGGGATCAAACCCGGGTCCCTGGACCACCAGGGAATTCCCTGAAAACTCTTAATTGTCTTAAGGTGTTTACTGTCTGGGTGAGAAATGTGAGATCACCCTGAGTTTTACAATTAAAACTTCATGGGCAAGCACTTTTAGGAAAGGCCTCTGGAGATTTTAGAATTATCTTCAACTTATTTATTCCTTCTAAAATAGCTAATAGCTAAGAATTGTATAAAGAAGAAAATAAAATTTACCATAAGCTTGACTACTCTGGTTTAACTATTCTTTTAATCTTTAATATTTAGGTTGATTCCAATGTTTTACAATTAAAAACAACGTTCCTATAATCATCTTTTTCCCTTATATCATTCACCCATTAACATTTTTTTTCCTTAGGCAGAATAATATTAACTTTTCATTAGTCTACTGTCAAGTTATTGTATATTCCCATTACCAGGAATAAAAGTACATATCTTACTGTACTCTCATGAGTTTTTTAAATTACCAATTAATCATTATTTAAATGTGAAGTCCCACGAATTCCAATGCAACAGGTTTTCAACTTGAATCTAGGGTGAATCTATCTCTGAGATTCAGACATGTGTAGGCCCAACAGAAGTCCATTTTCTTACGGAACTTGAGAAACTTCTGGGAGAAAACTCTCTCCCTGGTAGGGGTAATATTTAAAATGTTACCAGAGGGACTTCCCTGGTGGTCCAGTGGTAAAGAATCACCTTATAATGCAGGGGTCACGGGTTCGATCCCTGGTCAGGGAACTAAGATCCCACATGCCGCGGGGCAACTAAGCCTGTGTGCCGCAACTACTAAGCTCACGTGCCTCAACTAGAGAGCCTGCATGCCACAAACTACAGAGCCCTGGAGCCTGCGCGCCACAGCTAGAGAGAGAAAACCCACATGCCACGACTAGAGAGAAGCCTGAACGCTGCAACCAGAGCCTGCACGCTGCAACAAAAGATCCTGCGTGCCTCAATGAAGATCCTGTGTGCCGCAACTAAGACCCGACACAGCCAAAGGTAAATAAAAATAAATAAAGAGTACTAAAAATAAGTAAATAAATAAAATGTTGCCACAATGGCATGAACACTGATCCATAAGAGCAGACATGAGCTGTAGCATCAAGCAGAGTTCTGCATGCCCACTAATCTGCCAGATGTTACCTCTGTAGGTGCTGGATTGTGGGACAGACCAGTGAGGCTGGAGAGAGGGTGAGATCAGTAAGGGGACATTTAGGGACTTGGGGGCAGCAGCTGTTTACCAACCAATACATTTGTATTTCAAAATTTTAACAACTTTCACAACTGTACTGATGCATATCTGATGAATTAGCCTGGCCTAAGGAACAAGAGAAATGGCACACGCTGGATCTGGTAACACTTGACTTTAGCAGTCAGAAAGGAGAAAGATTCTGAGTATGGTTTGGTGTTTGTTGTCAAATTTGTTTCCCTTTGGGTCATATAAAGAGTGGTAAGTTTTGAGTAAGGTCTCAGGCCATGGTTGCCTTTGGTATTTTTCTTTCCTCATCTCTTCTACCTCAGTTCAATAAGACTTTAAGGTCTTTGAGGGCTTAGAAATATGGATAGTATCAGTTTCTATGCCCATTGGTTGCTGTGCTAATTGAGGATCTTATTATTTTATGACTTGATCGATCTGTAACCTCTATACATACATCTCTTGTTCTAGGTTACTTCAGATTCCGTGATTTCTGCCACAGATGCTGAATTCATATTCCTGTAACATGCCTTTCATCATGCCACTTTCCTGCTCAAAAATCTTCAATGGCTTACCATTGCCAATTGACCAAAGGCCATCTCCAGAGCCTGGAGTTCAAGTCCCAGTACAATCTAGTACACTGCTCCTTACCATTCTTTCCATGAATCCCACTTTTCCCCATAGATTTAGGCTACTTAACCACCCATACAAGCTAACTTCAGTCCCCATCACAAGTCTGTACTTTTCGTTGTCCACAACAGTACCCCTATTTCTAACTGTCCTCATTCTAACTTTCAAACCCATTTCAAATCCCATCATCTCCATAACTAACAGTAAATATTTTTTGAACAGCCATAGCATTTTGCATATGACATATGTCACATCATTTTTATTTTTATTCAATCTCAGTTGTTTAGAACTGGATTAACCGTAATTCTTGGTTCATGGCACACATTCTGACTTGTTTGCAGTAATTATGGCTCTACTTCATATTAAGCTACTTTAAGGCAAGTACTGTGCAAGAATCGTATCTTCTGAAGTACCTAAAGGATAATTCGATAAATATTTAAAGGAGTCAATGGACAGATTTAAATGATTTCCTCCTGTAGTTTCCATAAAACCCGATTCAGAGTGACCCATTCTGCCTGGCATTCATTCATTCTGATGATCTGTGTGGTCTCCTCTACTGCACCTTGAAATACTCCACCCATCTAGTCAATTTTCCCCTTCCATATTCCCATATTCAAATGTTTGGATTATTTTCTGAATAATCTGTGTGTAAATAAAATTGCAAGTATTTTACTTTGGCAATTACAATACTTTCAACACGTGAAATTTCACCACCTCACCACCTTTCTCCCAGCTCATCACTTAAAGGAGGGTGTGGTGCAAAGCATCAAGGGAGAATCCTCGGATGAGAATTCTACTAATTACTACGGGCTGTGACACTGTCTGACCATCTCTACTTGATGTAACCAATTGGAGAACTGTTTTTTCCATCACAATGCATGGGTGATCAAGTTTATAGCCAAGTAGCTGTGAAACTAAAATGTCATCACCCTCTGTAGGGATGAAAAGGATATGACAGGTGATGGGGTACTTGGGATAGACAGAAGGATAAGACAGAACTTTGCCTGTGGTCTTCAAAGGAGGATTAAAAAGGGGCAAAGTACCATGCTACGTGACAACACATGAGAGAGATGTTATCCAGACTTGAGGCAGGGGTGGGGTGGTCAGGAAAGCTCTGTTGGTCAAAGTGATTTCAGAGGTGGGACCAAGACCGAGCATAGAAGTGAGGAGAGGGGTGTAGAAACAGGGTGATAGCATTCCGGACAGAGGGAACAACATGTGCAGACCCAGAGGCAAGAGAGGGCAATCCTGAAAATATAAGAGCTCACACTGGCTGGAGGACAGAGGGGTGAGGCTTAGAAAGGTGAGTGCCAGACCCATTGGGGCTGGATAGGTCACTTTCAAAAGCTAGGAGTTTATTCTTAAGACAATGAGAACAATGATAACATGTTAAGTTAGGGTGTGTGAAAAGATCACTTTGGATGCCTTTTGGAGAAGGACTTTGCATGTGAATAACATTTCATACTCAAACACATGGAAAGATTCACTCACCCCCATCTACCTCTATACATAAGGATGATTTAAGAACTTTGAGCTATAGTTAATTAATGCTTTTTTTTTTTGCTTAATTGCTTTAATGTCTTTTTCTCCATAATTCTTGCTAAAATTGTTATCCTTTATTGATTGGCCATTAACCATTGTTTCCCATTGTCTTTTTGGTTACTTTTGGTTTTCCAGAAATAAAAGTCATCTTCAGGCATAAGATATGAGAAAAACTGACATCACCACTTCTACAAAGAGTGACCCTAAAGACATAACACATAAAGAACAATATCACTGTTGGACTGATACAACCATCATGGAAAAACCTGTCAACAGAGAAGAAATGATGCACACAAAAAGCAGAGGAACATTTTTCTGGGAAGATGGAGTAGATGTATTTTTCCTTAGTCCTTCTGCTAAAGTACAACTAAAACCCCCAGACGTTATATATAAAATAAACAAGAAATGACACTGATAAGAAGGCAGACCAACTAGGGACCTTGAGATTCAAAGAACAACATGGTAGTCAGTTCCTTGGGCTTCCTTTTTCATCACGTATCCTAGACATAGAGCTGAAGAAGCTGGCATCCCCCAAAACACCAATGGGGATGGACAAAAACCCCCAAAACAACAAAATACAGTTCTCTCAGCCGAAGGATGAAGAAAAGGGCAGCCTAGCAAGATGGAACACTTGTGGACAGTAAACAACTGACTCCTCTCTTCTAGCCAAACTCCACAGAAAAAGACCTGTGACCCAAGCCCAGCCATACCAGGCAGAGGCCAAGTGGAGAGCCTAGACTTCCACTCCTGCAAAGCTCTAGAAAAGCACTCTCACACCTCTGCCAGAGTTCGTATGGGAGAAGGCCAAGCAGAGAGATGGGTCTTTCATGCCAATGAAGAACACAGAGGCGAGGATGGTGTCTCTCTTCCATACTCACCCAGAAGTACCAAGAGGTCCCTCCCCACCCCACTGGAGTGGTGTCTCAGGGTAGGTTCAGTGGAGAGTGAGGACTTGCACCACCACCAAGCAGTAAAGAGGTTCCTTCCTTGCAGTGTCAGTGGAGGCCACATGGGGAGCAATCATCAGGCATCCCTACCCCTTCCACCCAGGGTGGTGTCAGTGAAGGCTTAACAAAGGGCATGGACTTCCACCCACATGCAGCAGTAATGAGGATCCCCTCACCACACACATACTTATCAGTGTCAATCAACAGAACAAAAGGAGGAACCTGGGTTTCTATGTTCACCTGGCAGTGCCCCTCAACCCTCTTCCTCTGCTGGAGGAATGTTTACCCAACACTGGTGAAATGACAACATTGGAGAAATGGAAGACAGATTAGAGGTTTCAAGAGGTTAAAGAAGGGGCAGCCAAGGGTAGGAGGGAAGTGGTTGTTGTTCTAAAAAAGCATGTTATAGAATCTCGTGGTGGTAGAGCTGTTCTGTATCTTGTCTGTATCAATGTCAATATCCTGATTGTGATATTATACTGTAGTTTTGCAAAATGATATCATTGAGAAAAACTAGGAAAATGACATAGGGGATCTCTCTGTATTAATTCTTAAAACTGCACGTGACGATATTATCTCAAAAGAAAACATGTAATAAAAATTAAAAAAGCAAAAGGCAGAGAAGCAAAATTTCAAGGTGTATCCAGAAACATGCAATGTAGAGAAACTGTATCTTGGAGCCTGGGGTATCCGCATCACTACAGAGGTGCAGCTGGTTGGAGGTCAGGGATATTTCTTCATACCTAACCATTGCTTTATACGTGGAACAGAATATGATGAAGAGTATGTGTGAGTATTGGCAAGACCGGAGAGGGTATTCCTCCTGCAGAAATTCACAAATTGACCCTCTTATTCATATATCAGTTTCTCTGAAATTTTACAGTTCCTAATGAGGGTCACACATTTCTCTTTCAAATTAATCTTAGGAAACACATTTTTTCCTTATTATTGTAAATGGGATTTCATCACATTTTTAAAACTTAATGTTTCATTGATTTGAAGTCTTTATCTTGCTACCTTACAAGTCTATTAATTCTACTCATTTTCCATGGATTTCTTTGGATTTTCTAGGTTAACAATAACATCATATGAAAATAGTAAAACGGCTCTTTTTTTGTTTAACATATTAAATATTGATGGTGAAAAAGTGTAACCTTGCCCTATTAATCTTTATGGTTATATCTTTACATAGTTCACGTTTCACATATAATGTGTATTTGATTACTTTTTTCTCATAACTTATTCTATAGTTCATGACTTATTTTAATACAACTGCTTCCATATTTTGACAAAATCTATACATTTCAAGGTTTTATGAAAAATTTCCCAACCACTAACACTATGCTGCATATAGTGATAATGGTTTGTTTTATATTTGTTAAATGATTGTTTAAATGATAAAAACCCACAATATCCTGGAATGCTGTCTTGACTGTGATATGAATTAAGACACTGCCCCAAACCATCAATCATCAATACATGTAAATAGCTTTACACATACATACAAACACATACATACATACACACACACAAAATACCATGGTTTTAGAACAAAATTTGGAAACTAATCTCAGTAACTAGATAACATGAAAGAGATAAATGTGTGATTAGCCACTTCCTACTGTTGATCTCGGCCTTCCAGATGGCTGACTTTGATTCTAAGCCAGTGCTTCTAAGGGTCAGTAGACTTGTTCACCTTCATTTCTCTAAAAAAGGAATGGAAAATTCTCAGGAAGTTGGGAACCAAGCAGAGTTTCCATATGCTGTATTCTAACATCTAAACATGGAATTTGCTTTATTTATTTACTCGTTCATTCATTCACTCAAAGTTTATTAATGCTTACTCCAAGTTCATGGCCATGTAGCAGAGGCGATGAAAAAAGAGAAAGGGAGAGAGAGAGAGACGTAGACATAATCCTGCCCTAAAGGGATTCATAGGATACCAGAGGAGGACAAAACCTAACAAAAATGATGATGCTGTGTGGTAAATGTTAACAGAAAAAAAAGATATTTATGAGAACCAAAAAATCTAGATCTGTCTGTGCCAGGGCAAGAAGGAATGAAAGAGAAAGTTTCATAAGAGAAGTGAGTTTGTTATGAATCCTGATGGATAGGTAAGAACTGAACAGACAGACAAAATGTGGAATATTCTAAGCAAAGGAGGACAAAAATGCACAAGTGTGGAGCCGTGAAAGAGCCTGCAGTGTCTGAGCGGCCACCAGCACCTGGGGTGGCCGGAGCATCAGATGCTGCAATGTTCATACCCAAGAGATCATTTAAGTCTAGCAGGATCTCATGGCTTTGATGTTTATTCTCAAACTTTAAAAAGAGACACAGTAATGTTTTCTGAATCTTACGTTAAAGCATTAATTCAGTTTGTCAATATAGAGCAGGTGTCTCAACCTCAGTAGAGGGTGACATGTCGAACTTGTCACAGCTGTTTGGTGTATCGTAGGCTATTTAGCAGCATCCCTGGCCTTGAGCCACTAGATGACAATAGCTCCTTCCACTGTTACAACCAATAACATCTTCAGACATTGCTAAATGTCCCCAAGGGGGCAAAATCTCTCCTTGTTAAGAACCACCACTGCTAGAGCATAACAATTTAAATTAATCAAGGACTTAACTATATGCCAAGCACCACAGCAAGCTTTTCACACGTATTATCTCACTGCCTTTTTATAACAATCCTACTGGTATTAACCCCATTTCATAGACTAAGAAACTAAGGCCCACAGAGGTCAAAGAACTTGCCCAGAAAAACACAGTGAGGAAGTGACAGAACTAGGATTCGTCACTAGCATTCATGCCCCTAACTGGTAATCCATAACTATTTATTTATAGATTTATTTATGGATTTACAAGGTTGTATAAGGATCGAATCATGTATCTCGGCATTACCAGCAGTTAGCACACTCACAGCGCCCATCATTTTGCTGAGCCTGATTTTTTTCTAGCTTGGGCTATCATTTTCAAATTGCTAACCTTGGCTACCATCCAAACGTGGCCGATCATCTTATATTTAGTAAGCACCATCTCCATGCAGAGCCCATGGAACCAAACACTTGAGATGCTAAGCTACAGCTGAGAAGCAACTGTTTATTTTAAATGTAGTCCGGAAAGAGCAGCAAAATATTTCTGGATCATTTCCTTGATGGATAAGGACGGGGCAATGAGTGCTATGGAATCACTGTAGGCAATAAAATGGCACAGAGACAGCGTGGATTCTGGGCTCCGAGAGAGCTGGGTCTGCTCACTAACTTCTTTAGAGATGAATGCCATTAGGAAAACTTAAAATTCTTTCACACTGTTTCCTCTTCTGCCAAAGAGGCACATAAGCGGGCAAAGACTTTGCAAGAGGCATGTGGATGTGGCATGAATCATTTTAGAGAGCCAATTTTCAGGACCTCGACATTCCTTTGTCCTCTTAGCTAAAGTGATGTGCCAGAGAAAGCATCTACGGCACCTTTACACAACTCCCCTTTGTTCATTTTTCAAAAGAAATGTGTACTTTTCATCCCTTCTAAATCTTGATGCATTGCCCCAAGGCAATAAATCTCCGGTATCTGGAGACCCTTCAGATCAAGGCACAATAAGCAGGTCCTCTAAGAAACTCTTCTAGTCTTTCACATATTTCAGTTAAGTATCTTTCAATATTTCTTGACATTGGAAATGGAGTATTTTGGCTCATTTCTGGGATGTTTTGAATTCAGATACATGGTTGCGTGGGGACGGGGGAGGGAAGGCATCGTTCATTTACCCCCTTTCCTTTTCAACCCCCTGACTACCGTCGAAGCACACGCCACTTCTTTAGAAGAGTCGCATGAGGGCAAAGCAAGGAAGAAAATGTCCATAAGAAATACTGAAGGTGGCAGCAGCTTATTTCGCCCAGATGACAAGTTCAGGGCAGGCTCTCTGCCTCGTTTATCAACTGTAGAATTCTAAAGTAATGTGATTGCCACTGGAATGTGCACTGGCTTATTTAGGCCTTTTTCTCTCAGAAAATAAATCTGATTTGGAGGATAGGTTTGACTGTGAGAAACATTTTCACAGATAGGTGATATGGTAGATGTTTGTCCAGAAACTAAATAAGCTAAATCTATGGCTCCAAGATTTTGATAAGAAGATATTAACGCACATTTTAGGGTAAAATAATTTTATCAAAGACTATTGAATTGTTAAAAGTTTAGTAAAATTCAGGGACTTGCCTGGTGGTGCAGTGGTTAAGAATCCGCCTGCCAATGCAGGGGACACAGGTTTGAGCCCTGGTCCAGGAAGATCCCACATACCGCGGAGCAACTAAGCCTGTGCGCCACAACTACTGAGCCTGCGCTCAACAGCCCACGAGCCACAACTACTGAGCTTGTGTGCCACAACTACTGAAGACTGCATGCCTAGAGCCTGCGCTCCGCAACAAGAGAAGCCACCGTAATGAGAGGCCCGAACACTGCAACGAAGAGTAGCCCCCGCAAACCACAACTAGAGAAAGCCCGCGTGCAGCAACAAAGGCCCAATGCAGCCAAAAATATATAAATTAAAAAAATAAATTTATTTTTTTAAAAAGTTTATTAAAATTCATACTATTTTGTTTTTCCCAAGATCAACGTTAAACAAAATGCTTCCAAATGAAATAGTAACAGGTAGTCTTTTAATAAGTCCCGGTAAAGTTCTAGTCTTTGGGGGGCGCTTCCCAGAAATTTGAGAAAATGAATGATTGGAATGATGGGTTTTTAACCCCTTTTGCTGGTGAAAAGTTTTCCAGTTCCTTAGTTTCAATAAAATTGAAAGAGGACCTAAGGGAATTGTCAGCTGAGAGATCATTTACAATCCTTTTTTGACAATAGATAACTCATGTTATTTTTGGCATGTAACTCAGGAGGAACTCCAAGAACTGAGTGACATCAATTTAACACAACTCTTTCAAATGCCATCTACATATTTGTATGAAGAAGATTTTCAGCACTAAAACCTATCAAAATGAAAAACAGCATTGAAATGAATGCTGTATGCTCTTATTCTAACCGTGAACAACAGAAATCCATGGGTCCATGAATTAATGAACAACCCGTCTGATTAAGAGATGAATCTCCAATAGTATCTTATTTTTTATATGTAACAAGTATCAAAATGTGTAATAATGTTTGACAAATTATATACAAGTAACAACTGCAATAATAACTCAATCTGTTAGCAATTTTGGTCACAGAAAATGTAAAAATTTCAATAGATATCAACAATTTTTGTAGCAGAGAAGTAGAATTCTGCAATCAATAAAAGCCTTTAGGACATAAAAATATGTTGCATTAGAAGAGAATTATGTGGGGACTTCCCCCTGGTGGTACAGTGGTTAAGACTCCACTCTCCCAATGCAGGGGGCCTGGGTTCGATCCCTGGTCAAGGAACTAGATCCCACATGCATGCCGCAACTAAAAGTTTGCATGCCACAACTAAGGAGCCGGCGAGCCACAACTACGGAGCCCGTAAGCCACAACTAGGGAGCCTGCCTGCTGCAACTAAGACCCAGTGCAACCAAATAAATAAACAAATATTTTTTATAAAAGAACTATAAAAAAAAGAATAGAATTATGTGGTAGAAGTGGAGTAAAGAGATCTAAGAAAACATGCAAAGTTTCGGCATTAAAAAAAGGTGCTTGCAGACATAGAAAACAAACTTATGTTTACCAAAGGGGAAAGGGGGTGAGGAGGGATAAATTAGGAGTTTGGGATTAACATATGCACATTACTATATATAAAATAGATAACCAACAAGGACCTACTCTATAGCACAGGGAACTACACTCAATATTTTGTGATAACCTATAAGGGAAACAAAATCTGAAAAAGAAAAAAATGTATATATATATAAACCGAATCACTTTGCTGTACACCTGAAACTAACAAAACATTGTATCAACTATACTTCAATAAAACATTTTTTAAAAAGGTGCTTGTTCATCAATGCATACCACTAGAAGGAATCAAATTTGCTGTAGTACTTAGATTTCGGTGGGTACATTTAATAGTGCTGCAACAGTTTTATTTTAAAACATCAATACAGTACTATAGAAATGCCGTCTTTACAAACCCCATTGAAAAGCTTAGGGGGCTTCTTAAAAATCAATGAGGGGCACGTGGGTTTTCAGTCTTTCTTTAGGGGTTACGTGAGCAAACACATTTGAAGATTACTGATTTCGCAGATGTTAATTGTTTTCCCTTTGTCTCCTTTTCATTGTTATTGGAAAGAGTTACTTATAATGGGGCTGGGGAAAAGAAGAAGGGAGAGAGGAAGATTTTACAGTGAGAAGCAGAAATTGGTCATAATCCTTCTTTTGACTATTTTCAAATATTGGGTATATTTATGAGTAGCTCTAAAGGAAACAACATTCTGACTTTGAGAGGTTCTGTTCAAGATGGTGACGGAGGATCCTGGGCTCACCACCTCCCCCGACACACTGAATCTGCAGCTACATATGGGACAACTTCCTCTGAAAAAAAACTAAAAGCTCTCTGAGCGACCCCTACACATTGGGCAAATGACAGAAGGCCCACATCAAAACAGGCAGGAGGGGCTGGGACACAACCTAGCCATAAACCCCATAACAGCATGGCCACCCACAATCCAGAGAAAACTCAAAGCCCGAAGCTGCTCCTTGAGGCAGGAGGAGTTTGAATGCCACGTGAGTACCCAACTTGTAAGACCTGCATCTGAGAGAAGAGACCCCAAAACCTCTAGCTTTGAAAATCAACAGGGCTCGAGTCCACGAGACCCATAGACCATAAGGAACTGAGAAACGCCTCTTAATGGGCTCTTTCATGACTCACCTGCCCCAGGGTTCAGCGCAGAGGCAGTGGGTCCAGGGGCATCCAGACTTGCTGTGATTAAAGCTCATTTGCTCATCTTAAAGCATCTGAGATTAGCACACACCTAGGGGCCTGCTGACTGGCGGACACCATCTTCACCCCCTTCCTCTTCTTCACTCTAGCCAGTGGGTAGCATCTTTTTTTCTTCTTTTTCCAGCAGATGCCATCTATACTCTCTCCCTCCGCTGTGCTCTAGAGCCATAGTATCTCCCGAAGAGGAGCTTTCACACATGGCTGGTGCCCTGGGTTTTGCGGCTGCTGAGTAGGGGATACCCCTTGATTGCCTGACTCTGGAGGCCGGCAGGGCTTATGCTCGTGGGTCCCACAGGACTGTAACCAATGGAGAAAGAGCTCTTAAACAGCTTCTGCCCCCAAGAGACAGGAAGAGGCAACAGACACAGGAGCTCAGACTTTCTGTGAAAGTGGCCTATTAGCAAATCATCACAGCTGCAGCCCGAGGTGGGGCAGGTTTCTAATTAAACACACGCGTAAGTGCTAACTGTGATCCTTTCCAGAGATCTCCAAGAGGAGGTGCTATCTTCACGCTCTCCCTGGCCGTGCTCCAAAATGCCAATATCTCCCACAGGGGGGCTTTCACACATGTCTGGTGCCCTGGTTTTTGCGACTGCCTCCCAGGAGATGTCCCTGGATTTCCTGTCTCTGGAGGCCGGGGCTGGGGGGTGGCCAGTGTTCTTGGGTCCCCTGGAACGATCGGAGAGACAGTTCCAGGCAGGCTACTCCCCACCGGGGCACTGCACAGACAATAGACTGAAACCGACCACCGCCCCTCTGCTTCTGTGAAAGAGGCCTATCTTCTTCTTCTGGAGGCTTCTGGAGGGGTGGCTTCAGCTTTGCCAAGCAAACAGAGGCCTGCCTCTGTTGTGCCCTCAGGGAACCCAGGCCGTGGCATGCATGCTCTGCCACGCCGCACCTTCCTGATACCTCCTGGAAAGTTTATACACGTGTCTGGAGCTCTAGTTTTTGTGACTGCCACCCAGGGGACACCTCCAGATCACCCGGCTCTGGCGGCCAACAGGTCTTTTACACTTGGGGTCCCAGAGGACTGCATATATCGCATACTTTAGATATCTGCATACTTTAGAAGCTGCTGCCCGAAGGTGTGAATTCCAAACAGCCTGAATCTAGGTGCTGACTGAGATCCTCGCCTTTGGGACACTGACAGGTCCTGGCACAGCCTCAACTAAAATAAATTAGACGTAAAATAGGCTGCGTGGACAGTCACAAAGGTTCAAGAGACAACCAAGAGCTAGGGGAGGGGTGGACGAGCAACGCAGAGAGTCAAGGAAAATGAAACGGCTGTTCCAAACAAAAGAACAAGACAAAACCTCAGGACAAAACCTTAATTAAATAGAGATAAGTAATTCACCTGATAGAGTTCAAAGTCCTGGTCATAAAGACGCTCACCAAACTTGGGAGAAGACTGAATACAGTGAGAACTTCAACAAAGAAACAGAAAATATAGTCAAGTGACCAAATAGAAGGTATAGAGCTGAAGAATACAATAACTGAACTGAAATACAATATTCTGACTTTGGAGTTTGGTGATGTTTCACACCTATGGTCTAATGATATGCATTTTCCTGTTATAAAAATTATGATAGGGCTTCCCTGGTGGCGCAGTGGTTGAGAGTACGCCTGCCGATGCAGGGGACACGGGTTCGTGCCCCGGTCTGGGAAGATCCCACATGCTGAGGAGCGGCTGGGCCCGTGAGCCATGGCCGCTGAGCCTGCGCATCCGGAGCCTGTGCTCCGCAACGGGAGAGGCCACAACAGTGAGAGGCCTCCGTACCGAAAAAAAAAAAAAAAATTATGATAGACTGGAAAATGCACCATCAGGACTGAATACCTACCACATTCAGTGGCAAACTGAACAAACTAGCCCAGTGCAGGCAGCAGTGACCCATCCTCCTCAAGCTGATGGGAACCACTGTCAACATGCCAGCAATATTCCCTCATAAAAAAGCGAATAGGGGTACATTGTACAAATTCCTTACACCTTACAAATCCATTATTAGGCACCACTGGGGAGGTTTTTTGGAGAAAAAAACCCAGCTACGCTCTGCTCAGAGAACAAGATTTCCAAATGTTCTGGTTTCTATTCAAGAATTTCTAGAGCTCTCTGTCCTTTCTCTTTCCAAAGAAATGTTAGGAAAATGTGTGTGTGTGTGTGTGTATGCAGGTGTGTGCCGGGTGGGGGTGGGGAATTGTGTGTATATATTTACATGTGTAATAAGATATTCCCACATAAATATTCCATTGTTACCATTTCTACTGTGTAGCCTCCTTTTATGAAAAATAATATAACCGGGGCTCTGGCTCATTATCTGGTCCTCAGCCTTGACCCCCATCCAGCTATAATTTTCAATCTGCTAATCATTCCAAACTCACTGAAATGGAGTCGATGCCTGCAAAGCAGTGTCTCAAGATGTCTATGGTCTCTGTGTCTCTCAAATCCCTTCTGGCGAAGTTCAGAACAGCTGCAGCTGCCTGGATTTACAACAGGAGTTCACTAGCTATTCACAACTGATTATGATGATCGAGCCATGTAAAAGTGACTCATCTAGTGAATTAACCATACTCTGTATGTGATTTATTGCTGACAAAATTTAACCAAATGTAAATATTGTGCATTCAAACAAATTCAGTACATTCTTAAAAATGTCTTAGCACATGCCTTTGTGCTAAGGACCCTGTGGTGCCCAAGGCAGAGGTGGAAACCAGGCAATTGCTTAAGATTTCAATAATGAGTTCTTGTCCATTTAAGATTCTGGTATTAAACCTGGCCTCTTACCTACATCCATTTTCTTTTCCTTTTTTTTTAAATAAATTTATTTGTTTGTTTGTTTGTTTATGGCTGCGTTGGGTCTTCGTTGCTGCTTTCTCAAGTTGCGGTGAGGGGGGTCTACTCTTCGTTGTGGTGCGTGGGCTTCTCACTGTGGTGGCTTCTCTTGTTGCGGAGCACGGGCTCTAGATGTGCGGGCTTCAGTAGTTGTGGCTTGAGGGCTCCAGAGGGCAGGCTCAGTCGTTGTGGCGCACGGGCTTAGTTGCTCCGTGGCATGTGGGATCTTCCCGGACCAGGGCTCGAACCCATGTCCCCTGCATTGGCAGGCGGATTCTCAACCACTGCGCCACCAGGGAAGCCCACATCCTTTTCCTTGATGGGCTCTGAAGGCAGGCAGTGAGGATACAGAACGAACTAGAAAATCACTGCCCATTAAATCACTAGTCTGATGAAGCAGGAACAAAGCAAATGGTTGGACCAAATGTTAAATAGATAGCTAGTGGGAAGCAGCCGCATAGCACAGGGAGATCAGCTCTGTGCTTTGTGTCCACCTGGAGGGGTGGGATAGGGAGGGTGGGAGGGAGGGAGACGCAAGAGGGAAGAGGTATGGGGACATATGTATATGTATAGCTGATTCACTTTGTTATAGAGCAGAAACTAACACATCATTGTAAAGCAATTATACTCCAATAAAAATGTTTTTTAAAAAAAGCGAATAGTCGGGTGTGGTGGGAAAGGGAACCTGCAGAAGCAGGAAGAAATGTCTGAGAAATGAAATAGAGTGGTATTTGGGGGAAACTATAACTAGCTCCAGCTTTTAGGTCAAAGGGTAAAGAGGTCAAATAATACAACCTTAATGCTCTGCTGAAGAGCTTGAAGTTTATTGAACAAATGAGTCATAATTAAAAACAGTAAGCAGGTGTGTGGCATGATTGGGTTTGTCTTTATATAACTCATTCTCTTCTCTTCCTGCCTAACATCACGTTGAGCTGCATGAAGCTGCTACCTTGTGGGTTGAAAGTGATCCAATATTGATGATCTCATAAGGATCAAACTGATACTTAACAGAATTTGAAATTATATTTTCAATTGTGTTTATTTGTTGAATGTCTATCTCTATGGCTAGCTGGTAGACTCCAGAGCCAGACAACTTGGGTTCATAAATCAGCTCTATTAGCTGTGTGACCCTGGACCAGTTACTTTACCTCTCAGACTTTGTTTCCTTGTCTCACAATACTCCAGAGAGTTACTGTGACCATTACATGAGTTTATATATATCGAGGATTGAAATGGTGTCTGGGATGTAGTAAGTGCTACTCAAATATTAGCTATCATTATTATTATCACCATCATCAGTCATTTACTGCTGTCATCATAGCATCACCACTTCCAAACGTCTATGTTAAATGTGAAGAATGAGGAAAGTAATCCTAGAGCTAGAAATTGGAAGCGACTCCCTTTCATTAGGTTCGACAGTTTTTTAGTCCCTTAAGTTCAATAACTAATCCTAGAAGGATGTTTTCTCAGCCCTTGAAACCTGCTCATGTAGTATTAAAGTCCCATACCTGAATTTCTGAATTATACAAAATATCTGCAGTAAATGAAAGCGAGTTATGTAGGTTTTTTTAAAAAACAAAAACAAAATATCAACAGCCTTTCATAAAGCATTAATTTACAACCAAAAAAAAAAAAAAAAAACAACTTCCTATATGGGATGCAGTTTCGTCATCTCCCAAGTGAACTGTGAGAAAAACCCTTACAGCTAGCTCTAGTATTCTACTTTTCTACGAAACTAACAAATACAATTTGCCTCAGCATATAACTCTTCCCTAATCAAGCAAACAACCTCTACTTCAAAATCCAATGGCACATTATCCCACTGCCCTTTCTCACACAGGATTCTTGATTTTCACTGGATACTCGTCATGTCAATATGGTCATCTTTAGTAGCAGCAAAGCTTCCCGATGGTACTCACCTGCATGCAGGAACCTTCCTTATCCTCCCCATAGCACAATTCCTCAGGTTAGGGCCACTAGTCTAGCCCAGAAGAGCGGAATTTACAAAATAGATGGGATCCCCTGTCTTCAATATCTCATTCTTGAGATAATTATTTTAATGTTCTTTCATTAGCTTTCTCATAACATTTATATTATCTCACAATGATTAATAATAAAAGCTACCATTGATCAAGAATTGATGTGCCAGATACTGTCCTAAGCATTCTAAGTATATTCTCTCAATTACCCAACCATCTATCCACACATACATACATGACTGTATACACACACACATATCTATAGGTATACTTCTATATATATATGTATGTGTATATATATACATAAAACTATACCAAAAAAATATATATATACATAAAACTATACATACATATATACACATAAAACTATACCATTATTAAGCCCACTGTACAGAAGAAACTGAGAATCAGAAAGAATCACCCAAAGCCACATAGTTTATGTCAGAGGCTGAACTGGAGCTCGATCCTTCTGCATTTTTAACCACTTTCAGTTCAGTGTTTATGGTCTCCAAAAAGCAATGTACCCAAGAAGCTTTTTTCAAAAGTGCAAAATAAGCAGTTTGATAACTTGAAAACAGGATTTAGAGAAGAGTGTCCCGGGTCCCTTCCCGGTCCTGCTGATTGATGGCGGGATATGCCATCTTGAGCAAAATACTCGTCTTTCCCTGAGACCTCAATTTCCTCTTGTAGAATGAAGGGTTTAGAGCAGATAATCCCTAAGGTTTCTTCTGGCTCTAAAGAGAAATGATTTGCTTCGGAAAGGCATTGTTTCTACAATGAGGATAAATACCCAGAATGCCAACTCTTCTTAATGAAAGGTAACATCCTCTCCTGAAGCAATAAAATAACTATCTTCTAGTCACCCTGCAGATCTCGGTTTAGAGAGTACAATATGAGTCTAAACTTCTCGGCAGTCCCTTCTTCATACTGCACTTCACAGTTTGTGATTACAAATTGATTTGTGTAGTCAGATTGTAAGTTCTAAGAAGGTAGGCACCATGTCTGTCTGTTCACCACTGAACACCTACCTGCACGTTGAACTACTGAACCACTGGCACAGAGAAAGTGCTCAGGAACATTTGTCAGCTAAATAGATTTGAAAAGGGGCTCACAGCTGCTGGGTTTTCAGTATTGGATGATTTAGAGCAAATATTTCTTTCTGCCATTCCAAAAGATACGAGTCTAGTAATGAGTCTTTCATGTCACCAGAAGGCTATAATTTATTTATTTTCTCTTAGCTGGTACCATGAAGGAGAAGCCAGTGATGAACACTGCCTCCCGAAAGTGTAAAAATCACAGCTCAGAGTTCCAATACCACTTTCTCTAACCCCTGAGAAACAAATATTGAAGATGACGATACATTTGTATCAGGGACTTTCTGGCAGTCCAGTGGTTAAGACTCTGTCTCGGGGAACTAAGATCCCACAAGCTGCGTGGCACAGCCAAAAAAAAAAAAAAAACAAACCAAAAAACAGTTATATAAATGAACTGGATCTAACTGCAATCCTGCACGTAAGGAAGGCTTACTAATTTAAGAGAAGGGATGGAAAAACGATTCCTTTTGTGCTTGGTGTTCTTGCCTGGAACCAGCAGCCAAAGTGCTGTTGTCCCCTCCACTGCAGCTCCACTGACAGGCCCACCCAACTGTGTACATTTTACAGATGGATGGCTGTGCCTCTCTGCCTGCAATGCACGACTGGTAGCAGCCACAGCGACTTGGGTAACTGGGGGCAGTGGGTTTGTGAACTGCCCCCCTCTCTTCCTGCAGCTTATCCCTGGGGATGCAAGATTACAGTGCCCGGGAGTGGCGGAGGCCGGGTACGGCATGGCTGAGCTGTTGCGCAGCCACACGGCAGTGGCTTGCTGGCAGCGAGCTCAGTCTAGGACCACACGGAAAGCAGACATGCTGACTACAGCATGCAGCAAAGAAAACGAGAGCTTCTGCCTGTGTTCGGTGGGCTTGGACGGGAGAGGGAAGGAGGGGGCGTCGGGGAGAGTGCCAAGCTGGGCTGTTCGTGAAAGTGTGGGAAGATTCAAGGGGAGGCATCTTGCCAACTCAGAGGCAGTTGGGCAGATCCCACCCTCCCTTTTTTCTGCTTAAATGAGAAATCCTGCTTGATGGAGTGGGAGCAGGGCCAAGAAAGGAATGATTCTGCTGGGCGAGCATGGACGCTCGGACCCGGGAAGGATGTCCGCCAGCTGGGATCAGGGCCAGTGGTGGGGGGAGGAGAAATCGAGGGAAGGGAGATGAGGGAGCAACACGAATGAAAGCAAGTGTCAGAGGCTGGGACTAGCAGACGCCAGCGATTATATACAGCATGGACCAACAAGGTCCTACCGTAGAGCACAAGAAAGCATAGTCAATACCCTGGGATAAACCACAGTGGAAAAGAACATAAAAAAAAGAATGTATATATATTATAACTGAATCACTCTGCTGTACAGCAGAAACGAACTCAACACCATAAATCAACTATACTTCAATTTAAAAAACAAAGTAAAAGTGAGTAAAAGAAGAACCTGAGAAGAAATGTCCCACGAGGAGAAGAAAAGAGAGAAAGCAGGTCAGGTCAAAGACCTGGAAGGTTCACCCCTGGGAGAACCACGTTTCTGTGTTACAGAGCAGACCCACCTACCTTCCCAACAGCAGAATGAAATAATGTTCACGTGAAACGAGCAGTGAAAGACCACACCGGCCAGTATAAAGTAAACCTACTGCCCCCAAATTCTCCTGGTGGGTATTAATTTCCATGGGAATACATTTTTCCCAAACAGCAAACCGTGGAAGAGTTGTAAGTTCTAAAAACCGTGTTACCTTTTAAGTAAAACAGAGCAAACCAAATGCTATCACAGCAAAACCATACAGTACTTCTGTATATCTGATATTTCCTAAAACATAATTTATTTTTGTATCACAGCTAAAATATAATTTAGAACCCAAGAATCCCAAGTTGTTCTTCTTGTCTTTCTAATATAGTATTAAAAACATGAAGATCCTGTGGTAAGAAAACCTAGAGGAGATAAAATTATAAGTGTCGAAGAAGTGAATTCCATTTTGAAGTGATGTCCCTTTTAGAGCTTTCTAATGTCCCTTCGTGGAGACTTATGAAGAGCTAAAAGACCATCAGTTACATTTTTTGGTGACAATCCTACAAGTTACATGTGGTCTGAGGACCAGAATCCCACGGGCTGCAATCTCTCACAGAGGCTGAGGTAGATTTTGGCGATTTGGCTATTGACTGATTACAAATAAAAGTTCCCAAATCTTCTCCCTTTCCGGATCTGAACCTAGGCTTCAAGAGGCCATTCTTCCTCTTGGAGCTCTGCCCCTACCATGTAAACAAGCCTGGGCTGACTTCATGGGGTCTGAGAGGCCATATAAAGGACAGCCTAGTAGTCCTAGACAAGCCCTTTTAGACCAGCCTCCAGCTAGCTGATCCCCAAACAGGTGAGAGAACTCAAGTAAGATCAGCGGGGCAGCCAACCCTACTCACAGCCAACGACAAATGCTTGCGCCAACACAGCTGAGACCAAAAGGGCTGCCCAACCGATCCACAGACTCATGAGCAGCACCAAACACTTAGTGTTTACCCATGGAGTATGTGGACAGATTCCTACACAGGAAAAGACAACTGACACAGTTACACACAGACTGGGCACTCACCTGTGCATTCGTACTGTAGACCCTTCCCGTAATACCCCTTCTCACAGATGCACTCAAAATGACCCGTGTGTGTCCCACACTTGCAGCTTGCCATCTGGTCACAGCAGTCTTTGCCGGCTTCACACAGATACGAGCAATGGGACATATCCTCTTGAATAAAACTCCCAGAAGGCAGATCTACCAAGCACATATGACAGGGCGGTCATAAAAAAAAAAATGAATGAGCAGTTGCATGTTACATTCTCTCGTTACCACAACTGAAGCTCAAGACAGAGAAAATATCTTTTCATTTCCATCAAATTCCCAACTGCTCCCCCACTCCCATCCAAATATGAAGGTGTGTGATTTGCAGGACCACAGACTGGGAATTTGATTCAGCTGGTTAAGCTATTTCAGTCTTGGACCTCATCCTAAGTTCTCAAGGCCACGCACGGTCAGGCAGAAATTAAGTAGTTTCAGCGAGCAGTCTCCAGATGCAGCAGGAAGTAATGTAGTCGGTTCTCCAGGTCAATCCCCAGGCTTCCACACCAGCATGAGGTCAGGCAGCAGTAACCAGATTTCTAGAATCCTTGTTCAGATAAATAAATAAAGCTGCAATCCTGACTGCTGTCAAAGGGTGCTGATGGTGATTACTGATTTAAGAATAAATACCATTACTTCTAGAATTATTTGATTAAAAACTGAAACAATGGTACCACACAAGTTGAAGAATAGAACGAGGATCTGGTTTCTCTCTCAATTTTAAATAAATGTTCACTTGTTGTGTAAAAGGAGACCATACGGATTATTTGAGCCATGCTCTGACGTGAGCCATGCTGGGAATTCAACAACACAGGCAGAGCTGTCCTGTTCTGAAAGTGACTTAACGGGGCAGGGTAAGGTTGACTATGACTTATCAGGAATGGATGGCCTACAATCAGGCACACAGTAAGTTCCATTTACCTGCTGAGAAAGTTCAAAAGTCTTAGCCTAAATTCCAGCACTAGGTCCACAGTGCTAGGCAGATACAGTGATAGGTCCACAGTAGAAACTCAAATGAGTGAGTTTCAGCAAGACACATGAACTGCCATTGAATACCCAGAAAGGAGATTGGTGATGGCCTCAGTTATGGAACATCTGTCTCTATGCATTAAGACCCTGAACAATAGACAGGGACAACGTAAAGGGAAGACCCCTGCCCTAAGAGAAAGAGACCTGTACAACCAAGTACCCTAAAGCCCCATCTAATAGACTATGGTGTGGGTACAAGGTCTGCAACATGGGCATCTTGGACTTAGCTCTGAGACACAGGTTTATTTGGCAGTCGAGGGAGCAAGAAAAACGTAGCTTTAAGACTGGTGCACTGGCATTTAGGTCGGGGAGAGAGATAAGTGAACAAGCTGCATATGTGGAAAGCTATTATTCTGGAACCTACATCTATTGAGACTGGCCACAAACATGGACAGCCTTGAGACCAATAGTGGATCCATCCAAATTGAAAGTAGTTTCAGCAGACCACAGACAGAGAGAACAAACTAGTGGTTACCAGTGAGGGGAGGGGCAGTGTGGCGGTGGGGGAGTGGAAGGTACAAACTCTTGGGTATAAGATGGGCTCAAGGATGTATTGTACAACACAGGGAACATAGGCAATATTTTGTAATAACTGTAAATTGGAAGTAACTTTAAAAATTGTATAAAAATAAAAAACTATATATATAAAAAAGAAAGCTGCTTCAGAGAACACGGAGGCAGGAGAAATGAGGTTCACTTCCTTTGCCCCCATCGTTTCTTTTCAGTAAAAACAGAATTTTTTCTTACGGAACCTGGAAACTTGATTAGAGTATTACACATTTTAGATTTTAGTATTTTGTAATAAAAGTGATGCCTTTCAAAACTCTGTTGTGATAGGGTAACCAAAATCCTTTCCTTGAAGACTCTGTCCCATCCAGTTTCTGACTCAACTTGCATTGGGCAGAAGGCCCCCATCCTACAAAACAGAAGGTTGGTAGGACTGGAAATGAGTCCTCTATGACACAGCCAATAACACCCACAATTTCATAATCCCATCTAGTGCAACAGCCACTCTGTCTTCCTACTCAGCATATATATCACTTTTCCCAGAGAAAAGGAGAAACAAAAAAAGCCCCAGTTACTGAACTTCTGTCATATGCCAAACACTGTGCTGGTGAAATTTAAATATTTTATTTAATTCTCCTGACAAAGCTATTCGGTACATGTTATAATATCTCTATTTTAAAAGTAGAGGAAACTGAAGCTCATAGATGTTAGATAAATTGTCTAAGGTAATATAGCCAATGGACAGTTATTGAGAGCTTAGTATAATAAGCCCTCAGTGACTTTTCTAATCACTTTATATGTATTAATCCATTTAATCCTTGGAATAAGCCTATGAAGTAGGTACTATTCTTGTACCCTACTCTATTAACAAGAAATCTAGGGAGTGCAAAAGTTAAATAATTTTCCCAAAGCCACCCAGTTAGTAGGTGACCAATTGGGAATTTTTCCTGTATCCATAGGTAGCCTGAGATGCTGCTCTAAATTCTTCTGTTGGAACTACGGTAAGGCTGACCCACTTATTTTGAACATCACTAATTGTGAGGAAACCTCATGTTGCCATGATTTGCCCATCAAACTGAATCTTTCATGTGGACACCTGCAAAGATCAAGCCTAATTTGCTCCATGGCGTTGGTCTGAGGCTAGATCCCCATCTCCTCCTCCCAATCTGCACTTTCTCTCCTGGATCACTGCAAGATACATGCCCATACTACACTTGGAAGTTCATCTGACTTAAGTCACCCAACTAAACATCCTTATAAATGGTGTACAAAGAACTCTAATGAATGGATTTACTGATGCTACTCCCTGTCGCTGTCACTGCTCTTCAGTTTATCCATAAGCATATCTATATTCAAACTGTCGGGTCAAGAAGTATGTGTTGAGTATTTATTGTCCCTATAATCTTCATGTATATTTCTGGAAACACTCTGGTTAGATTCACTAAGCATGTCTCTGAATGTTTACTTCATCCTTCCAGATAACTGAAGATGAGATGTAAGTCAAGGCTTCCGACTCCGTGTGTGGCCTCAAAACACACCTCGTTCATTCCACTGATTCTAATGGTTCCAGGTGGGAGCATATGGACATTTTAGTGAAAATGTATCACAGTTATTAAAAAACAAAACAAAACAAATACTCCTGTTGCAAGGCCAGAATGTCATCTCTACTCATGAAGTTCAACGCAGCTCATAATACACAAAGAACACATGGGCATCACGCTCAGCGAAGACCTCATAGGGCTTGGTATTATCCCCACAGTGGGTTTCAAGAAATAAGCAAGAAGCAAACCCTGTTTAAACGCACTGCGTGATGCCAGTAGGTTTCCATTACCTTCATGCAACGCTCGGCGGGCTAAAGCCTCAAATTCTTCAAAACTGTGGAGCAGGTAGCAGTGCTCCTCCTTTGGGGTGGAAGCCATGTCATTCAGTTCTCGAATGTTTCCTTGCCATATGCCAAAAGTGAAGATTTCCACTCCAAAATCTCGCAGTGATGCTGCAATGGGTCTTGGATCTCCCCCGTTGGAATATCCATCCGTAATGAGAAATATAACTTTTGTTGAGTTTTCTCTAGAATGACGAAGAATTTGCTGTAATGAAATAGGGCAAGTTAGTATGAGTACGTATTGTGTTGGCCTACTCTGAGCCTCCCTTATTAGGTAAGGGAGTGCTGGTGAAGATCATTAACATTTCACAAGAGCGAGGAATGGAACACTGATCAGTGAAGGGAAAACACAAACAGGCACAGATGAGAGCCTACAATGGTCTTCTCAAAGAACCACAATAAACCTCAAAAGCATTTAAAATGTATCATCATCATCACCATCATCATCATTGCCACAGAGCTTGCTAATTGAGAGGAACAAATGTTTATGGGGACTTCCCTGGCGGTCTAGTGTAAAGAATCCACCTTCCAATGCAGGGGATGCAGGTTCAATCCCTGGTCAGGGAACGAAGATCCCACATGCTGCGAGGCAACTAAGCCCGCACACCACAACTAGAGAAGCCTGCGCACCGCAGTGAAGAGCCCACGCGCCGCAACGAAGACCCAGCACAGCCACACACACAAAAAAGTTTATGGAATGAATTTGTATTAATATTATCAATTATTGTTAAACTATTTCTATTGATTTTCAGGCTCAAAATATGGACCAAATCTGAGTCTTATGTACCTACTTCCTATCATATTTAGCTAGCTACCCACTTACCTACCTAGCTGAACCACTTCATGATCATACACTAAAAGCTGGACGAGAAGAAAATTTAACAGAACGTGTCTTTTCCAGAGTTAATAATGACTCACTTGCCTCCTCTATTTGTTTTTCCACTGCTCCTCCAAAATTGGAGAATTGATTCAACACTTCATCTTTTTTGGACCACCCAGTATTAGCACCAAATCAGCTGTTTTTTTGGTGGTGTCCTAACTTCATGAGAAAATACTGATTCATTCAATGTGACAACTGGGCTTTACTGTTTTAGGACAAGTGAGTTATCCTTTACAATGTTATATGCTGTTCCTTCTCTATAGATAAAAGGAAAAAGGTGAAACCTTTTTTTTTAAAAAAGTGTATATTCATTGCCACTGATGCTTTGTAACGTCATACTGTAAAGGCACAAGAGATCCAATGGTGAGTCTGGCTTATAAATAAATTTGCCGTTGTTGCTTTTCATTAGAAATGGTTAGGAAAGGTAAAGAGGCACCAGGGTATATTTTCTGGCAAGTTCTTAGAAGGAATCCAATGTTTCTTAAGCAATGATTCAAGAAATACTACATTCAAAAGAAGAGCAACATTATAACCTACATTCTGTTAAAGTTAAAAGGAGATATTATGATTTTAAAAATAACTTTGCCTCAATTCATGTTAGGGGACAGGCTCAGCTATAAGACCCAGATTCTCTCATAAGATTCATGTCTGTAGAAAGCATATTTCATTAGTATATAATTAATAGGTATTTATTCTAATTCAATAATTCCTGCCAATTAGTTTCAGAGTTTGTGAGCTAAAGATAAAGCTGTTAAATCCGAATTTAAAGACAATTAAATTAAACTAAAATTTACTCTGGAAAACATCTGGAAAGCCAGCAATTTGAGAAAAGGTATTCAAACACTTCATTCCACTTCTTCTCGAAAACCAAGTGAAATAAAGGAAAACAAACAGTGTGGAAGGACCGTACTGAAGACAGGAAGAGGGCAGGTGTATGTGGCAGAATAACGTGAGATACTAATGGCTCTTAAGGCTTAAAAAGCCGCCCTCTTGATGAATGACAAGAAGATCTGGGGTGAATACTTGGTACGTGTAAGATATTTCCTCACTCCAGACAAGAAAAGAACCTCTGAACGGCTATCGTCGAAAAGAACAGAAGTAACTAATGCTGGTGACGATGTGGAGAAAAGGGAACCCTTTGTACACTGTTGGTGGGAATATAAATTGGTGCGGCCACTGTGGAGAACAGTATGGAGGTTGCTCAAAAATCTAAAAATAGCATTACCATATGACCCAGCAATCCCACTCCTGGGTATATATCTGAAGAAAACAAGAACACTAATTTGAAAAGATACCTGAACCCCAACGTTCACAGCAGCATTATTTACAAATGCCAAGATATGGAAGCAACCTAAGTGTCCATCAAAAGATGAATGGATAAAGAGGATGTGGTATATATACACAATGGAATACTACTCGTCCATAAAAAAGAACGAAATTTTGCCATTTGCAGTAACATGGGTGGATTTGGAGGGCATTATGCTAAGTGAAATAAGTCAGACAGAGAAAGACAAATACTGTACGGTATCACTTATTATGCGGAATCTAAAATGTACAACAAATTAGTGAATATAACAAAAAACAAGCAGACTCATAAATATAGAGAACAAACCAGTGGTTACCAGTGGGGAGAGAGAGGGGAGGGACAATATACGGGTGAGGGAGTGGGAAGTACAAACTACTGGGTATAAGAATAGGCTACAAGGATGTATTGTACAACATGGGGAATATAGCCAACATTTTGTAATAACTGTAGATGGAGTGTAACCTTTAAAAATTGTATAAAAAATAATTTAAAAAAAGAACCTCTGAGGAGAGGGAGAGAAAGAGGAGTTAGGGGAGGAGATTTAGATGTTGCTGTGAGGCGCTGTGCTCTATACCAATCCCTCCACACCCCCCAACTCAGTCACCGTAGGAGCGATGACTGACATTCCCTTATAGGGATGGGTATAGGGATCCATGAGTCCTCTTTCCATGTGGATATTTGGGATAATGGTAAGTCCCACAGAAGTGCTGCTGGTCACAGTGACATGGGGCAATAGAATATAACTATGTGGGATGTTGAAGAGGAGAAGACCTGATGAGTCTTGTGTATTCCTGGAGAGGCTTAGGAGAGAGAGTTGGTGCAATATCAAGACTCCTAGGGAGTTTTGCAATATTAAGGATGTGGGAGTGGCTGACAGCATGGACCATGAGAGCTATGTCTCTCTCAGGCAATAGCAACATGAAGAAATCCTGGAATCCCCAGATTACTGCATCAAGGGTGGCAAAGCTGACAAACCCATATGCAGATGACCAAGGATGATCATCATGACCACTGATGAGAGAACTGAGACAATTCCAGACGATGGACATGCAGGGAGTGTCAGAGCTGAGAGGTGGACATCCACTCCTTTGCTGCAGCTTTGCAGAAGCTCCAAAGTTTAGACTCAACTAGAGGGAGAAATGGAAGAGGAAAACATTCCTGAATGTGGCTCCGTTTTCAAAAGTGAAGCACTTGAGAAATTTCTGATTTTGAATTTGCTTGGAAGTACCTGGGTGGAGTTTTCTCTCATCAGGTGGATTGGAGTCTCAAAATAGAAATGACAACTAGAAAAATATATTAGAAACATAAAGAATTTTTTAAAAATCTTAATCGGCAGAGAGCGAAATATGTTCTTTTTTTACAAACACAGCTTCTCTTACTGATGGAACCTTGTGATATATTGGAAAACAGGTAGAATAAAGTCTTTTGGAACTCCGACAACCCCACCTTATTTAGAGGGAGAGGCAAAGGCTAGAGATGAAGGGCAGGGGGAGAGAGAAGGAGGTCACTTGATTCAACCTCTTTGCAGCACAGCTCAAAGATATTCCGAGGTGACAAAGGCAAGGGCAACTTCAGACAAAAACCTAGTCTCCTCCCCACATGTAACTTCCTTGAAGGCAGATATTTTTGTCTAGTTCTTCAATTCTTAATTCTCAAAGTTTAGCACAGCACTTGGGAAATAGTACACACTCAATAAATATTAGTCAATAAACAGCAGCCCATAATGCAGCCAGTGCTCAGGCCAAAAACCTTGGAGTCACCCTTATCTCTCTCTCCTCATATACTGCTTTGGAAAGCTTCCCCTCCCCAAGTCTATTAAAATATTCTCATAGTCTTTTCTCTAACACTTCTGTTTTTTAAAAATTATTAAATCCATACATTTTTCTTTGATGTGAAATAGATACTCCCTTTACTTTTATCCAACTTCATAAGCAATTTTCTTCCCTGGTTAAAGTCTCTTCATTCTGTTTTATTGACTTACTTGCTGATTCACGGCCAATGCCACATAGTTTGGTTACTATACTGTCATAGTATTTTTTTTTTCATATCTGGTAGGGAAACTCTAACATCCTTTTATTTTCTCTTTTAAAATGTTTGTAGTTAACCTTGAACATTCTCCTTTCCAATTGAGCTTGAGAGTCAGCTTATCAAATTCATTAATTTTTTTTCTATCCAACCATTTGATCCAACAATTCTACATCTAGAAATCTAGAGTGGATAAACTCTAGGATACACTGGAGAGAGTTGCTTGAGTACATTGGTCTTAAGTGAGCAGTGGGAATATACAGAATGTGTGTGTGTGCTGTATGTTGTAGAGTTTTGCACAAAAAGAGATAAAGTTTTCTTTTTGTGCCTTTATTGTCCTTTAGACATAAACAAATACCATCTTGGAATATTAATCTTCACTCCTGTCAATAACATTCCTTGACATCCAGGTTAGGATTTGCAGAGATTTCTGGTTGTACTACTCATTAGGTACAAAACACTTTAAGCTATGATTCTATTTTTCTTCTCTTCTTGCAGAGAACTGAGTATTTACAGGAACCATTATATCTGTTGGCAAGACAATATATTAAGCTTAAAATAGTAAGAAGAATAGCAGGACTAGTAGTCCAAGCAAAGAATTACACAAGATCTGGGTTTGGAATGCACTTTAAGGATAGAGCGGGGAATGGATGATTTACTGAAAATAACCTACCCCCCTCCCCCAATCTCTGTGCTTCATCATACTTGAATAAGAACATAATTCAATAAAAACAATTTTTTCATCCCACAGATCTAAGAAGTAAATAGAGCTGTGGTAATGTTGGTGGAATGTGGTAGAGGACCAACTCTTGATTCTCCTCTTACAGTTCCTGAAATAGTTTACATCATCTGCAATCCTTTGAAAGGTATTTAAGAAATAGAATTTTTTGGTCCAGAATACTGAATGAGGCAAACCCTTTGTGGCCAACAAAAAACTTGACGTGAACTTTGTATAGCAAGAGGTTATCACCATCTGTATTGTATCAAGCCTCTGATTAGCTTGTATAAATATCTGGCAGAGAAGTAAGCTCCCCTTGTCCAGTAAGAGTCATTAGAATGATAAAAATGCAGGGTTGTGTAACATTGTTCTAACACCCGAGATCCATCACCATTACACAAGACTGCAATCCCCCTCCCCACACCCTCCAAGTCAGGCCACAAGGGAACTGTTTTGAAAAACGATCTTGAAAGAAAAACAGAGGTTACAAGAAAGCTGACATGGGGACAATATTTGCCCTTGGGCTCCATTAATTAAACTACATGTAGATATAATACCAACCTCAGCACAACCTTAGCTGCAATTACCCACTGTGGTCAACTTTGACTGAGGATAGTAACTAGAGAAACTCATAAGTCATCTTTAAAAAAATATGATTTTGTGAACTGATACCTATTGTGGCTCTATCAGAGCCACTTTCCTCCAGGAGGCAGAAAACTAGTGAATTATGCCAGTGTTTCAACTTGTTTTCCACATATGTTTTTTTCCATGTTAGGGAACATTAAGTACAAAGAATACACCACAGGGAATGCAAGTTGGTACAGCCACTATGGAAAACAGTATGGATATTCCTCAAAAAACTAAAAATAGAGTTGCCATATGATTAAGCAATCCCACTCCTGGGCATATTTCCAGACAAAACTATAATTCAAAAAGATACATGCGTCTGTGTCTTCATAGCCGCACTATCTACAACAGCCAAGACATGGAAACAATCTAAATGTCCATCGATAGATGAATGGACAAAGAAGATGTGGTGTGTATATATACACACACACACATACAATGGAATACTACTCAGCCATAAAAAAGAATTAAATAATGCCATTTGTAGCAACATGGATGGACCTAGAGATTATCATACTAAGCAAAGTAAGTCAGAAAGAGAAAGACAAATACCACAGGATATCACGTATATGTGGAATCTAAAATACAACACAAGTGAACTTATCTATGAAACAGAAACAGACTCACAGACATAGAGAACAGACTTGTGGTCGCCAAGGGGAATGAGGGGTGGGGGACGGATGGATTGGAAGTTTGGGGTTAGCAGATGCAAGCCTTTATATACAGAATGGATAAACAAAAGGTCCTACTGAATAGCACAGGGAAGTATATTCAATATCCTGTGATAAACCATAACGGAAAAGAATTTTTAAAAGAATATGTATATATATATATGTATAACTGAATAACTTTGCTGCACAGCAGAAATTAACACAACATTGTAAATCAACTATACTTCAATTTAAAAAAAGACACCATAAGCTACTTGTAATATTTTCCTCATTCTTCAAATTCCAAAATTTCATCAAGCTTCATCTGCTATTTAGTTAATACTTTTAATTTGAATACTCAAATATTCTTCAGTTCAAGGAATGTTTATTGCTTTATATCTGTGAATAGTATATCTGGGAAAAGGATATATTCATATTCTTATATATTCATATTCATCTGTTGGTTCATCATTTTCTGGACATATTCTATTCTTTTTTCATTTTTATCTCATTCTACTTCCTTCCGAATTGGGTGGAAATGTCTCAAGCTTTTCTTCCATATCACTGGTTTTACACAGTGTTTCCCTTCCCTTCTACTTCCAATTAAGAATTAATCCTGGGGGCTTCCCTGGTGGCGCAGTGGTTGAGAGTCCGCCTGCCGTTGCAGGGGATGCAGGTTCATGCCCCGGTCCAGGAGGATGTCACATGCCGCAGAGCAGCTGGGCCCGTGAGCCATGGCCGCTGAGCCTGTGCTCTGCAACGGGAGAGGCCACAACAGTGAGAGGCCCACATACCGCAAAAAAAAAAAAAAAAGAATTAATCCTGGACCTAGAGATTATGATACTAAGTGAAGTAAGGAGACAGAGAAAGACAAATACCATATGATATCAGTTATATGTGGAATCTAAAAACATGATACAAATATATTTATTTACAAAACAGAAACAGACTCACAGACATAGAAAACAAACTTATGGTTACCAAAGGGGAGGGGGGAAGGGATAAATTAGGAGTTTGGGATTAAAATATACACACTACTATATATAAAACAGACAAACAACAAGGACCTACTGTATAGCACAGGGAACTATATTCAACAACTTGTAATGACCTATAATGGAAGAGAATCTGAAAAAGAATAGATATATATATACCAGAATCACTTTGTTGTATACCAGAAACTAACACAACATTGTAAATCGACTATACTTCCTATTTTAAAAAAGTACCTTAAAAATCGCCTAAAAATTGTCACCTTAAGAAAAAAAAGAATTAATCCTGGCATTGCATTTATTTTTCTTTTTACAATACTTCTTTGTCTCACACAGTTTTCTCTTTATTCCCTTTAGCTTCTCAGCCAGTTTTGTTTTCCTTTCAGTCCTTTGTTTACTTCATTTCTCATCACCATTTCAGTGTTTTATTTACCTATGGTAAGTGCACATAATAAATGCTTTCTAGGATTTAGTTCTGTTTTTCACAGTGAATTCCTAAACTTTATCTGTACCTTACATTCTATCTTTATTTAGCAAAAAAATTTCAAAGAAGCCAGATAGGAGTTTTGTGTCCTCCTTCTTCCTCAACCATGAATGAAATGGTATATCCGGTGAAAGTATTTGCAGCACACAATCAACAAGTGCGTAAAATCAGTGTTGGAATACATGGCTATAACATCTGCTATTATTATTATTGATAAAACAAATCGAAAACCTACCCAAGTGATCAGTGAAGAGGGTTAAAAATAAGCCACACACTGCATCTGGAAACAGAGGGTCTAAATAAGCACTGTCCAACAGAACTTTCTGTGATAATTGACATGTTATTTGCTCTGTTCAATAGAGTAGCCTCTAGGCACATGTGGCTACTGACCACCTGAAAGGAAACTACTGCAACTAAGGAAGTGAATTCATAACTGTGTATAATTTTAATTAATTTAAATTTAAATAGCCACATCTAGCTAGTGTCTACCATACTGGACCATGCAGGTCAAACTAGATATAGCCTTGTCCCTGGAGGGAAAAACACAGAAAGTCTAAGCAGGCCCATAAAAATATTCTGTCAACTCAAGAACTGCAAAATCAACTTGAAGATTTGGAAGAATACGTAATTTAATACTGAAATAAGAAGAAAGCAATGCAATAGAATGGTACTTGCATCACTAGGATTTAGAAAGCCATAGCGTCTATGAAAACAGGAACTGAAAGCCACAGAAAGAGAGCAGGCTAAGAAGAAAACAGAGATGTGCAGGAGGCGAGGGACTGGAAAAGAAAAAAAAATGCCGGGAAACCAAAAAGGCAACGAAAGACAGAAATACACCTTGGTGGTAAAACATAAATGCACAATTCCAAATAAACACTCCCAAACTGAATTCAAATGATATTCAAAACAGAGAAAGACAAATATCATACGATATCACTTATATATGAAATCTAAAAAAATGATACAAATGAACTTATTTACAAAACAGAAATAGACTCACAGACATAGAAAACAAACTTATGGTTACCAAAGTGGAAAACAGGGGGAGAAGAATAAATTACGAGTTTGGGACTAGCAGATACAAACGACTATATACAAAATCGGTGAACAACAAGGTCCTACTGTATAGCACAGGGAACTATATTCAATATCGTGTAATAAACTATAATGGAAAAGAATCTGAAAAAGAATATATATATAACTGAATCACTTTGCTGTACACCTGAAACATTGTAAATCAACCATATTTCAATAAAAAATAAAAATAAAGTGAATCTAAATAAAAAAATAAGATTCAAAAGATCTTTCTCCTTTATTCAATAAGGTTTATTTCTCAAATGCAAAAGTAGATTAAAATTGTCTTTTGCTATAACACAACATAATCGTGCCAATTAAAAGAAAATAATAATACAAGATACTAAAAAGGCATTCAATAAAATTAAGATTTTTATGAATGAAAATTAGAAATAAAAAGATACTCAGTAATATGACAGAGTATCTATCTCAAAGCAACACTGTAAAATTATGCTTAACTGTGAAGACTCAGCATATTTCCCAATTAGATAAGGAGCAAATCAGCAATTCTAAGTATTTTCACTCTTACTTAAAATCCTTTTGCAACTTCTAGCCAAGGCAGTAAGACAAAACCATAATTAGTACTGCATTCCTTAAAGTTTCTGCTCTGTCTCAAAAAATCAAAATTAGAAAGCAAGGGATAAACTGGAAAATATATTCATCATGCTTGTCAAATAGAGTATTAAGGTCCTTAAAATATAAAGAACTTTTATATATCTCTAAAGGAAAAGAATGAGAAAAATAACAGAAACATAGATGTTTGAAAAAAACAAAGAAAAAAAAGGAATTCTATTTGTCAGAAAATATGAAAAACATTTAACTTCACTAGCAACCAAAATAATGAAAGTTCAATAATAGAAATACTATGTTTTCACTTCTCAAATGGTCAAAGTTTTTTTTTTTTTTTAAGGTAAAAGTTGTAAAATATGTGGGGAAACAGTTACTTCTACTGGAAACGCCACCTAGACTGTTAATATTTGGGAGTACAGTGAGACAAAGTGATCATAGCCCCCAAAATTTCATGTGATTTGAACTACAATTCTACATCTAAGAATATCTTAAGGAAATAACCATGGATACACATAAAAAGTGATCAAAAGGATGAATATCCTAGAATAATTTGCAAAATAGAAAATGGAAACAATATAAAATTGCAACAATAGGTTACTGGTTAAATAAATAACAGGGCAATCATGAAATATCCTTATAATAATAATACTGAATAATATTAAATGTAAAAAGTAGGTAACCAAAAACAATGATTTTTTTTACATTAGTGTGCATGTGTGTGTAAATGTATTCACTACTACATGTATGTGCATGTATGTATGAGTATGACTAACAGCATGTACCTCAAAATGTTGACTATCTCTTGGTAGTACATTTACAGGGTTTTATTTACCTCTATTTTGTCCTTTTATATCATTTCCGAATTTTCTCTTTCTCCTTCCTCTATTCTTGCCCTACGAAACGTCACGTGAACTCAGAACTTTGAGTCTCACCTATAGACTAATGACTGCCAAATGTATGCCATATAAACTCAAACTCCCAGTATGAAGTTCCAGCAGTCCAGTGGACACCTCTGCCTGAATGTGCCACATGCCCCTCAAACTCCATTTATCCTCACGATGCACAAATAAGGTTTCCTTCCTTCTGTTCTTAAAATAGGTCAACGACGGCACCATAATCTATCCCACTTTATAAATCTGCAATCTCGGAGTAATTTATGATGCCTCCTTTCTAATCTATCACCTTCAGTAACCGATCCAGACCTATACATTTCACCTCTGAACTATCTAGGAGTCTCACGATTGTATTGCCCCAGCCTCGGTTTAGGTACAGGATATTGGTTCTGTCTGGATTATTGAAAAACACCAGCTGTTTTAAGCATCTCTAGCTGAAGTTGCTCTTCTTTCAAATCCATTGTCTGACCTGCCATCCAACTTACCTTTCTGAAATACTGATCTAATCGTGTTTAAAATTTCCACGATCTTCCCTCCATCTACAAAATAAAGCATAAATTTCTTTACAAGCCCTTTTATCACCTAGTCCTAAGTATCGCTTCCAGTCACATCCCTTATCCCATCCCTATCTCCTACTTCCCCAACTTACTTCTTACACCATATGCTCCCTACACCATTCTATTCAGAGGTTTTGAAACACACCATGCTTTCCTTCTGTTTGCTCCACCTGGAAATTAACAACTCTTTCTTATCTCCCACTATGTCTACCTCCACTTTTACCAGTTCTTCAAAATCCAGATCAAAGTTCATCTCCTCATTGAAACTTTCCCAAGTATGAAATCCACCTCAATGCCCCCCACTACACACCAACCCCAACAGAGTTGACACTTATATATCTGGCCATATCCCAGGCTAGCAAGATACTCAATGGCAAGGTTGACTCATATTTTTATTCCATTGAAGATCAAAAAATAACTATGAAATAAGTGGATGAAAGAATAAACAAGTAAATGCCTTAATTTTCATTAGATATGTGTCCAACATGCAGAATAAACTAATAAATTCTAGGCCAAAACTTTTGTGGCAGTAGTCTCGTTATGCAATCGTGAAATGAAAAAACTCTTATAAATGCTATATTTAAACTTATTTCACCAAACCTATATCGAGCTTCTGTTATATACCAAGCATTGTGCTAGGGATTTTTAATCGTACTACTTGATGATACAACAGAAACATTCACTAAAAACAAACAAGCAAAAAGTAAAACAATGACAAAAGTACAGCTGGAAAGAGTATTCTGCAGTAACTGAGCTTTCCTATTTATATTGTGATATCAAATCAATTACATTTAATATGTCTCATTTAAGCATTTACTCAGGCTTTCTAGACTGAAATTCTAGAATGAAAAAACAATGTTGGCTTGAGTAACATTTGGGCTATTTTTTACAGTCTAGCCAAATCAGAAAAGAACCAGAGGGTCAGAAAAGAACTTAATCTCAGATTTATGGTCACAGAATTTCTCCACCCACGTACATGCTTTAGTTATTAAACACAGACACAAAACATTCTGAAGTCGACCCACTGGAACAGTACATCAAATTGGGAAATGGTGTGCACGGGAGTTGATGAGTAGCAGACTTAATCCAGACTGTAAAAAAAACAACAGAATAAACATGCAAAAGACCAAACAGTCTTCCAATAATGCCAAATTCCACCATCCATTCTAGAAACATGCCAGGAATAAAGAAAATCTGGAGAGCAAAAAGTGAAGTCATGGGAATCCAAATGACAATGAAAGAGGGCTAAATGACATGTCACTCAAACTGCTAATTGACAACAAAATAAAAATTCAAATTTATGATTAATATTGTTATCAATCAATTTATAAAATGATTTCAGCTAACATGTTAAACGTCTATACAGTATGACCGAGTAGCAGCCCATAAAGTCAAAGGTATTAGGGAGTCTGTTCATGTGCTTCACATCAAGTGGTCAAAGGAGAAAGTAACCTCAAATGATACTTGGGTATCAGTTTATGGTTTTACAAATGACTTAGGCAAAGAATACAGGGGCACTTACTTAATATGACAGAAAGAGCTACTGCAAACCAATGGGCAAAAACATGCTTGAAACAGTCTCATTAAATTTAATAACAAAGCTAGACTGTCCCATCACTTCTATGTGGAAAGTCTAGCTAATATGATGAGGCAAGGAATGGAAATGAATAATCCAAAAATTTCAGATGAAACAGAATTAAATAAAAAGGAAATATTGAGAGATGTTGAGAAAGAGGTGTGCACGAGGGTAAATGTTTTAATTGCAAAGTTCTGTAGCGACAACTGACTGGTAATATTTAAAAGTTCAATTGGATAAACTTGAAGGGTAATTTCAGAATTTTATTGTATGGGGCAATTCTCAATATGAAGCTTTAAAAATAAAACTTAAAAACATACTTTTACTACATATTTATACATAATTATATATGTACTCACACATAGAAAAAAAGAGTACAAAACAAAAACTAAAATAGTTATATTTTTCTGTTTCACCTAAAACTATTAATTGGTCTCTTATTTACATAACAAGGAAAAGAAGCAAAAATTATTTTTAGAGAAATGCATGCAAATCCCTCCTCACGCTGATGGGATTCCTCTGGTTACCTGTGTATAGTCCTACCTCTATTCTCTACACACTGGGAAAAAAATTCTACTCTCTCAGAGCTCTTTGTGCCTGAGTCCAAATTTCCAGGAGACAGAATATAAATGATCCATCTCAACTACTGGATCACCACCCTCAGTCCATCCAGAATGGGACAACCTCTATAGGTGGGCAAAGGATTGAGGAGGACGATGGGTATGGTTCTTGGGGAAAATGGTTGTTGATTGACATGGACCACAGAAGAAATGAGCTACAACAGAAAGGAAGAATTTAATGCTATGCCTAGACTTATCCAGCAGAAAAACTGCTTTGGACACTTACCAGGTCAAACTGTTCTTCCAAAAAAGCACCAAATGTTAGGAAACATGGTGTATAGACTAGAAGAATTCAAGTGTAAAAATATAACTGAGAAAGTTGAAACACATTATTTTTTTCCTTTGTATTTATTATTATTATTTTTAACATCTTTATTGGAGTATAATTGCTTTACAATGGTGTGTTAGTTACCGCTTTATAACAAAGTGAATCAGTTATACATATACATATGTTCCCATATCTCTTCCCTCTTGCGTCTCCCTCCCTTCCACCCTCCCTATCCCACCCCACTAGGCGGTCACAAAGCACCGAGCTGATCTCACTGTGCTATGCGGCTGCTTCCCACTAGCTATCTGTTTGACATTTGGTAGAGAAACACATTATTGATGATTCAAAGCTGTCAGGAAAGAAACTATGTCTTCTTACCAGGTATTTCAATAGTAACTATGAAGGAAAAGTTTAGCTGGAGTTTAGAATATACAAGACACAGAAAATCTAACCATTATATTGTAAATATTTGGGATTCAGGAACAACACAATTTTTCAAAAAGCCAGATGTATTTCAAATCAAGTGTACTGATACATGGGAGATTCAAAGAGGGTGGAGGTTGAGTGGAGGTTCTCAGTTCATGAACTTATTGCGTATGTTATAATTAGCCTAAATTTATCAAAAACCACATTTAATTGTGACATTTATTAGCATTCCAAATGAATGACATTTGGAAGTTCATTTTGTTTTCCTTTTGTTTCCTTTGTTTTGTTTTGTATTTTAGTTTCTATGAATGACTATATTAATTCCATTATAGGGCAACAGATTCTGTGTATCATGTTTTTTAAAAAAACTGAAATTAGACCCCAAACAATTTAGGGTTGAGTTTGCATAGATTAGAAGACTTATTATATGTATATACTTAAATTATCAATCAATGACTGTAGTAATATTTACATCCATCATCATTCAAACATGCTGACTTTTAAAATTACTATAATACAGTCTCTAGTGAATTAAACAATTCTTATCATTTAAATACATGCTTACACCTAGAACAGTGACAGTGTTCCTTAAATATGCACTGGATATATAAATGAATCTAGTTCATTACCTAAGGTACTTGAAGAAAGATGTTTCTAAGCATTGGGGATCACGGAGCCGATTGCTAAAGTGAGATTTTCTTATCTGAAGAAAACACTAAAATATTCATAATGGAGATATTTTTCTTTTGTGAAATGGAATGGCATATAAAAAAATGGGAATGTTATGATGCAGGGGAACACTGAGTATCCCAGATCAGGATAAACTGAATTTAGTTGGAAGACCAAGTTTTATACTGAGGTTTGGCATGTACATTTATAAACTTAAGTTTACACTGTATGACATTTTGAGACATGGACAAGAAGTACCTGGGACTAAAAAATAGTAACTTTGCTTGAGTCACATTTTCATTTTAACAAAAGATGTGAGGCTGACCTTGGATTAGAGGAACTGAAAAGCTCAGAAAAGTAGATAAATAAAGAGGACAGAGGCAGATGTGTTGCAAACAGGAGATACAATCTCCCACTGCTTCAGTGGCTTGGTCTCTGCAAGGATTGGTGGAGACATTGTTAAGATACACGAGGTGGGAGACGCTGGCCAGTGTAATTAAATTGTATAAAAATGGTATAAACAACAAGGTCCTACTGTATAGCACAGGGAACTGTATTCCATGTCCTGTAATAAACCATAACGGAAAAGAATATGAAAAGAAGGTATATATATCTATAACTGAATCACTTCGCTGTACAGCAGAAATTAATACAACATTGTAAATCAACTACACTTCAATAAAATAAATTTTTAAAAAATGGCATCTGAGAGGCAATTCCCTGTACTGAGTGGGGGTGAAGGGGATGGGGGCTAAAGATCATCACTTGGGATTATCAGATGCTTCAGAGAGTGTCCACTCAAATGACATTCCGCAAATGTTCGCTCCTCTTAGCCCTGTGCCTGTTCTGCTTGGTCTTCTGCGTGGGCATCCACATACTCAAGTCCTCCTCACAGCTGCCCTCTCTGCCTCAAGTCTCTGCAATGAACTTCATTGCTGAGTATGTATCAGTGGGTCTTGCCCTTACTGGATCCTCTAACAGAGGCAGTATTACACAGTGGTTAAAAGTTTAGACTTTGGCCCAGACTGCCTGGATCTGAAATCCAGTACACCTTGACCTATCAGCAGTGCCACTCTGGTCAAGTTACTTACGTTCTCTGTGCCTCAGTTTCCTCATCTGTACTCGGGAAATAATAACAACCTGAGGACACTTTTCTGTTGCAAGGGTTTATTGAATTCATATAGGGGGAGTGCTTAGTGTGGGACCTGACAAGTAGCAATTACTCACTACCATTAGTCGTAAAAGAAACTTTTAACGTGTTGCTAGGATACATCCATCAAGTAGGTAAACCAATGACAGTGAAACCCATATTTCATTTGAAGCGGTGAGTGAAAATAAGTCATCATATTTGTGAAGCCTGACAAGCTACATCAGGGGATTAGGGAAAATTATGACTCTATAACCAAAACCTGTACAACTCCACCTGAGCCGAGAAGGGGGTGATGATGCCCCAGGTAGAGGGAAAAAAAAGAACCACTTGAACCTGTCCTGTTATGAGGATGCCACTACAGAAGTGGTTAAAGGGCAGTGCTGACAGTGATATGGAGAGAAGACATGAATTTAAAACCTCAGATGCCTGCACGTTCTCTTTTGAACTCATTGGATGGTCTCTTCTAGAGGTGCTGTGGGGTTTGCCTCCTGGACCAGATTTAGGGAAAAAAGGTAAGAATTCACGCCTAAGATGCTACTTAGCACTTTCTATTTCTCCCCTGGGAAAGTGGTCTAAAGGGTGAATTTGCTAAAATTATTATAACCTATCATTTAAGAAACCAAGCATTCACTGGATATTCCTTTAAGAAGACGTCATAGCCATCCTTGTTTTAGTTAGAAATCATAGAAGCACAATACTATCTCTGATATACTAAAGTTTAAAATACTGAATACTAAGGTTATAATAAATATCATTTTCGAGGTCCTTCAGGAGATATAAAGTCAAATAAGATGTGGTCTCTGTCCTTAACAAGCAGAGGGTAGACAGACATCACCCAGACAACAAGTGCTACAAAAGAGTATGTACCATGTTTCCCTGTAATTTCCCAATCTAATTAGATAACTCCCTCCAGTATTTCCCCACATTTGGGAAAATATCAAATAGGTGAACACAGATGACTCTGCAAAATTTCTGAACAGAACTGTACTGCTGGGACTTCAGCTACCTCTGCCTCCTAGGTTCCGATACTGGGCCTCATACCTTGAAACCACAGGAGAAACAGGAAATTTCAAAAGAGGAAAAAGTGAAAGGTGATAGAGAAAAAGTCATTGGTACTTCCTGTGTTTGTGGACTAACGACCTCTGGCCCATGTTCAGATCCCACTTCCAGTAGTACACCCAGTAACTTCTCCCTATGCCAGTTGTCTGCTTAGCAGGCAATAAAGTGACGCAAGCCCAGTTATTTTCCTTGTTCTCCTTCCCCTATGGAAAAGTCACGCACCCTTGCTTTGCCAAACGTTGGCAGGGCAGGCTGTTCCTCTGAGGCCTCTTTCTGCCCGCAACACCTGACCCTGTCAATAACGCCCCGTCCCATATCCCAGCATCTGTATCTCTTTGTCTGAGGGCTTCCTTTGGAGACCACTCTATTCACCGGCAGGGGAGGTGAGAGCAGCAGAGAATTAATGCTCTCCAGAGAGAGGCCCTCAACAGTGACTGATGAGAGTAGGTCTATAAATGCCCCCAGATCCCTCTCTGCTGTGTTCACTCAAAGGCTTGAATTCCACCCCGGCTCCTACTGGGATTAAGCACAAATTACCTTTCCTGTAACTGCTGGTTCCCTTCCTGGCTCACATCCTGACTCTCCTAGCAATGTTTACTAGGTTTGTTTACCTCCCAAACAAGCTACTTGCACTCGAATCCTCATCTCAGTTCCGCTTCAGGCAGAACCCAAACGGAGACACTGGCTCTGTCTCTGGCTTGCACTGTCTCCATTCAATCGGCACAGGAGCAAATCAAGGCTTCTGCCCAAGTAAATTTCCAACCAGTACAGAGAATGCTGGTCTCCCCTTCACTTAGCTCCTGGAAGGGGAAAGTCCTCTATGAGGGCCAGGAGAGATTAGCCTTCCAGTAGGAACTCTGCTCTCCCCAAAGGCAAAGATCCCCAATGCCTGCTCTGTTTCTGGGTCTCAGTTTTTCCCTCGCTTCTCCGCCCTCTGACGGTATAAACGAGACCAGGGTGCTAGGCGGAGGCTGAGGGAAATGGCTGATCGTGTAGGGCCTGCTCTGCGCAGCATCCAACCATTTCCTCTGAGGGAACGCATCAAAGTTGTTGGTGGCGCTCTTTAAAATGTGGAATATTCAGCGCTCATTAGTTTAAGCCACAGGTCCCAGTGCCAAATCTGAGACCACAGTGAAAGTCCTACATCACGCCCTGCTGCCGATGAGTACTTAAAATGCAGATTTTTACTACCGATTAGCTACAAATAGCCTAAACTTTGGTATCTTTATTGCTAGAAACTTCCAACAATAACTGCCTGAAATCACCACTTTGGGAGCAACATTTAAAAGCCAAGCATGCATATTTTGAAGGAAATTGTGACTAAAAAGAGAGAAGTCTTGGCTAGAAACAGTACTGTGAAAAACACAAACAAGCAAATAAAAATTGCTTAACTTCTTTCTAAGTCCACTGCAGATTCATCTGGAAAGGTAACGCCTATAAAATAGGATCAAGACAATGAGGCCTTATTTGCAGATACAACTTGATTGGTGTAGGTCAAAATGAGTGAGCCAAGTTGACAGAGGTACCATTATCAAAATACACTATCAAACAACACAGCTGACTGTGCCTGAACCCTCTCCACCAACAACAGCAGGCAAATAGGCTGCCTGTTTCCGCCCAGGACAAAAACCACACACACAAAACAAAGTGAACCCTGAGAGCTAGAGAAGAATGGATTGTGGAAAATGGGTCCTTTGAGGCAATTTTTTCATTTACATGTGATGATATTAATGGGTTAGAGAATACCTTTCTGCTATGAGAATGTCTTTGATCAGTGAGAGTAAGAGGGACTGACAGGGCAGTGGGTCAGCATCCCTCCTCCAGGTGCGACAAGCCAAAGGAAGGCCACGTTCCCTAGCCTCTCAGCAAGGTGATGGAGTCAGTTGTTTCCACCATCTGCAGCCTCAATGCTCTACTCTGCGTCACACTGTGGCCAGCCATCAGGGCTCCTCTCCTGAGTGAATATCCACAGGGAGCTTGCCAAGTGGTGAGACAACCACTGTCATCTGCGTGCAGATTTTTATGTGAGTTTGGATCCTGAAGACGCAAGGTGACACTAGGAGGGAGGAAAGGGACAGCTGGAGGGCATAACAGGGTCTGTAGGGTCAGTGCTTTCAACCCAGGACAATTCTCCAGTCCTGATGGACTCCGTACAACAGCATTTGGCATTCGGGAAAAAAAAAAAAAGATTGGAATTGTTTCACTTCGATTTCCTGATGATCAGCTAAAGCATTATTTTATTTCTTAAAGCAGAGCTGTTTCGTGGGATAGTATACAAAGTTCGCATGACAATTTAGATAAAAGCTGAGATTCAAAAGGATTTTATACTTCAGACCGACCGCTTCAGGCTATGCCTCCAGATGCCCCAAAGGCATGTCTTCAATCATCTGTACCCAGGTGAGCAATGATATTTCACTTCCTAGTAAGTAATACATGTTCGTTATAAATAGTTTTTCAAAAGCAGAAGAAATGGATTTATTTAAACAGGTAAATATACTGCCTATAGACAACTACTGTTAATATTTTGACATTTTTCTTCTCAGTTGTTTTCCTGAGTGCATAATTTTATGAAATTGGACTTTTATATATACAGTTTTATACAGTGATGGTAAACACACAGAGAGTTTTGGCTCATTTCATATGTTATTTGGCCAATCTACGATGTCATTAAATAATCTTTAAAGACACGATTTTACTGAATATATTCACTGTGGATGTGTTTTTATTCTGTTAACCTTGCAAGTTGGTTGTTGCTGCCTCTAGTTTCTGGGTGGAGTGTCAGCCATCAGAGTTACCCTCTGGTCCCCTGACACCCCCATTCTCACCCTGCCCCTGGGGAGGAAGGCTTCCTCATCTCCTCCCTCTCCCCTTTTCTTTGGCCTTGGGCTGCCAGTCTGCAGTTTACAGAGGTAGGCTCCATGTGCCCAGCACTGCCTGTTCCAGGGGATGCAAGTCAATCTAATTTAGAGATTCAGTATTAGGTTGCTGTGCACCTAAGCCTGCATTAAGCAGGAGATGCGGGCATGCTTGATTCTCCACCTGACTTCTCTGTTGTATTATAATTCAACTGATTTAGAACTCAGGAGAGGTGAAGAAAGGTGTCATTTATTAAGCCCTCCCAAACCATAGCCAATTGTTTCTAAAGTCCTATTCCAAGGAATGCTGGGATGAACATCCTTTTACAGGAATCTTTGTGTGTTTCTTGAATTATTTCTTATGAGAAGCTCCTTGGTGGGTAATTTAGTTTTACGACTTATACTTTTAAGACTGCAAACATACTGACAATTTACCACATTGCTCTGGAAACATGCTACCGATTTTAAATACACAGATGTATTGTGAATGCTCTACATTACGAGAAAGGAGGCTGTTAAGAGGAAGACCTTGAAGACAGAAGAAAGAAGGAGAAATATTCAGTAGAAGGTATTCCTGGGCTGAGGGAAGAGACCATTACTCTAATAAAGGTGAGGAAGTATGGTTAAATAGAGATGCATACAAGTTTAGAGGTGGAACTAGTGGAAATTTGAGAGAGTTCATATCTGAGAAAATTAGAAGTGTATGTATTTTAACCATATACACATATATACATTTTAAATATCACCTTTGAAATTTTATAAAACTATACTTTACATTAGCCACCAGTATATCCTATAACTAGGTGCAGTAGGATGGGCATTAAACGACGACGGCTACCAGGAGCGTTTCAGAGGGAATTAAGAAAAGAGTGCATCGAACTCACGTACCTCAAAAGATATTTTATACCCTCTAGCGATAACTTACAACTGGAAAAATATCCAACTTGGATTCTACTTAGTAAATGACTAAGTAAATTTACTAAGTAAACGAATTTTACTCTGTAAATGATTCAATCTTGTAATAAGCCCTGCTAAGAACTTAAAAATGTTTTTCTCTATTACTCTTGTAGGAAGTTTTGTCCTTAATTTTGAATGACATCTATTCACACAAAACAAGGTAGCCATCACGATTTCAACATACGTAGCAACTAGACTCAGCTCCTCAAGTTTATAGTTTTCGGGTTCACTGCAACTAGGAAAGAAAGAATGCTCTGAATTTGAAACATTGTTATTGCTTGACACTTTACACAAATAAAACGCAACTGGTTGAATGACCTAATGACAAAGGCAGACAGCAAGGAAGATGAATATTTAAAAAATCTTTTCATCAAGATTGATAAGAAAATGCACCTACTAATGCACTGCGTATTTCAGTTCCTTCTCGCTATCATTCATTTCAAATGAAGTGCTGTAACAACATTCATGGGCTACAACATCTCCCAGAATGTTTCCTATCCACAATTGGCCTCCAAACCAAAGCAGGTTACTGCATGTAAGCAGATTCTATGCCAGAAATACATTCTTCATATGGCCGGGGGAGATTTAGAGAATAGTGTTAAAAACCTACGGGAAAGGCAGAGATAATACAGAACAGGAAATTCCTTTTAATGTAGAAGTCTCTTAACCTGACAGCTTCCTCTGAAAAGCCAAAGAAGAACCATGTTTTCCTGAGAAAGGTTCATTTGGATTTACTAACTGACAACAAAATATTGATTATATTTTGCGGGATGCGTTTTTCCCCCCATCTCTCTCAGTATAATCTTTTATTTGGAAGTGAATGCCATATTATTTAGAAGCTTCTAGGAAACTAACATAGGAAGTTTCTGTTGCCAAAATTTAAATAGGTTGCTCAGGAACTTTGAGAGTTTTTCTAAAACAAAAAGCATGATCAGGCACAAGGACAAAGGTCTTTTTTAGTTAGGCAAGGCCTGACTCTTCCATCTTGAGCTGGGCCATTTGAGGAAGAAACGAAATGGGATTTCCAGATATTTCTCTGGTTAGACATACACTCTTCTTGACACACTGGTTTGGTAAAGACCACTCATCACTTCCTCAGTATCCACACTCTTCTTCCTCTTCAGTAACAAAACTCTGGAAAGCTAAGGACGGGATTGAGACCAAGTCCCCCTCGGTGAGATCTACGTGGAAGTATTGTGTGAATTGCTACAGAGTCTTCTTAAGTAGCAATATGACTGTCTTTATCCTTTCTTGCCTCCTGGAATGAGCCCCTGATGGTAGGAGCTCCAACAGCTATCTTGGACCATGAGGTGACCTGAAGATGATAGAACAGAGGTCTGAAAGAGAGGACTCTGGGTCCCTGAAGACATCAGACAGCTGCCATATTAGCTCTGACTTTTCTACTCAAGACTTAATTTGAGAGAGACAAAACTGTTTATCATGTTTAAGCTAGTGGTACTTTAGATTTTGCTACTACATCTAGCTAAATTTAATCTCAGCTAATATTGGGTTAAAAAGGAAGCTCAGAGGACAAACCAGAAGGGATTATACCATCTCAGGCTCTGCCAGTGATTGGTCCCTGTTAGAGTGTGGAACACAATCGAGGATCACAAAATGGAATTCTAAGTGCCAGGTGGGGATGCTGAGGAGAGAAATCACACCCAGAATTGTTACACACCCCAATCTGTCAAGAGTAAGCCCCACATGGACATATACACACTACCAAATGGTAAAATAGATAGCCAGTGGGAAGCAGCCACAAAGCACAGAGAGATCAGCTTGGTCTCTCTAGACCACCTAGAGGGGTGGGATAGGGAGGGTGGGAGGAAGATGCAAGAGGGAGGAGATATGGGGATATATGTATATGTATGGCTGATTCACTTTGTTGTAGGGTAGAAACTGGCACACCACTGTAAAGCAATTACACTCCAATAAAGATGTTAAAAAAAAAAAAAAGAGTAAGCCCCAAACTCAGATTTTTAAAAAATGCTATCTCCTGATTTTAAAATGCTTGCCAAAATTAAAACATACATTAAATATACATATGTATTTTAAAATATACAAATACATACACACACACACACACACACACACACATATGCGCACCTGCACACACACATAGGCCATATATATATCACACACATTAAGGGCCAATTGAAAAGCACCCACAGAATGACTATGGCCTTAAAGCCATGGTTTTTGTCTTCTGGGTTAAACTGGCATTATATCTTATGTAACACTTTAGAAGCTCTGGAGATGGGATTTCCTTCTTCTCCCTGGCTTTTGATACAACTCAACAAATGGAGGTAATACGTAAGATGTGGGTGGGGTGAGGGGTGGTGGGGAGGAGAAAGACCAGATGACAAAACGGACACTGGATTGACTCTACCTTCGGCATTCATTCAGCCCTGTGAGTACCATTTAGTTACCTAACCTCTCCTAGTATCCAGGCCTTTTCTGTAAAACTGATTCTGTAAAATCATAACATGAAAGCGCTTCATAAATTACAGATCACTTTACAAATTAAAGGTGTATCTGATCAAGAATGAATACATTTAATAATTCTACTTCGTGGTCACTGTTAAGAGAAATCCTCTCTAGCACATTGTACCAAGAGGACACTGGGGAAGGCTTTCCTATCCTCTGACCACAGAAGTGAAGTAGGACAGAGCAGTCTGCCCTTCCTCTGTGTTTCAGCATTCAGTCTTTGACCAAGTACCCTCATGATGCATTCCAACCAAACACCATATAATACTGGCAGCCAACAGTGATAAGTGTCTTTAACAGTAGCATACTGCACCCTCTTAATACATATCACAGTGTCCTGTATGCTGGGCATAACAAAACTAATAAATAAAATACACAGATACCAGACTAAGAAGAAATTAGAATTCAATATCTGACAATTATTTGCTCTCTCTCCAAATAAATTTCAGTACCATCTTTGCCTGGGAAATATACGAGAGGTCTGGATCTATTTTATGCACTGAGGATTCATTCATTCCTTCATTCCTCATTCACACTTCTAAAGTACAGATGGGATTACAAAAGAAGTTCCTACAGAAGACCAAGGCAACAGGAGAATTGTTTTAAAGCTTAAGAAGCACAAAAGAGAGAACACTTCCAGAGCTGTATTTAGCAAGATCATCTTTCCAGCATCAAAAAAGAACTTAGCTCCTTCAACGGTGAGTAATTCTTGACATCTAAATCATGCTCTGAGTTTGGAACAGCTGAATCCACTGCAGATTGTATGACTCCCCTCTACCTCTTCCAATAGGGAAGGAGAACCCAAACTTTGCTTATTCCTTCAGCATCTGGGCCATCAGAAAGACTGCTTCATAGGCTATTATGGGTTCATCGTATAGAAATAAAATAGCCTTAATTTTATTCATCAGGGTTTTAATCTGGTGGCATCTCACACAACTCCAGGTTTTATCAGAACACTTAAAAGGTAAAGGTGTGAACGTGTAGCAGCGTGGACACATAATGACGATGTCCTTCCCTGGAAGCTAGGAAGAGTCTCCGCCTGTCTATTCCCAGTCTTCGGGCCACACCTAAAGCTCAGATTTTTGGCAAGGCAGCACGTGCCCCACCATCAGATCATATTTCTGGAACTCTGGAACAATAAAGAAAGCAGCAGTTTTTTCCAACGGAAGCTCCATGCTATGTTTGTGTAAGAGCTATTTAGCAAAAGTGAAGTGGGATGAGGGGCTCTGATTTTATTATGATGTGAAATGCTTAGGAGTTGAAGAGTTTTGCATTCATAGAGGGGCCAGTCCAAAATATGCACTTCAGGAAAGGCAATTTATAACTACATGTCAGGGAGAAAAACCAAAAGAAAGGTCACTGTGAAACAGTCATCTCTTGGAAAGGAAAAGCTGAAGAGCTTTTCGTTTGTTTTGTCAAAGGCTTTCATGTAATTAAGTTCAAGGTGCTAAATCTTTCCCCTAATCTATCGATTGTGTCTCTGGAGGGAACTGTACTAACTACAGATTTCACTGCTTTTGCCCTATACTCTTTGATGACAGTCGGGGATGGTGCCCCAAAAGAAAACATCTACATTGAAGTTCATCCATTCAAATAAAGTGTGTCTGTGCATACACTCCCCCCATCAAGTGGTACAATTCTGACACCCTATAAAAAATGAAGCAATACTGTTACCCTTTTTGTTTAGTCAATCATATGTGCTGAGTAGATAACAGCAAATTTCATGTTGGTAAAGGAAATTCTCTATCTTGAAATTTTACATAAGAGGAGAAGATGTCTGAATTGGGAGGGGTAGCCATGTACTTGCAAGTGTGTATCTATGTGTTTGCATAGATACACATTGGTCTGCCTGTGTTTGTGGCTGCGGACAGCTGTGAGGTCATTCAGTGTCAAATGGAAAAGGTTTGAAAAACTCATTTTTCTGGGGAAAATAATGAATAACCTCAAAAATGTCCCCATGATTTTCAATTTCACGTAAAGGCCAGATCACAATCAGTTCCAATATTACCATTCTATGCACACATGGGAATCTGATGAACTGTTTCATCTCCCTGAAGAAATGTCTAAATTTCCAAACAGAACCACACAGTTTATCATTTTCAAACTAATCCTGTGATAAAACAGGCTTGCTTGATCTCTTTGCCAAAATTCACATTCAAACTTCTACTAATACCATTTCTAAACACCAGTCATCTTCTATCAATTTTCTCCATAAATATCATATTCTAATTATACCTAAGCATACTCATCAGAGGCTTGGCAATGTCACAATAAAGACATGTAGGTTTCCAGGTTAGACAGGAACTGAGTCCAGCTGACCCTCTGCTGTACCTTCTCGTAACCCAACCAAAATGAGAAAAGGAAAATAAAGTCAAGGGAAAGTTCAGTTAAAACAAACTTTTGAGAAATTTCTGCTTGTTAGATTACAAACGGATCCAGACTGAAGAAAGGCACTGGGACCCCTATTGGCAATTCCACTTTCCAAGACAGGATGTAGTATTTGGAAGGAGAAAGCTGAAGACAGAGCAGGTCTTGAGGAAAGCAGTTCATACTCAACTCATTACCCATTGAACTGATTTGGATCAACAGTACTGAGAGGCCCTGGGCAGACCTGGCCAAGCCAAACAGAGGAGCTGGTCTATGGCAAGTTTTTCCCTGATGCAGAGGGGTTCTTCCCTGATGGAGTGGGCAGTGACATGAGGAATAAGGCCAGCCTTTGGGACTTCATGAGAACTCAGAGTGGAGGCCAACAGAGGACTGAGTCTACAAAGCTGAACCCTGCCTGGCGTAACTACTTCAATCAAGAGAGGACATCTTTAGGGAGTTCTTTTGTGTCTTAAAGGCAAAAGCCTTTCAAACTTCATAGGAAAGGGGAAAAAAAGCACAAATTAAAAGTAGATTCAACAGATTGATAAAATGGTAGATGCTAGCATCATAAACAAAATTCAAAGGCAAGTGAAACACAGAGAAAAGATACTTGCCGCAGACTTGGCAGCAGGAGGGTTAATATCATTAAGACTTAAAATGCATTTACAAATCACTAAGAAAAAGAAGCACCCTCAAATGAAAGATGGATAATAATCCCCAAATATTTTAAGAGGTATTCAAAAAAAGAGCTATATATGGCCAACAGTACATGAAAAAAGTGTTCAGCCTCACTAATGAGGAAAAACAATATAAAATGGGATTCTAGGGACTTCCCTGGTGGCACAGTGGTTAAGAATCCTCCTGCCAATGCAGGGGACACAGGTTCGATCCTGGTCTAGGAAGATCCCACATGCTGCAGAGCAACTAAGCCCCTGCGCCACAACTACTGAGCCTGCACTCTAGAGCCCACGAGCCACAACTACTGAGTCCGTGTGACACAATTACTGAAGCCCGCGTGCCTAGAGCCCACGCTCTGCAACAAGAGAAGCCACTGCAACAAGAAGCCCGCGCACAGCAATGAAGAGTAGCCCCTGCTCACCGCAACTACAGAAAAGCTCACACGCAGCAACCCAACGCAGACCCAACGCAGCAAAAAAAAAAAAAAAAAAAAAAAAAAAAAAGGGATTCTACTTTTCACATATAAATTAGGGGTGTCATGTTCAAATGATACTAACCTGTGTTGGCTGTGTCCTATATACAGACGCAGGCACTACATGTAGGAGTGCAATTTGGTACCCATTTTCTACAAAGCCACTTGGCACACGTAACAAAGGCCTTAAAAAATAGGCATCCTCTTTGAAGGAATAATACCTACCACTTCAGAAATTTGTATTAGGGAAATTATTAGAAATATGATAGTATTGTTTGTAACAGCCTAAATATATAATAATAGGTAATTACATGATAAAAATAAAAGCACATCCTGTAATGGAATACTGTGTGACCATGAAAAATGACAAAGTAGAAGTGTGTTTCTTATTATGAAAAGAAGACTGCAAAATATGATGGAAAAGTCAAGTTAAAAAAGAGAACATACAATACAATTAAACATTATTTATGCATGATATATGTACACATATGAAAACACACCTACTACCTTGACAACTGCAAAAAGAAGGATATGTACCAAAATATTACAGTGTATTTACAGAAATTTTTTCTGCTTATTTTATCTTCTACAATAAACACTATCAGCAAAATAAAATGTATTCTTAAAAAACGAATCAAAGAGACTTGGACAAGAATTCAGATACAGAAGTCATGTTTAAAAAAACCAACGTTTCTCTACATCAAGAATAATTGTCTAACAGCTCATACTACTCAATAACAAAAAAACAAACAACCCAATCGAAAAATGGGAATAAGACCTAAATACATGGACTATTACTCAGCCATAAAAAAGAATGCAATAATGCCATTTGCAGCAACATGGATGGACCTAGAGATTATCATGCTAAGCGAAGTAAGTCAGAAAGAGAAAGACAAATACCATGTGACATCACTTATATGTGGAATCTAAAATACAACACAAATGAACATATCTATGAAACAGAAACAGTCTCACAGACATAGAGAACAGACTGTGGTTGCCAAGGGGGAGGGGGAATGGGGAAGGGAAGGATTGGGAGTTTGCAATTAGCAAATGCAAACTAGTATATACAGGATGGATAAACAACAAGGTCCTACTGTATAGCATAGGGAACTATATTCAATATCTTGTGATAAACCATAATGCAAAACATATGAAAAAGTATATGTATAACTAAGTCACTTTGCTGTACAGCAGAAATTAACACAACACTGTAAATTGACTATACTTCAATAAAATTTTTAAAAAGTAAAAGAGGAATAATTGTTTGAAATTTAATTTGAAAAGATGCTATTCATGATAGTATTGAATAGAATACATTTAGGTCTAAATTTGAAAAATATATGCAGGACTTAATTACTAGAAATCTATGGCTTTACTGAAGGATACAAAAAGAACTGGTTATAAATGGACATACCATATTTTTGACTTGGAAGGACTATTATTATAAAATGTAAATAATCCCCAATTTAATTCTATATTTTCTATATTGAAATCAAAATCCTGGCTGGTTTCATTTGGAATATGTGAAAGTGAATTGAAAATTCATATTAAGTAATAAATATAAAAGAACTGATTTAAAAAGAAAAGATAAGAAAAAGGAGAATTTGCACTACCAGATATTTAAATATATTGTAAGGTTATAATAATTAAATCACTTTTTGAAAGCTTAAATAGATAGATAATAGGATAGACTATCCTATCATCCAGGATAATAAAAAATTCATAGAAAGCCAGGAGGAGATCAAATACCCATAAGCTTTTAGTGTATGATAAAAGTGGCATTCAATTAAATTGGAAAAGGATGAATGGCTAGTAAACAAATGATGCTGGGACGATTGGTTAACTGTTTATTAAAAAATAAAGTTAGACATCTTTGTCATACCATACACTAAAACAAGCTCCTGACAGATTAAACTGTTAGATGGGAAAATATTTCTCTGATTTGGGAAATGAGAAAGCCATTCTAAGAACATAAGCAAATGTAGGATCTTAAAGACAAAGTTTGATGGATTTGGCTAAATACAAATTTAAATCATCCATCTAACAACACTGTGATAAAGAAAAGTAAAAGGCAGTGAACTGGAGAAACATTTGCAGCATGTATAAAAAAGAGTTACCAGTCTTACTATGTAAAGAGCTTTTACAAATCATTAAAATAAACTAACAAACACGTACCATAATTGCAAAATGGGCAAAAATTATGACCAGGTAATTATCAAAGGAAAAATACAAATGCCCAGTAAATGTATCAGAAAATGTTCATTCCCCAGTAAAACTAAAACAATTGAATTTGCCAAAATGATACCTCTATTCACCTACCAAATTGGCAAAGACATTAAAAATATGAGCACATGTTATTGGTGACCATGTGGCAAACTTACTGCTGTGATAACTCTGCTGGTGGGAATGTTAATCTATACAAGCCTCCAAGGGAGAACTGGAAATATGTATCAAGTAGTTTACAAATGTCCGTATCTTTAATTCAGCAACTTTACAGAAATTCTTCCTACAGAAGTAATCAAAGGAGTCCATAAATATTTGTGTTTACCATGACAATAAAAACCTAAGTGTCCAACAACTGGTGACAGGTAAAATAGATCATAGTATATGCACCCATTAGACTACTATGCAACTTAGGTAGGTATATAATAACTATATTATATTACATATATAATGATGTAGATCATTTCATGATATAACAAATGAAAAATGTAGACTACAAAAGAGCAAGACACCAGTTTGGTTTAAAGTATGTGCAGATGTGCATACTGGGCAAATGTTCAACAACATGTAAACAGTGGCTTTATAAGGGTGATGGGATCAGAGGCTTCGTTCCCCCACCCCCTTTTCCTCCTCTGATTTCATTCATTTCACAAAAATTGGCTTGCTATCATGTGTCTGACATTTCTATATGCTCCAAATTTTCTTCAACTGAACATGTGTCACGTTGTAATTAGAAAAAGTTAAATTTTGGAAAAGTAAAAGTCCAGCATCTTAAACTGACTTCCTCTACCAGGTGCTAAAAATCTTGTAAAAGACTCAGAGCAACGAAATTCATATTGAAAGCATAAAGTCACGTACCAGAGAATTGGCGAAATGCTCAGGTCACTTCACCTCTTACCTTTAGAGACACTTCATAAAACATACCTGTTCCAGTTTGGCCACGGTTTGTCCCTACGAGCGTGAATTGTGAAGGGCATCTCAAGGACCTCTTCCTAAGAGGGTCCTCAAAGACCACTTAATAAGGAGCCTGACATCTTCCTAAGCCTTTAAAATCCATCATCCCAAGGGACCCCACCCACCAACAATAGAAGGGTAGGTATGATTCTGACTTTGGGGATGGGGACGCTTGACTCAGGGTGCTGTGGCTTGCCCTAGGCTGAGCCGGGCTTCGAGCCGGAGAGGCAGCGGTGGGTGGGCAGGGCCGGGGCGCGGGCTGGGGCCGGGGCCGGGGCCGGGAGGGGCGGGCACCTTACCGCGGCTTGCTGGAAGGCGCCCTTGGTGTAGGTGCCGCCACCGCGGTAGGTGATGGCCGGGATCTCGCGGCTGAGCAGCGCGCACTTGTGCTGGTGCGCGCGGCGGGAGGAGATGTAATCGACGCGCGGCACCACGTTGTTCTTGGACGAGAAGGTCACGATGGCCACGCGCGTGGCCGTGGGCACCACGGGGAAGTCGGACAGCAGCTTACGGACGAACTTGAGTTCGCTGAGGAAGTTGGCTTGGCCCACGCTGGACGACTCGTCCACCAGGAAGACGAGCTCCAGGCGCTCGCTGAGCTCCCGCAGGCGCCGCACGCGTCGCCGGAAAGCCTGGCCCAGCCGCTCCACTTTGCTCTCCTCCGCCGCCGCGTCCTCGCCGGGCGCGGGCGGAGCGGGCAGCCGCCCCGGGGTCTCGGGCGCGGCCTCGGGGAAGAGGCGGAAGCTGAAATTGCGCGACGGGGACAGCTGCTGAAAGGTCGCCCAGCCCGAAACGAGCGCCAGACCCCAGCAACAAAAGGCCAGGCGCGCCCACATTGCGCTGGAGACGGAGCGGCCGCCCGGGCCGCAGGCGTCGGCCCGGCGCGGAGAGATGCTCAGCCGCCCGGCTCGCTGAGGGGCGTGCGCGGCGCGGGGCTCGGGGCACGGGACGGCGGCCGCGAGCCTCAGCGCCCTCTCATCTGACACTGGGGACACAGTCCAACCTCCTCCGGCCGCCCGGGGACAAGGGATGGAACGGCGCGCGCTCGCTACCCCTCTCGCTCTCGTCTTTTCTCTCCCCTCTCTCCTCCTCCTCGCTCCCCCTGAAGCCTATAAAATGTTTGAAGGAAAGGGGGCAGTCAAGAAAAATCTCCCGCTTCCCTCCTTCTCTCCCTCCTATCTCTGTCTCTCCCTCTCCCCTCTCCTTCCTCTATCTCTGCCTCTATCTCTCTCCTCCCCCTTCTCATTCTCCTCCCGAGTTCAAGCCAAAGACTCTCGGAGATTCCATGACACCAGAACCCCGCGTCTGTCAGGCTGTCAACATTCCCGCAGCAAGCGCACTAGCGCCGAAGCCCTGATTGATCCCATATGTCTGGCAGGAGCTGCAGAGGAATTCACTGGAGATGGATCCAGATACCGAGAGTGCCACAGTAATTGGAAACACTTCGTAGAGGAAACACACATGGACTGACCAGGGAGTTGAAAGCATCCTTTGAAAATTGCTTGCTCACCTTTTGTGTCTCTTTTTCCCTCTCCGGTTCCTCAAAGCCCTCACCAAGTGGATGTTTATTTGACTTCCCTGGTGGGGCTTTCTGGTTGTGTGAGTGTGTCCTCTTGAGGGTCGCCTCAGATCACACCATATAAGGGTTGCATCTACCCCTATGCAGCCCATAGGGATGATTCGTCATGGTGCTGCATTCATGCATTTATTTATTCATCCATTTGGTCACTCCTTCATTCAGTCAACAAATAGTTTTGAGCACCTATTGTGTGCCAGGACACCTGGAATATAAGGAGGAACACAAATTGACATAGATCTTGTCCCCAAGGAACTTATAGGGTAACAAGTGACGTGACCATTAACCAGATATTTCACAAATAATGTATATAATTACAGCTGACCATGCTAAGGCTATGAAGGAGATCTTAAGCAGATAGATTTGACCTTAGAAGACCAGGGAAGCATTTGCGGAGGACATAAAGTTTGAGCTGAAATCTGATGATGAGCAAGGGTCCCTTTTCCCCAGTCCTCTTTCATGTGCCCGGTGGTCTGTTTCAACAGGTGAGACCCATAGAGGGCTATTTCCTTGGCTTTGAATGGTACCTGGCACATAGCTACTTTGAAACACAAGTTGCCACCTGGGGGTAGTTTTTCCAAAACAAAACCCCGAAAGGGATGGTGCAAGTGCAAAGAAGGAGTAAACTTTGCATAAGAGGTGGAGTAAACTTTGTAAAAATGATTCTAGCTAGGAGTCAGGAGCCCGGTGTAGATATGCCTCTGCAATTATATAAATCCTCTGAACCAAGACACTTCCAACGCTTGGCTTCAATTTCCACATCTGTTTCATGATGGAATTCAATGATCTCAGAGTTTCCTTTGTCTCTAATATTAGATGATTTAATTCCATCTATATTTAATGAAATACCTTCACAGTATATTGGTTGAAATGTTAGGGCTCTTGGAGTCTGTTTGCCCAGAATGAAGTCTTGGCTCTGCCATTCAGTAGTGGTATGACCTTGACATTAGTTTGCTCATCTGTAAAATGGAGTAATAATAATAGCATATTAAAGGTTATTGTGAGGATCTAATCATAAAAACAAAGTTCTTAGGCTAGTGCTTAGACTATAGCATGTACTCTACAAATGCTGGTTGCTATTATTGCCACATTTAACCATAAATACTCTTCAAATCCTCATTTTTCTAGGATTTTTCTATTTGACCATCTACCGTGCTAGAATATTAGATACTGAGGATTTAAAGCTGAATAAGACTCAGTTCGAGTCTTCCAGAAGTTCAAAGGATATCAGAAGAGAACACAGACTTGCAAACAATTACAGAGCAGTAGGATGATTGCAAGGATGGAGAGAGCAAGGAGAGAAAGTTCTCGATCTTCCCCGGGAATAAGCAAGACCTCATTTGAGCTGAGACTTTAAAAAAAGAGAAAGTCTGTCCAAATTTCATCTACTCGGTGTTATTTCGAACACATCATTAAGAGCTAATATTTTAGGACCTTTATGTGCCAGGCACTGTGGCAGCCACTATGTGTATTTGCTCATATGCTCCCAAAGAGACCCAGGGATGTAGACGATTGCTTTAGGACTTTCTGGTTGCAAGCAATAGGCACCCAACTTCTCCTTGCTGAAAACAAGAAGGGATTGCTTTGCTCAGTAACTAAACTGGACAAAAGGCAGTGGTGGACTGGTCTCAAAAAGCCTTGGAAAAGGAAATCAAGAACTACGTAAGTCTTCCATTTTTCTCTCTCTTCTGCTTCTCTTTGTATGTTGGATTAAGTTTCTGTCTTTGGATTTATGACCTGAGAAGGAAAGACTCTTCCCCCTAAGCTCAAGTTAAAAAAAAAAATCAAGAAAAACCACCACCCCCATGACCCTAAAGAAAGACTCCACTGAAGCAAGCATGGGTTATATGCCCATTCCTTAGCCCAGCACTGTGATGAAGGGGATGGGCCATTATAATTGTCCTAACTTAGGTCATATGCTCACTGTGGCAGAGACTCCTAGTCACCTACCTACCATATCTGGTCTCCCCTTCTTGAATAGCAATAGAGCTCTTGAGTTTTAGCTGGGCACAAAGGTACCCAAAATAAAGATTACATATCCCAGCCTCCCTTACAGATGAATGCGGCCGTGATGCTAGAATCTGGGTAATGACATATAAATCCTGGTTCTGTGTGGCAGCTTCGAGAAAACCTCTTTAAAAGACAGCTGCTTCTTTTGTTGGTTGTCTCCTTTCTTCCCTTATTCCATTTTCTGCCTGGAACATGAATATGGTGTCAGACCTCTAGCAGCCATCTTGGATCATGAGAATAATGGTCACATTATAGCAACAGCTGAGTAGTAATCTAGAACGAGCCTGGGTTCCTGCAGACTTCACAGAGGAAAACCACCACAGTCATCTCAGATTGCCTATCTACCCCTTTTAATTGAGTTTTCCCGTTACATTCAGCTGTACTTGATCCTGTATAATAAACTCAAACCTGCAGCCGTGGAAGCTATCCTCTCAATATATGCTTTCATAAATGCTATGGCAGAGAAAAGAGGACATACATAGTGAGTTACTCACTACCCCCAAAAGTGACACACATCACTTCTGCTTCATTTCATTGTCCAAAAAAAGATGCATGGCCATGTCCAATTCCAAAGGTTGGGAAGTACAATCCTACCATAGTCCTAGAAAGCAGAAAGTAGAAATATTTAGTGAACAGAGCAAATAATGACCATATTGAGTCACCTGAATTGGGAAGACAGTTGAGTTCAAAAAGCAAAGTGGAGACAAAACCCTGGGAAGCTTAGTCTGCCCTAAAATTGAGGAGGTTCCTATAGGAAAGTTATAAATCAATTTCTGCAAGGACTTTCTGATCTTTAGTTTGGGATAGTAAATTCACCTGATGCCTGCTGTATTACATATAACTGTGATGAATTACGTAGCAGTGGTTGACTCTAGCAGGAGTTTGTAATTGAGAAGCTATACATTTGATTAAATTCTTCTTTTCTACATTTTTCATCCCATGAAAAATGTTCCAGAAGCAACCTAAAGGTACTGAAATGACACCATGGAGCCAGACTGAGAAAAAACTACCTGGGATTCATCTCATGACATAAAGACTTACGTGGAAAAAAAAAAAAAACAAACGTGTGTTGGTGGTGTAAGGGATGGGGCATGCCTTATATTTTTCTCACCACCTGCACCCTGATCAACAAGAAAGTGAACCTCAATCCCTGTCTATCCAATGGGACTTGTGTAAAGGACACCCACTTTCACCCCACCCTTCACTGCAACCACCTTCCTACATTAAAGCAGGTGCTGTAAAAAGACAGGACAGATTGTAGGGGGGAGAGATAGAAGGGGAAGTGAGGAAGAAAGAAGAGAGTGGTGCCGGCAAAGGTCCTTCTGAGATGTCAAGAATCAAGTCCCGTAAATGGAAGCAGAGGCAGGAAAAGTTTCAGTTTCCATGCATGTTGGGCACAGTATCTTGTTTTGTTTTAAAATCTATCACACAGTGTTAGTGAATCACAGCGACAGGCAGTAGGGACAGTAGGAAGATGCCACCTTGTGACTGTATTTTATAAGACTATCAGTTGTGAATTTAACAAAGACATTCTCCCCTGCACAGATTGTTTCTTTAAGTAGAAGTACCTGAAGATGGAGTTCACGATGGAAAAGTCTTAGCAGTGGACACTGTAAACAATTAAAAAGCAGTAAACATAAGAAAATGTTATAATGCTAGATACAGATACAAAATTTTAAATACATATCATTTTATGTGTCTTATTTCATTTAATCCTGCCATAAATCCTGAAATATAGTGGGTACTCCATTTTTATGGGTGAAGAAATAAAGCTATATGAGGTAGCCATAAAGTCTGGAAATAAAAATGGTTTATTGCTATTACATTTCAATGCATGGTATGTTTAACGTGTTGTCCCTTGCTAGCAGTGCAAGCTTGCAGTGAAGGTGGCAATTAACACATCACGTGTGTCCATCCCTGCATTTGTATGTACAGTGCACTGCCTCAGATAATTTTGGTCTCTGATTTCTGTGGACAAAACCTGAGCCTTTAACAAGCCCCAGAGGAAGGAATCAAGGGAGTTCAGAGCTGGCAGCTTCCTTCACACAACCATGTCAGCCAAACCAGTTTTGGAAATTATCCAACCAGTCCCTCACCTTCTGGCTTCATGGGTGGTGAGTGTGCCAGCCTGTTGGAACCACTCCTGGTACCCTTCCCCTAGCCTGTCATATGCTGGCATTAACTGGTTACATGATAAAATACATCTTTTCAGACACGTTACTTCAAAGAAAAATGGTCCCGAGACACGTGCTTTCCACAGGTCACACCACACCATCACCGTTGCCTTGTGTTTGGGTGGCTGAAGTTCACCAAGGCTGGGTTGTCTTGATTGTCTCCTGACCCAGCATTGCCTCTACTGTTTGCCTCCCCTTTTACATAAGAAGTAGCTTGGTCTCAGTCTTTGGCATTCTTATCCAGGAGATCTGAGCTCCTTGAGCACATTTCCAAACAACAATTGGGATTATGCTCAGCTAAAGTTTGTAGGATTTAACATCCTGAACTGGTGAAAGGCACGTGGATTGAGAATTTTTCATGTGGTACTGAGAAGTACCCCCAGTTTCTAGAATGCTCTTTGAGCTGCCTATTATGTCCGCAGTGACCATTTCCTTTACCTCTTCAGAAACAGTCATCCACAAAACAGTGTGCCCAAAACATTGCCTGTGTTCTTGAATTTATGAACCAGCCTTCCAAAGGTGCTCTCTTCCAGGACACGCATTGAAGGACTCTTAGATTCACTGACAGGACCAGCCCTCATGTCCACTTAGAAGTACAGCATAGTGTGTTCATCTTTCATCATCTTCAACCTGTAAAAAATAAAATAGCATCATTTATGTTTCTAGATATTATATCCAAGGTCAAGGCTTGAACCAAACTCCATTTGTGATTTTCACCGTAATTCTTGAGGTTGCTCTGCTAAAAACAAATAATAATAATGATAAAAGTTTTTAAAAGGCATATTCTTTTTATCTTTTCTTTCTCCCACCAGTGTGTGGAATACAAAGAGATCAGTAAAGATAATTTCCTGTTGACAAATTATGACACCACCACTCCCATCTGGAGGCAGCTATAACTATAGTTACTTTATAAAGTTTATTTTTAAATTATCATGCAGTAAAATTAACTTTTTGTGGGTGTACAGCTCCATGAATTCAAACACATATACAGATTCATGTAACCACACCCACAATCAGGCAGCAGAACAGTTCCATCACTCCAAAAAACTCCCTTTGCAGTTACACCCTGCCCTCACTCCTAATCCCTGGCAACCCACTGATCTGTTCTTCATCACTATAGTTTTGTCTTTTCAAGAATCATATAAATGGAATCATACAGTATGTAATTTTCTGAGACTAGCTTTTTTCACTCAGCAAAAGAACTTTGAAATTCATCTAAGTTTGTGTACAGGTGTTTATATGAAGTTAAATTTTTACTGACTTAGAATAAATACCCAGGGATAGGATTACTATATCATATGGTAGAGTATGTTTAATGTTTTAAGAAACTGCACAAATGTTTTTCAGAGTGGTGCATGTACCATTGCTCATTCACAATAGAAATGTATCAGTTCTAGTGGTTCTGCATCCCATCCAGCACCCGGTACTGCGTGTGTGTGTGTGTGTGTGTGTGTGTGTGTGTGTACACATATAATTGTATGGGTACATATATATAATATATATATAATATATATAATTCTAGATTGATAGTCCTCTTTCTCTGTCATCTTGAGTCCACTATTGAGCCCATTCAGCAAATTTTAAATTTCAGTTATTATATTTTTCAGTTCTACAATTTTAATTTGATTCTTCTTTATATCTTCTATTTGTTGGAAGAACATTTCTATTTTTCCATTTGTTCAAGGGAGTTTATAATTGCTTGTTGAAGCATTTGTATGATAGCTGCTTTGTGATATAATTCCAATATCTGTCAGCTGGCATTGTCTTTTCCCATAAAAGCTGTGATCTCTTTTTTTTTTTGGATGGCAAATTGAATTGTTTCCAGAGTATTTTGAATATCATGTTATGAAATTCTGAGTCTTATTCAAGTCCTATAGAAAGAATTGATTTTTTTTTTTTTTTTTTTTGAGCTGGCAGTTCTGTGGGATCTGGCTCCAGTGTTAGTTCAGATTTCAAAGTTTTTGCAATGCTATTAAGATTTTTCCTGTGTGTGAGGCCCCAGCGGTCAATCTGGGATCTGGGGGGTGTTCTCTTTTATAGTTCAGCGGCTAACTGAGCTCAGATGCCTGCATGGGCAGCTCAGAAGCTCCAAAGCCATCTGTTCCTCCTGATCTCCCCCATGACACGCCACTTTTCTGGGGGTTCCCCTTTTCAGTCCTTTGCCCCGAAAAACTGAGACTTTAGTTGCCTCACTCTCCTGCTTACTTCTGTGACTATGTTTTGCATTTGGGCCAAATGGTAGGAGGACAGTGAGGTTCTGCCCCATCCTCCTGAGTTTACAAATCCACTGATAAGAGAGGAAGCTTCTTCCTCCAAGTTTTGGGTCCTGATGTTGCTTTGCAGCCTCTGCCATCACTGCTGCTGCCAAGACATTGCCTGAGATTTGGGAAATATTGTACAAAAACAGGGAGGGGAAAAACAAACACATATACTCTCTCTTTCCCACTCTTCTGCACCTATGCCTACCTATGGGCTTCAGACTCTTGCATGGAGTCCCAGAGGATCCTAGAAGGGGAAGAAAATGGTAAACTCACTGCTGGTTCAGTGGTACTTTAAATTCTGGTCTTCTTCCCCAAGCTACCTGCTACTGTTAACTTTCTGAGTCCTCAAATAGTGGCTCCACGCACCCTATAGATTTTATAGTTGTCATTAGACAGGGTGGAATGTATTTACACCTTCTTACTTAGAACTAGTACCATCACTTTATATTTGAATAGCGATTTTATTTTCCTTCATTACTCTTCCAAGGTTATCTGTTCATTTAAATTTTTATACTTCTTAAGAAAGTCTTAGTAATTTAAATTCTGTTAGGAAATTGTCCTTAATTTAAATGTAGACTTAAAATTTATCAACGTAAAGATTTAAGTAGCATACATTGTCAATTATTATATTCTCCTCCATATGTATGGTATTAGTTTCTTTCCAATGTTATATATTGGTAATTTGACTTTTTTTTCTCTTGATTACTCTCACAAACATTTAATCTATTTTGTGGTGCCTTTTACAGAACACTTGGACTCTTTGCTTTTTGATACATTAATTTATGCTTTTATCTTGAATAATTCTTTTTGTAGTTCCAAAACTTGAGTCCTTTCTTTATTTGTTTTCATTTATTGTTTTTTTGTTTGTTTGTTTGTTTTTTGCGGTACGCGGGCCTCTCACTGTTGTGGCCTCTCCCGTTGCGGACCACAGGCTCCGGACGCGCAGGCTCAGCGGCCATGGCTCACGGGCCCAGCCACTCCGCGGCATGTGGGATCCTCCCAGACCGGGGCACGAACCCGTGTCCCCTGCATCGGCAGGCGGACTCAACCACTGCGCCACCAGGGAAGCCCTATTCTGTTTTTTAAATAGAGCTCTTGCAGATATCATTTCCACTGAGCATAACCTTAGCTCAATCTCATGTGTAGTGTCATTATTGTTCTCCAAACAATTAGACTTTTATTGCCTCTTTGGCCCATAAATTATTGAAGTGGGGAATTTATTTTATTTTAATGTTATTATTTTAACTCAGTGTTTTTACGTTTTGTTAAACTATTTTTAAGTTAATTTTCAGGTTTCTTTCATTGAGGTCTGAGAACAGGACTGCACATTTTTTGTTCTTATTGAAATTTCTTAGGATACAGTAAAACATACCATTAGATTTTGGGGAAAAAAATAAGCATTTTTGGTTGTAAGATATAAATTCATCTATCTTATAAATCAACTTTATTGTATACATTACTCAAATACTCCATATCCGCATTCACTTTAATCTGTTCCATCTGTTCAAGACTGTAAGCACGTTAAAATCTGGTACAGTCATTTTTTGACACTTTTTACTTATGTTTTGGGGGTTTGCTTTATATTTTTGTGATATATTAAATTTTATGCATAAATGTTTGTAATAGTTATATTCTGTGAATAAATACTCATTAACAAGCTAACTTCGTAACTTCAACAACATAAAATCAGCTTTATTCATTTAATATATTTACCTTGAATTTTACTATGTCTGGACGGCACCTCAGCTTTACTACAACTATATTATCATGATCATTATCAATATCACTGTTTTCAATTCGCTTGATATTTCCTTACTCAGTCTTTTTTATCTCCTTCTCCGTCTCTCTTTGAAATGTCTTAGGAGGAAGATATTAGATTTCTGATGGATTAAAGAGACAAATATGAATTAAATCATAAAGAAACCAGAAGAATCCACAGATGAACATTTATAAGATTGTAGCGTGTGGAAGGTTTTAATCATGTAAACGAAGGAAGAAATCACAAAGCGAAACATTAATTTGACCACGTAGCAATGAACACTCTTATCATCATAAAATATCATAAACAAATTAAAAGGACAATGACAAACTGGAAAATGGCAGAAGAAATTTTATCATCCTTATGTATAAAAAGCATTCTTTTTAAGTCTACATTAGCAAGACAACTGAAAATATAGACAAAGGGTAATGGAAAGGCGATTCTGAGAAGAATAAATTCAGATGGACACCAAGCATATGAATAACTACTGAACCACATTTATAATTATAGAAATATGCATTATAACAGAAACAAGAAACTTTTTTTTTCTGCATTTCATGTTGGCAAAAATTAATGAATATATATTCAACCCTGGAAGTGGCTAAGCCTGGGTTGGCAGAAACAAAGCACGTGTGCTTTCATTCTCCAATCCCTCGTTGAGGTTAAACACCACTAATTTATCTCAGCATTCTCTGCTGCTGGACCCAGATGTGGTCTTGCAGTCCTTCCCATCAAGGAGTACCAAGTCACCACTACTAACTAACTGATGTTAGTACTCCAATGGAATGTATTTGCCATTCCTAAAGTTTAATGAAAGTGGAGCTATTCTACATGGCTAGCCCTTGGCAGCCTAATTCAATAATATGATTTTTTTTAAAGGTATGATAATGATCATATCCTTTAGCTAGGAATCCTTTCTAAGGAGAAAATCAGAGCCGAGTACACACATTTATGTACAAGGCTGGAAGTTACGGTACTAATTATAAAAGTAAAATGCTAGGAACATTGGAAATAATCTTAACGTATAATAATAAGAGAATGGGGACTTCCCTGCTGGCGCAATGGTTAAGAATCCACCTGCCAATGCAGGGAACAAGGGTTCGAGCCCTGGTCCGGGAAGATCCCACATGCTGCAGAGCAACTAAGCCCCTGCGCCACAACTACTGAGCCTGTGCTCTAGAGCCCGCGAGCCACAACTACTGAGCCCGCATGCCACAACTACTGAAGCCCACGCACCTACAGCCCATGCTTTGCAACAAGAGAAGCCACCGCAATGAGAAGCCCGCAACGAAGAGTAGCCTCTGCTCACCGCAACTAGAGAAAGACTGCCTGCAGCAATGAAGACCCAACGCGGCCAAAAATAAATAAATTAATTAATTAATTTTAAAAAATAAGAGAATGGTTAGATGAAGCATATTAAATACATAAAAAGAAAATTTAGTCATTATGCTTATAGTTTCAAAAAAATTTAATGCTATAAAAATACTCAGTACATCCTGTTAAATTGGGATGGGGGAGGCAAAAAACCCACTGGTGTCATGTGAATTTGTTTTAAAAAATATGCACATATAAAACCATGATAAAAGGAAACATACAAATATGTAATAATGTTTATCTTAGGTAGAACAATAACTACCAATTCTTATTTCATTCATTATATGTTGAGAGGGTAGAGAAACTACCCTCTCTACCTCTTGATAGGGGAGCAGCGAGATCACGTGGCAGAAGATCATGTGGAAGAAAAATATTATTGTGGACCTCTTTGGGAAATACATTCTACCACTCAATATTAGAAGCAAATCTGTCACTTTTGGGAATCTCCTACCTGCTCTTCAACTTGCCAGTCTCATACTTGAGAATTCTAACTCTTCAGAGAGCTTTAATATATTCAGTGGGTCTTCAGCTGATGTAGGTCTAAAAAATAGGAACTTCTCTCTTGTTTCACTACTTTATAAAGAAACAATTTGCAGTGGCATAATTTATCCCTTGTGGAATGTGATTTGATCTCAGACTTACAATGTTTGCAAACTGATACAGTTTAAAATGAAGCAACATACGCCACTAATTTCTGTTTATCCTGTTAATTTGTGCATTGTTTTCCTCCAGCCAGATGTTTCTTATACTTAATTTGCCTAACAATATTCAGACTAGAAAACCATTCTAGCGTTAAAAGGATGCACCAAACATACCCACATTCATTTTCCATATCCTTGGCTCTTTCTAGATCTGCCTTGCATTTTTCAACATCCTTAATTTCTATTGAACTCAGATGGAATCTATGTTTGCCAGGAAAGAAAGAAAACAAAACATGTGACAGCACTTTATATTTTTCCATGCCATATGGAAAAAGCTCAAAGACATAATATAGTCTTAAAAATCATGCTGGTGTGCATGATTTTTAAGAGTATATTGTATCTTCAGACTTGAAACCTTAATACTCCTAGAAGAAAACATAGGAAGTACACTCAGTGACGTAGGTCTTAGAAACATATTTTTGGGTATGTCTCCTTAGGGAAGAGAAACAAAAGCAAAAATAAGCAAATGGGACCTCCGCAAACTTAAAAACTTTTGCACAGTGAAGGAAACCATCAACAAAACAAAAAGGCAACCTACTGAATAAGAGAAGACATTTGCAAACGACATATCTGATAAGGGGTTAATATCCAAAATGTATAAAGAACTCATACAACTCCATAAAAAAAAACTAACAACCCAATTAAAAAATGGGCAGAAGAGCTGAATAGGCATTTTCCCAAAGACATATACAGATGGCCAACAGGCATATGAAAAGATGCCCAACATCACTAATCATCAGGGAGATGCAAATTAAAACTACAATGAGATATCATCTCACACCTGTCAGAATGGCTATCATCAAAAAGTCCAGAAATAACAAGTGGTGGTTATGATGTGGGGAAAAGGGAGGGAACCCTCATACACTGTTGGTGGGAATGTAAACTGTTACAGCAACTACGGAAAACAGTATGGAGGTTCCTCAAAATGTTAAAGATAGAACTACCAGATGACCCAGAAATTCCACACCTAGGTATGTATCTGAAGAAAATGAAAACACTAATACAGAAAGATATATGTGCCCCAATGTTCACAGTAACATTATTGACAATAGACAAGATATGGAAGCAACCTAAGTATCTATCAACAGATGAATGGACGTAATACACACACACACACACACACACACACACACACACACACACACACAATGCAATACTACTCAGCCATACAAAAGAATGAATTTCTGCCACTTGCAATAACATGGATGGACCTGGAGGGTATTATGCTTCGTGAAATAAGTCAGACAGAAAAAGACAAATACTGTATGTTTTCACTTATATGCAGAATCTAAAAAATAAAATGAATGAATAGAATAAAACAGAAACAGATTCACAGATATAGAAAACAAACTAGAGGGGAGAGGGGTCGGGGAGAAGCAAGATAGGTGAAGGGGATTAAGAGATATAGACAAATAGATATAAAATAAATAAGCTATAAGGATATAATATACACATGGGAATATAGCCAATATTTTATAATAACTTTACATGGAGTATAATCTATAGAAATATTGAGTCACTATGCTATACACCTGAAACTAATGGTGTAAGTCAATTATACTGCAATTTAAAAATATCATGCACACCGGGCATTTAAGAAAGTGTGGTAGACAACCTTTGAAATGGCCTCTAATGACACCTGCCTCCTGATATGCGTGTCTTTGTAATTGTTTCCCCTTGAATGTGGGTTGTCCTTAATGACCGACTTCCAACAATAAAATATGGCAAAAGTGTTGGGATGTCACCTTCAAGATTAAGTTACAAAAGACTCTGTTTTCCATTTTGCTCACTCTCCCCCTCTCTTGCTCTGAGGAAAGCCAGTTGCCACGTCGTGAGATGCCTGATGGAGAGGCCCACAGGGCAGGGAACTGATGTCTCTGGCCAAGAGCCAACAAGGGCCTGCAGTCTGTCAACAGCCAGGTAGTAAGCTTCGAAGTGGGGCTTCTGAAACCTTTCAACAGCCGTATGAGTGAGCGTGGAAGCAGAGCCGCCACTGTCAAGCCCTAAGATGACCGTAGCCCTGGGCAACATCGTGGCTGTAGTTTTTTGCAAGACACTTTGAGCCAGATAACCCAGCTTAGCAACACCTGGAAATGTCGGATATGAAATGTCAGATACGAAATGTCAGATATGAATAAAAAATGTCAGATATGAAATGTTTGTTGTGTTAAGCCACTGCATTTTAGGGTAATTTACCATGGCAGCAGCAATGTGGGCACCTAAAGCCCATAAAGAAAACTCATGTCTCTGACTAGAGGAACAAATAAAAGGGCCCCTGTGGTTCAAAGAGTTTGGAGGGAATCACCATTATTTTCCCTCCATGTTTTCTCTTGCTACTTCATCCTGATGGCCTTCTCAGTAGCATGGACTGTACAACTTGAAAGAAACTCTGGCTTTCTGGTCCAAAAACCAGGGAAAGGAACCATAAGGGACAGAGTGTGTAGGGGAAATTCTAGGGAGAAGAGATCTGGAGAAAGAGATCCTCCAATTCTGTGTATGAACTGAGACAAGTCCTCAGTCATGAGCTGCAAATTCAGGGACAGACACAAAGAACCATAGCTTTGAGAACTAGACTACAATATAAACCTGTATCCATTATTCTAGACTCACCCATATGAGGTGTGTGTGTGGAGCAGACCTAAACAGCACAGAAAGGGCTTTGAAAATTGAACTTACCTTAGACTTGCCACAGAAGGAGAGACAGAATGTGTGGTCTAAACCTAACTGGGTTTATTCACTGTTAAAACAAAACAGAAGACAAGAAATTGGTGTCCTGTTAAAATCCTCTGGATTTTAGAGGACCTAGAATCTCACAATATAATATTCAAAATGTCCAGGATACATCTCAAAATTACTTCAAAAAACAAAAAAGGAAAAAAGAAGAATCTGATCACTTTTTATCAGGAAGAGACAATCAACAAATGCAAACCCCCAGACTGTTTAGATATTTGAATTATCAGACAAAGATATTAAAACAGCTATTATAAACATGTCCCATAAGGTAAAGGTGAACACTCTAAAAATGTATAAAAAAAAAAAGTTTTGAGCAGAGAAACTAAAAATGAACCAAATAGAAATTTAAAAACTGAAAAATGCAATATGTGAAATTTTTTAAAAAATTACTGGATGGGCTCAATGGCAGAAGGGGATGACAATGACAAAGGAAATATTCAGTGAACTTGAAAATAGATAAATAGAAATTAGCCAATCTGAAGAACAAAGAGTCAAAAAAAGATTAGGGGGGAAAAAAGAACAAAATCTCTGATACCTGTGGGACAGTATCAAAGTTCTAATTTTGTGTCATTAGAGTCCCAGAAGAGAGAAAAAATAGATTGGTACAAATATATATATATATATATATATATATTTAAGAAATAACAGGTGAACACTCCTTAAATATAGTGAAAGACATAAATGTACAGATTCAAGAAGTTCTGAGACCCATCACAGGACAAACTAAAAAAAAAATGCCTAGACACATCATAATCAAACTATCAAAAACCAAAGATTAAATTATATGTATTTTTAAATCTATATCTATCTATCTCTATATATACACACATATATAAATTATACATATAGTAGTCAGAGACAAATGACATATTACATACAGGGAAACAACAGTTTGAGTAACTAAGGATTTCTCATCAAAAATCATGGAGGCCAAAGTAGTTAAATAACATTCAAGCACTGAAGGAAAGGAATTGTCAACCTCAAATTCAATAGCCAACGAAATGTCCTTCAGGAATAATAGCAAAATAAAGACATTTTCAGCTGATGGAAAATTAGAAGAATTAGAAACCACCAGACCTGCTCTAAAAAACTGCTGAAGGAAGCTCTTAAAAGATGGAGAAAAATGATACAAGGGGTAAAATGTAACTACAGAAATAAAGGAAGCGCAACAGAAATGGTAAATATCAAGGTAAATAGACTATTTTTCTCCTTTTACACATTCTCTTCAAATCAGTATAACTATCAAATGCAAAATTTACCACACTGTCTGATGGTATTTTTAATGTGAGTATATGAATATGTATTACAACTATAACATAAAGAAAGTGATGTAAGGAACCTATGTGGATGTAAGGCTTCTAAATTTCCACGTTTCAATAAGAAGACAGAGACTTTTAGGTTAGATTTTCAAAAGGACTCAATTATATGTTAACCCATTTTAAATGTAAATATAGTAGATTGATAAAAGTGAAAGGAAGGTAAGAGACACACTGTGAAATCAATCACCAATCAAAAGGATACCTCAGTGGCTATATTATCACAGTCAGAGTAGACTTTAGAACAGGGAAATATTATCAGGGACAGCAGAGGACATTAAATACTGACAAAGGGGTGAATTCTAGAAGAAGCTATAATAATCCTAAATGTGTATGCTCCTAACAACAGGCATCAAACTACATGAAGCAAAAACTGACGGAACTGGAAGAAGAAATAGAGAAATTAACAAATATAGTGGGAGATCTCTCTAGTCAGTAATTAATAGAAGAACTTGATAGAAAATCAGCAAGGACACAGAAGACTTCAGCAACAGTAATTGTCATTAATAGAACACTTTGTACAATTATAGCAGAATATATCTTCTTTTCAAGTGTTCGTAGAACACTCACCAAGATAGATGCTATCCTGAGCCATAAAATGAGCCTTAATCAATTTACAAGAATTGAAACCATATGAAGTATGTGCTCACTATAATGGAATTAAACTAGAAATCAGAAATTAAACAGAGAAACATCTGGAAAAACCCCAGACATCTGGAAATGAAACAACCCATGGACCAAAGAAAAAAGTCTCAAGGGAAATTAGAAAATATTCTTAACTGAATGAAAATGAAAATACACCATATCATAAATTTATGGAATGCGGTTAAAGCAGTATTTAGAGAGAAATTTATAGCATCAAATGCTTGTATTTTAAAAGAAGGATGGTCTCAAGTTGATTTTCTAACCTCATTTTAAGAAACTAGTAAAGAACAAATTAAACCCAAAACAAGTAGAAGGAAGGAAATAACGAACGCATTATTAGGGGAGTATACTCCCTAAATAAAGGAACAGAAATAAATGAAGTGGAAAACAGAAAAACAGTAGGGAAAATCAATGAAACCAAGGAATGGTTCTCTGATTAAAACTAGCCAGACAGACCATGGGGGAAAAAAGATGCAAATTACCAATATCAGGACTAAAAGGGGAGATATCACTACAAACCGCACACACATTACAAGGACAACAAAGGAATACTACAAACAACTCTATCACACAAATTCAACAACTTTTATGAGATGGACCAATTCCTTGAAAACTACAAACTACCAAAAGTCACCCAAACTAAATTTGGGGGGAATAGAGGGTATCTATCTCAGGAGGCTCTCCGGGCTTTATTCAGGACCACTGCCTGCTCCCAGTATGCTGTTTCTCCAGCCTCAGGCTGAGTTCTCATCTCCATAACTCCAGCTACCATCAAAGCTTAGTCCTGAATCTTGATCATTGTTTCATCAGTCCATCCTTTTTGCTATAAACCTCTAATTCCATCCCTCTCCCCTTCCCAGAATATCTATATTGAGAGGAGAATTAATACAATCTTTAGGAACCTTGGATAGCTTAGGTTTTGCAGAAAAATTTGAAGAATCTGATTAGCCTCTCTTAGGAGCCCCGTCCCCACTGCCCTCTGCCAAGACTTTCTCAGCAGCATGTGTGTACTCTGTATTAGTGCACATTCAGGAAGGTTCAAAGCACTTGCCTGCTACTCTCTACATGGCCAAGCCCTCTGTCGAGGGGCTGTCTTCATCCAGCAACACTCCTCAAATCAACTAGTTTTCAGTAGTATGTGGCTTTTCTCATGAGCTTTATCTCTTTCAAGGACCAACAGAGTCCTCAGAGGAACTAACTGTTATTTGTTCCAATAACTGCTGCAAGGTTAGGACCCTAAAAGTACATCTGCTCCAGCTCTTCACTGTAATTTAAGGGAGAACTCAATGTGTTTCTGTATAGCTTATGTCTGTAGATTTATGGTTTAGGAATTAACATCTAGGGCCCTTCCTCTCTTGTCAGCTTTCCAGTTAGTTTTTGTTCGTTTATAAAATGGAAAACACACACATCCAAAGCATAGTTCTCAACTCTGTCTGAAAGTGATGAAGTCGTTTTTACCCATTTCTTACAGTTTTGGAGCGGTGTTCCCAAACTAACATTGCCTGTGAGGGACAAATATATACTTCCAGGCAGCGTCTGCCAGCATCTTGACAGGCGTGACAAGGTGCATTCCTGGCAACATTTTGAGAGAATACAAAAGCAATGGAGTGTGCAACAGATTCAACAGTTAGGCCCCAAAGTTATAATGTTTGAACTTCCCAAGAGCCACCCCCCATAATTAATATGGATTTCTTTAAACCACCAGAGCTGGGCCTCGTTCCTCTCGCACACTCCCTGGGAACGTTAACTCTCATCCAAGACCTTCCCTTAAGACCAGCAGGTCATGGTGTTTATGGTCTCAGCAAAACTGGACTTTTCCTCCTAGTTACGTGTTGACCAATTTCTCATTGAAGTGATTCCCCACCTTTGCAGAAACACCTGAATGCTGCCACCAACGCCTCTCTGAGCTGAGCCCTTGCCCCATCTTTGTTTCTGTTTGTTTTTCAGAACCAGAATCGGCAAGGACTCATCTTGCTTTCTAAGCAAATATATAACTCCTACTCACCTCTTCCCTTTTGGCAGCAGCAGGCCCTGCTTACCATCCCCTCTTTCACATAATCACCTCTTTCTTTATGCTCTGCCCCTTCTCTAAACAGGCAGTTTTCTTTTTGTTCTCTTGTTTCCCTCAAGTAGCTAGGAGTATAAAAGCTAGGGCTTGATTTTCACTTTGAAATGTTTCCCACACTTGTAGTGTGACTGTCACTAGAGGATTTCTATTAGATTAAGTGAAGAAAAAAAATGGAGTGTGAGAGGAATGAAGAATGAAAAAAACTCTCCTGTGACAGATCAATTATTTTCAGATAAAACGTAATGTCATCCCATAGCTTAAAGTAACTCTGAGAACTGCAGCCAGTTGGAGTAACCAATAACACGAATGTGCTTAGTTCTTCTCCTTTGGAACACTGATTTTCAAATTTGAGCACCCATTGGAATCACCTGAGAAATTTCTTAAACTACTGATACATAGATCCCATCCACAAAGACTCTGATTTAACTTGTATGAGTTGCAGCCTGGGCATCAAGATTTCTAAAATTTCCCCAGGTGACTGTACTGTGCACCAAAGGGACTCTATCGTGTAGGAAATTTCCGCAGGATCAGAATCACCAGGAGAGTTTGGTAAAATATCGACGGCTAGAGTTTCTGATTCAGTTGGATTGGATGCGGGCCTGAGAATTTCCATGTCTAATGAATTCCCAGCTGAAGCTGATGCTGTGGTCCTGGAGGCCTTACTTTGAGAACCGCTGCTTCAGAGCACTTTCCTTTGCATCAGAGTCACTTTTCTGTGCCTGGGATTCTGTGAAAAGGCAGGCCTGCTTTAGTAGGTGTGGGATTGGACCTAAGATTCTGCATTTCTAATATTCTCTCAGATGATACCAATGTTGCTGATCCCTGGACCATACTTTTACAGCAAAAGATTAGAGTACAGGAACTCAACTATTAAGAGTATTCATTAAATAAATATGATTCTGTGAAAAGAGGAAAAAATTTAGTACCAAAGCACCGATTTGAAGGAAGTTTTCAATAGTAATTTCAATATCATTATACAGATACATGATAAAAATTTCATGATCTTTGAGAAATTACCCCCGAAATGGATAATGTCATATAATGAGAAATTCAAAATTACCCTGAGTATTTTTAAGGCAAAAGTGTCTAATGTTCAAGAATGCCCCCTCCAGAAAAAACAGTATTGAATGAATATTTGTTTCTAACAGCTTTATTGAGATATAATTTACTCACCATAAAGCTCATCTATTTAAAGTGTACAATTCAATGGTTTTTAGTATATTTACAGAGTTGTGCAACCATCATCCTAATCTAATTTTAGTACATTTTCATCATTCCAAATACAGACCCCATACCCATGGGTAGTCTCTCCCCATCTCCCTTACTCTCCCAGCTCTAAGCAATCACTCATTGACTTTCTATCTCTATAACTTGCCTACTCTGAACATTTCAGACAAATGGGATCACGCAATACGCGGTCTTTTGTGCTTGGCTTCCTTCATTTAGCATCATGTCTGTCCTCTATTATAGAATCCTATCAGCATTATATCAATACATATATAGTTATTTTTCTGGTGATATTTAAAAATTAATGTTCAGCTTTTACGTCTTTTTTTTTTTTTTGCAAGTGCAAACGATCAGTCCTAACCAAGAATGTCAAAGTAAACTAGTAACTCACATTTCTGCTTTTCAGTATATAATAAACAGTCTCAGATTTGACTCTGTTCTGAAAAGTAAGAAGAACACATAAAGATTCTGGGGCTTCCCTGGTGGCGCAGTGGTTGAGAGTCCGCCTGCCGATGCAGGGGACACGGGTTCGTGCCCTGGTCCGGGAAGATCCCACATGCCGTGGAGTGGCTGGGACCGTGAGCCATGGCTGCTGAGCCTGCGCGTCCAGAGCCTATGCTCCGCAACGGGAGAGGCCACAACAATGAGAGGCCCGCGTACCGCAAAAAAAAAAAAAAAAAAAAAAAAGATTCTGTTTGTGATGGAACTGGTTTGCTACCATACCGGCGGAGCTTCCCAATTTTCTTACCTGGGGTGACAAGGTTACGTGACTGTAAGTGCCTTTTGTTGAACTCAAAAATGTACAACTAGCCCCTCTAAAATACAACGCGATCTCTATTAAGGCCTGACGGTTTTCTGATGATCCACTATTAAGTGAGGTCATTTGGAAGGGAAAACCAAATGCCAAGAATCTTGAAATAATAATATAACTTTTATGGCAGTTTGTAAAAAAAAAAAAACAATCAGTGTCTGAAAATTGCCTGTTAGAGTAAGAATTGGAAACACCAGGGTCATGAATAATTGTTTTGGGGGTAATTTCCACAAAAGAGTTCTAATATAACAATTTTGCGTCTGCTCACCACCTTCTATTTTTTAACTTCTAGGCTTAAACTTAGGGTTAATAATTTTTATACTCTTTTTACTCTGCAAGTGCTTATCCGTTTTTACACAAATGACAAATCAGTTTCTGAAGTTTGTTTAGTACTTTCTTTCTATGCCTTGGGTGATGAGGGTCTTAATGATAAGGTGGAGAGAGAACATTTGGTTCCCATCAAGTACTCACACACACATTAAAGCAATGGCTTCAGTTTCAGGAACTCCTGCATTTTTTGAAACATCAGAATGTGACATTTCCAAATTCTAAGACAACATGCAAATACCCAAACAAAATGGCATTTTAGTGTGAGAGCTAAATCCTAGATTTAAGATGCTAGGTTTTAAAGGAAGTGACAGATATGAAAAGTGACAAGAGAGAGGAAATATCAGAAAATATTAAAGAATTTGATAAGGTCATCTTTCAAAATTAGGAATAAGCTATTTAGCAGATTTTAGTAAAAAATAATAAAATCAGTAATATGTACATTTGTTTCTTCCAAATTAGAATTATTCTCGCCAATCTGAGAGCTCATATCTGAAGGCATAAGAAGCTATGGGTGGTGACTAACACAAGTGAACATGGCATGATGTGGTGACAGCCCATTTGGGCTCTTTAAAACGAGAGTTTTTACTAGACTGTTTCTTAGTCTGTTTGGGGTGAGGGGGGAGCACAAAATGCTTTGAGAAGCTTATGAAAGCTATGGATCCTCTCTCCAGAAAAATTCAGAATTTTGCATACAATTTCCATAGATTCCAGATCCTTGAGGATGACTCATGGGTAAGGATCCCTAGAGCCCACACAGTACTTGGCATGTCATAAGTTATAAATGATGGTGATGATGATAATAGCTTTGTGTCATGAGTTGAAGAATGAGGAAAAAAAGACACTTTAAAAATGGAGTTTCAGGGCTTCCCTGGTGGCACAGTGGTTAAGAATCCGCCTGCCAATGCATGGGACACAGGTTCGAGCCCTGGTCCGGGAAGATCCCACATGCTGCGGAACAACTAAGCCCGTGCGCCACAACTACTGAGCCTGCGCTCTAGAGCTCGCAAGCCACAACTACTGAGCCCACGCGCCGCATCTACTGAAGCCCATGCACTCTAGAACCCGTGCTCTGCAACAAGAGAAGCCACAGCAAAGAGAAGCCCACACACCGCAAACGAAGAGTAGCCCCCGCTCGCCGCAACCAGAGAAAGCCCACGTGCAGCAACGAAGATCCAACACAGCCAAAAATCATAAACAAAAATACATAAATGTTTAAAAAACTGGACTTTCATTCAGGTTGGTGACTAGTGAAAATTCCTCCCAGATTCTGGCAACAGGCTGTCTGTCAATATTCATTATCAGTTTTTGTTATCTGGAATGTTCATTCTTTTTTGTTTTAATCAGTATTTTTTGCCAACTTGGGAGAGGAGCCGTTTTGGAACTACTATTTATGAATTGTTTTGTACCAAGCACTCTGATAAGCAATTAGTCTGCATTAGCTCATTTCATCCTAACAAATCCCAATAAAAAGATTTTACTAATGAAGAAGCTGAGACGTCAGGTAGCTCCCAAGAGCCCCAAAGGCTGTTCCCAGCAAGGAACAGATTTGTTTCATGCAGTGAAGAACATGTAGAACACAAACCATTTTTTAAAAACAAATTTACCTTCATTGGCCCGATAATTACTAGAAATTTCTTCCAGATTCTAGCAACATTCTGTTAATATTAATTTTTACTGTTTGTTATTTTGGATTGTCACTATTGTCTGGATTTTGTCAATATTTTAATGGGAACTCTGGACAGGGTAAACGAGGGGCGGCTAGCCAGAGGCCACGTTAGCCTTCTACCAGCCATTCTGACCAGAACTGTCATCTCCCTGACATAGCTCCAACATTCCATTTGGCTTCCTTCTTATCTTTGGGTTTTGCCAAGAACCTGCTACGTGGCTTATGAACTGAACCTTATTTTATGTTCTAGACCTGTGTACTTTGTTTTCTTTTCCATTCATCCTGGTTTCATGCTGAATATGAAACTAGCTAGAAAATTACCACTTCAAAATGTTCATTGCAAGGTTGTGAAGAAAAGAACACCATTTTGGTAAAAACCGACACGTCCAAACTTATTTGGTAAATGTTTGTCATGAATGTCAATGGGTAACGAAAAATTAATGTCAATAGGTCGTGGAAACTGCTCACACTGTGATCATCTGCTTTCTCTTTTTAGTTTTCTAGGCTTCTGCCTTCTCCTTCCATCATTTTTTAAAAGCTTCTTTTATGCATATTCCTGGTTTTGGCCACATACTGTCATCTCTACACGTTCCCCTTGGTGACCTCACCCACTCTCAAGTATTCATGCCATGCGAATCTCCATTTCCAGTCCAGACCTCCCTCCAAACTCAACTTGTTCAGTCACGTACAACCTGGATCCATCCATCCAGGTTTCCATGGGCATTTCAAACTCAACATGTCCAGATGAAGTTATCATCCTTGACAATCCTTCGATCTCTCATCCTATCCATTTCTCTCCCATCATTCACCTCCCCAAAACATTACCTTCCGATGTTTCTCACCACCCCATAATAATCACTGGTATTAATTTATCCATGTGAAATTCAGAAGCGCCTACATTCTTTGATCCATGTGGTCTTTTTACTCATTAATCACCATCTTCTGCATATATGAGTAGGAAGAATAACATCTACTTATCCCAGCAGTGGTTTTGAAATTATTTTAAGGCCTTTTCAAATACATTTTTGTGAATTTAAAATGATGGACTATTTTTTAATGTATTTACATATACAATGCAAAATGTTTCACCTTTGTAAGTTTGTAACTTTTGGCTTAGAAAGCATTAATATTTTTACTCAAGCCATCTGGGTCTTGGAGATGTCGTGTGTTTTTGATAATTATATGTGGAAACTGATTTTGATCTTTAAAAATTACTTTAGGAATGCTATTTGCTAAATTTATTTTCCTTTCTGTTTTTCTGAGTGTATTACAACTAATTTGCAATTCAAAAGAAAAATTTGGAAAGGCTTATATTTAAGCAATTTCAAGTGAACATCACAGATATCAAATGATCAAACTAAAACATTAATAGCTGTAGATGACTCAAATGTTTCTTTGACTTAACTGTCTTGTTTTATGTAATTTTTCCTCCACATTAAAAAAAAAATCCTTCAGCGCCGTCTGCTTCTATAATACTTTGTCATGCTTTAAAAATTTCATTCCCAGACTCTGCAGTCTTGAAATACCTCCATGAAGGTTTCGTAAAGGAAATAAATCGGAAAAAGAATTTCCATTCCTCCTAGCTTGTTTCTTAACAAACAGAAGACAAATTACTCAAGAAACATAGAGCTGCATAATTTTTGTCACAATCAGACACTTCCCTTCTGATTTTCCCTCTGACCTTATGACCATGCTGTGCCTGAGGAAACAGTATTTTATGTGCTATGTACACAACTTGTGCAATAATTTTTCTTTAAAATATGCAGATCTGGTTTTATAATCTGTACCATTAAATATGATGAATTTCCATATAGTCTCATTCATTTTATAGATAAACATTTAACAGATGACTAGATTACCAAAATAAATTCTCCAAGGGACATTGATGGACTCAAGCAATAATACCAGTGAAAGAAATCCGATAAAGTAAATAGACTCTTCCTCGATGAACTTAAAGCACACGTTTAGATAAAAATCAGACTTTTCCAGTTTGGGACAGCAGTAATGGAAGATTAAGTGGCTCACTTTTGCACTGTGTACAACTCAAGTCTGATATTGATTTAGAAACAGAAATAAGTGGTATTAAAATAGTGATGCTGAAATTGTGGTAGAAGAAATAGCAATAGGCCAACAGTCTCCTCGGAGAAGTCTAAATATGGATGTTCAATTGTTTACAAATATATTCAACCTTTCAACCATTATTCAATATACATCAAACACCTGCTGTGTCTAGATTCTCTACAAGTTTCTGTAATGAATCAATAATTTTCTAAATAATTTTAAATGAAATTGATTCATCATCTTATAGATAGAACTGGACTCCCTTCCTCCTGTATTTTCTTCTCTGGTCCATTTTCCACATACTAACCAGAACTAACTTTGTGAAGTTAAAATTATATAATAAAGTTCAAACTCCTTAATGGGGTTTACAGAAACCTGATGGTTTCACGCTTGCTACCTCTCTGGCCTGGCGCTCGCCCTTGCCCTCCAGCCACACTGAACGACTAAGCGTTCACAGAAGTCAGGCCTTTGCATGCATTTCCACTGCCCAGATAATTTTCTTCCTCTCCTTTTCTGATTCTTTTTGCTTGCTTTTTAGTTTCTGGCCTAAATATCTCCTTGGCTAAAACTTCTCTAAGGAATAAAGCCTGGTCGGGTGAGCCTCTTATGCAGTCAAATACTCTACACCTGAGCTCTCTCCATCAGGTGTGTCTCTTATGAACCACATTTAACATGCCATGCCTTCCACCTCTTAGCACCTAACCCAGCAAGTTATTCACTTGTCTGCCTCTTCTACTGGACTGGCTACCCCTCAAGGACAATTGTTTGCTCTGGAAATCTCGTTACGTGAAATAGGGCCTTGGTGATAATTGGCTGAATGAGTAAACGGAAAATTGAAATACATTTTTTCCATTTATTTTGGTGAGGCCATTTTACAGTGGCATGTGTGTGAAGTAAGAGAAATTATCCTTGGTCCCACTACTTGACTACGTGGATTGAAATATTTGATGGTAAATGCACACACTTAAGCACACTCTCCTTTTTCACACGGTTTAATTTTATTATTAAATGTTTTGTACTGAAATCAGTAATGCTCCCGTCTTTCCTACTGAGAAGATTAAGTGGCTTAGTCTTGCTTTGATGTATCATGATGAGTCAAAATACAAGGCAACTCCAAAATCAACTTAAATTTGTTTTCTTTTCTTTTCTTTTTTTTTAAAGCAGGGTAAGAAGGAGTTGCACTAACAATAGTTATTTCTGGTTGACTTTTACTTTCGTTTTTTACTCTCCCATGTTGTCCTAAACATTGACAATGAGCAGGTCAAAAAAGGAAACCAATAAATATTTTACACACAGGAAAGAACAGGAAAGATAATTACATTGTACCAAAGACAGATTAGTAATATGGGTGATCTGTGACTTTCTTGCTACCTTTAAAATTCTATAATTTTATGGCTTCTCAATTGTACTATGCAAAAACATGTAGATTTTAATCCATACTAGATACAGTAGGGATTCAACTAGAAATGTCTGTGAAATGTTCTATCACGATAGAAATAATTAATGAAAAAGTTTACATATGACTTTAGTCATAATAAACGGTAAATGCCTTGCACATAGTGAGCACTCATTAACTGTTAAACGAACAAATCTATGAATTGGTCAATGAATGTTAAATGAAGTTTGTGTATTAAACTCCTGTCTCTGCTGCCCTCCAGTGGCTCAAAGGTTAAACTCTGAAAGACTTCATTTTCTGCATTTCATTTTCAGATCCTTATTTGAGAGGAGTATGAATGTCCAGGTTTGGGGGCTTGGTATTTTTCGTGGACAGTTTTGTATTTGTTCTCTGAAGTATTACCTTGGCGGATCCAGACTAAATCCCCAAGATCAAATGCATTATCCATCTCTTCCCATTTGCAGGCTAAACTTCAGCAGTAGTAATAGGTGGTGTCAATAAACACTAACATTTGTCTGTTCACAGTTTACAGAGATTCTTCATTTGTGTCATCACATAAAACTTCTTGTAAGAAATAGTGGTGTCAATGACGACACCAACTGCAACTGTTTTATTAGAAATAGCTCTGGCCTCTTGTTACTATAAAAAGTAAGTGACAGTCTTGCCGTGTGCTATTAGGCATGAGGGTTCACATAAATGACATACCCTATGAGCAGCCTGGGACTCTAAATTTACATGTACTCTAAAAGTAGTACGATAGAAAAATGTTAACTTTGCAGCAAATACCATTACAAATATCAGTTCTGCCATCGGGTGAACTACAGAACTGTATTTTTGTATCGCCCTGGTCTGTGAGAGTGATATGCTGAATTCAACCGGTTACTAGAGTAGATGCAGGAGAAAACTTTTGTTTCCAAAAATATGGCGTTTTTGACATTGGCTAGGAGCTAACTGCCAGATCTCCTGTGCTTCAGGCCTCGTCCTGGGGCTTTAGATAATGATCTCCAACTGATTTATCTCCTAGATGACTTCTCTAAATGTTTACCTTCCCTTGTTATTATAGTTCTTCTGGAATTTCCTTTCAGTCGTAGCCAAGGAAGTCTCTAAATTCCTTCCTAGTCTGCCACCATACCTCTAGGTGGTGTGATTGTTTCCATTCCACCTTGCTCACCTACGATCCATTCCATTTTGCTCACCTACGATCTATCGTCTTGAATCATAGTCTCTTACTTTATGTCTCTTACTTAAACGTTATTTATTCCTTTTCTGTAATATGTATGTCCCATTTATCTGTCATAATACTACTTGTGTTTTTCTTATTATCAATTAGATTAGAATTTTGTGTATTTTATTGATGTTTTCATAAGCTCGGGTTTATTTAACAATTGTGTAATTTTTCTACTTTTTACTTCACTGTACTTTTGCAGTTTGTTTTCAGTTAATATACTGGGAATATTATAAAAGAAAAATTATTTTTAGAACTAATCCTAAGAATATTTTCTCACCAAAGCATTTTTATAACAGTAAAGCGTTTAAAAAGAATAAGTAAACTGAAATAAATGTCCATTAAGAGGAGATGTGTTATATAAATTCAGTGACATCATAAAATGCAATAATATTCACTAATTAAAATTATGTTTTCTTTAAATATTTATTTGTTACAAGTCCATAAAATAGCAAGTTAAAATTACAGGACATTTTGTGAGTTAAAATATAAAAAAGTATTTTTTTCCATTTTTAGAAATGGATGTGCATGGATGTATTGTGTGTGTGTGTGTGTGTGTGTGTTTATGTGTTATACGCACACATGTCTGAAAGAATATACTCTAAGCTACTAACAGTGATTTTATCTGTGGTGTGGTTGTTATCATAAGAATCTATAACCAAAAATGTCCCAACTCTCATTATTCTTCATGAGGCCTTTAACCTAATGTGCCTTAAACTTCAACATATCCTTTAATATAATTTTCTAAACACTTCCAAAAATTTTATGGAGATACAGGCACAAAAACAAAAGAAAACAGCCAAACTGGGATGCTTTCCATTCTTGTTACAAGAAAAGCAAACCAAGAACATAGCGAGAGGGGCTTCCCTGGTGGCCCAGTGGTTGAGAGTCTGCCTGCTAATGCAGGGCACACGGGTTCGAGCCCTGGTCTGGGAAGATCCCACATGCCGCGGAGCAACTAAGCCCGTGAGCCACAGCTACTGAGCCTGCGCGTCTGGAGCCCGTGCTCCGCAACAAGAGAGGCCGCGACAGTGAGAGGCCCGTGCACCGCGATGAAGAGTGGCCCCCGCTGGCCGCAACTAGAGAAAGCCCTCATACAGAAACGAAGACCCAACGCAGCCAAAAATTAAATAAATTATAAAGAACATAGTGAGAAATTGTTTCAAGACAGGTTTGTGGTACTTTGTTATGGCAGTCCTAGGAAACTAATACAATTTCCTTAGGAAATTATCCATTTTATCAAGGTTTTAAATTTTTATTTGTATAGAAGTCTATAAAGCAGTCTCTTAGGATTTGTAATTGCTTCTGCTTCATTTCGTTTTCACTCAATTCTTCATTTTTTACTTTCTCTCTTAAGTTAGGGGTACTTTGTCTATTGTTTTATTTCACCTCAAAATAAGCACTTTATTTGTGAATTAGATTTATTGTTTTCTATTCTGAACCTCAACAATTCCTGCTTTTACCCTTACGATATCTTTGATTATTTATTTCTTTGGTTTATTTTGTTGTTTACCTTTATTTTTTTCTTTGTTTTTATTTTTGGTTTGTTTTTGCATTTTTGAGCTGGGCATTTAATTCATTTATCTTCATTCTTTCATTTTTATTCATGAAAGTGTTTAAGGCTTTGAGTTTTCCTCTCACCAGTACTTTAAATATCTTCAAAAGATTCTGAAATATAGTGTTTTGTCACTGGTTTTCAATAATTCTGTAATTTGTATTTCCCCTTTCACCCATGAAGCAGAAATTGTTTAATGGAAGGCTTTTAAATTGCCAGTTGGACATACATTTATTTATTGTTAATAATTTTTCATTTTCTGGCCTTGTGATAAATGTATAATATTTCTTATTCATGGTACTTATTGATCTTTTCTTTGTGACATTATATATGATCAATTCTCATGACTTCCATGTGCCCTTAAGTAGGTACACTCTATTATCAGAGTCTGAAGCTTTATATATCCTTAAGATCTGTCTTACTATAAGTCTGATATTTGTGGTCTCAAGTCTATCATATTATTTTATTTTATAATTATTATTGTTATATTTGCTGAGTTTTTTCTACACACTATAGATATGTTTTACTCTTCTACCTTTTAAACTTTGCTATTTACAAAGTGATTAACTTTATCCTTATGTATATTTTAACGCCCTTAGTCCCGTTTCCTTATTTAAACTTCTACTCAATACTCTGTTGTTTTATTCTGGTATCACTAATTCTCACCTGTTCACTATATGTATAAAAAAATTAGTAAAATTATTCTACTTTCCTCTTTTGTTCTCCATTCTCCTCTGATATGTTGGTTGTGTTATTTATACTTGTAAAAGATACAACACATAACTGACATTGTGTATAACATTATTTTACCACCATTGTCCTCATTTTTATAGTACTATATAGTCTTACTTAGATCTATATACAACTGAATGTATGAAATGTATACCAATAGTCTTTTTTTTTGGTTTCAGCAGTCAGATCTTGGTTAGAAGATGCTCATTCTCTAGTGAATTCCTCAAGAAAGGCTACCTACTGAGTACAGAATGTCCTGATCTCTTGCATATTTAAAGCATTGCTATCAAAGACAACTTGGCTTTATAAAATTCTTGGTTTGCACATCCTTTCCTGAAAGGATTTGAAAATTCTGCTTCATTGATGCCTTGCTTTATGTATGTTTTTCTAAGAAATTTGATGCTAGTCTAATTTTGTCCTTGTAACTTTTTTTTTTTAACCTGATGGCCCTGAGAATTTTTTTCTTCATCTTTAAAGTCTAATAGTTTTACTAGAATATGTCACAGCATTGATCATTGTAGGTCAATTTTCCCTGGTACCTGGTAGATCATTTCAATATGTAAATATGGGTTTTGTTTATTTCTAGAAACTTTACTTAGATTATACATTTTAGTATTAGTTCTGTTTAATTTTTCTCCTTCTGAAACTCCAATAATACATAAATTAGTTCTTTTTTGCTTGAATACCATCTAAATCACTTTTCTTTGGTGATTAAAGAAAAAACTATTTAAAAACTATTTTTTCATTCCCATGGTTGTTGTCTTACTTTTTTATTCACTGCACTTTATTAATTTTCCACTCGTATCTTTTCTTCCATGATTCCCTCCTCCCCCACTGAATTCAATCAACTCCTATTTCATTTCTTATTATTCTTGACTTTTGAATTGTTTTTTTTTCGGTACGCGGGCCTCTCACTGCTGTGGCCTCTCCCATTGCGGAGCACAGGCTCCGGACGCGCAGGCTCAGCGGCCTACGGACCCAGCTGCTCCGCGGCATGTGGGATCTTCCCGGACCAGGGCAGAAACATGTCTCCTGCATCGGCAGGCGGACTCTCAACCACTGCACCACCAGGGAAGCCCCAGTTTTTGAATTTTTGATGCAAAGTGCTGTTTTAAAAATTCCCAAGGGACTTCCCTGGTGGTCCAGTGGTAAAGAATCTGCCTTACAATGCAGGGGATGTGGGTTCGGTCCCTGGTTGGGGAACTAGGATCCCACATGCTGCGGGGCAACTAAGCCCACGTGCCATAACTTCTGAGCTTGCACGCCTCAACTAGAGAGCCTGCGTGCTGCAAACTACAGAGCTCATGCACCCTGGAGCCTTCATGCCACACCAGAGAGAAGCCTGGGCACCACAATGAAGATCCTGCATGCCTCAACAAAGATCCCACGTGCTGCAACTAAGACCTGACGCAGCCAAAAATAAATAGTAAGTAAATCTTAAAAAAAAATAATCCCAAATACTTGTTTGACAATACTTAATTCAGTTTGGAACGTTGTGTGCTAGTTTCCTTTTCCTTTGCTTTTCTTCTGTTTAAGGGAAAGTTCATTAGAAAACTGTTTTGATTTTCATTTGTTTTATTTTAATAGTAATCTATACAGACAAAGACTGTACCCTGCTTGGGGTAGATTACCAGATTCTTAGTTCAAAAGTATCTTCTTCAGTCTGTATAGCAAAATATAACTTCTCTCTAGACGGCTTTCATTTTTCTGTAGGGGATAAGGAGAATGATTATGTGCTCTTTGATATTTTAATTTCCTTTTGTTTTCTAGGATCTCAAATTTCCCTCTCTTGCTTCTTTTTCTCATTCACTCTGAATTTTCCAAGTTGTGTTTGCTTCTTTTTCTCATTCACTCTGAATTTTCCAAGTTGTGTCTCTCCCATCTGTTTAACCCCTACATCCCCGCAAACTTACTCTTTTCTAATTGCCTCCTTGCATCTGCTGTACATTTCTCAGTCCCTTCCATGAGATCAGTACTCTTTTCCAATATTTTTATACTTATGTTTGGTTTTCTTTCTCTGGAAGTAATTTCTAGATTAACCTTAGGCCCACTGCCAGTTTCCCTCTTCTTTCATACAGCTTTTAATAGACTGCTTTTGCTCTCCATGGACACTTCTGTCAGGAATGTGAGTAGTTCACTGGTATTTTGTTTTTATTTTTCCAGTTTTACAAGTAATTGGAAGTCTGGATGTTCTCTACTACTAGAATTTTGCATACTTTTATTTGTTCTTGTTGTTCTGACTTTTTTTAAGAGGATATGTTGGGAGATTTGAATTTACTGAATGCCTCAACGAAAATCCCGCGTGCCGCAACTAAGACCTGACGCAGACAAAAATAAATAAATAAATCTTAAAAACAAAATTCCCAAATGCTTGTTTGAGAATACTTAATTCAGTTTGGAACACTGTGTGATAGCTTCCTTTGCTTTAGCTTCCCTGCCATTGCTTTAGCTTCCCTAAGTTCCCCCAATTTTATTTTAAGTGGTAGATTTTAATATATTATTGTCAATTAAAAGTAACTTCGAAAATGAGTATTTTTTTAAAGCAAAAAAAAAAAAAATCCTACAAAGTTGCATGAGTCGCTTCACAGGAAAGACACATCTAACTCTTCAAGCCTGTGCTCCAAAAAGAATTGCTATTGAGATGCTGGAATCACCACTAATGATCTTTGAGATACCAAAGAGACATAGAACAGTTGCGAGGATATTGCAAATGGGTGAATCCTGTTGAAATTTTCACAATGTGAAAGATGAATTATGTAAGATAACTATAGCAATTTTGACTTTGAGCCCAAATAGTGTTCTAGGATGGTTATTTAAGAGGTCATTTGGGGTTACTCAGATGAAGCTCAGGTTGAATGTGGGTTCCTTGTGAAGAAGTACTATCAGGTTAGCTAGACTCTTTTTTTTTTGAAAGTATGGGTAGATTTGGGAATTATGTGAATATAATGTATCTGGAATTAAGAAGACATTTGACAAATCTTTTATTATATCCTTTTGGGCAAAATGGAAAATATAAGCTATATTATAATATCATCTTTTTCTTGCTTCCTCTAAGCTATCAGACCTATCTTTGTGTCAGGTGCTCACTCCACCATATAAAACAGGTCCAAGAACACATTCGTTTTACTACCATATTGTAAACAATTTTCCCTTGCTTGTTTCATGTTTATTTTACCCCAACTTCTGACCTGATTCATTTTCCCATTTACGACTTTAACTTGAGCCTTGGAACTATTGCTCATTACAAGTTGCTGGCTAGCAGTTACGCTTGGCTGGAATTCATATTCTCTCTTTGATTACTTCTATGAAAAGGGATGACTATAAATTAAAGATGATAAAACTATAAATAAAATGAAGGGATAAAAGAATGAGAAAGTTCATAATTCAGATTCTGAAAACTGTCTTAACGGTACCATATATATACCACACTAAGGAAATTCCACAAGATTTTTCCTTATATATCCCTCTTTTTCTTAAAATTTTATAATGTTTAATTTTGATAACTACCGCCTTCCCTAAGTTCTAAACATTTTGCTGGTGGTGTTGTTCTGAAGAAACACTCCCAAGACGATCAGCAGATGGCACTGCTAACTTGAGGAACCAATTCCAGATGAACTAAAATTTGGAGATGTGACTTTTTAAAACTATTAACAGTCACTATTTTTTCATTACACAAGTGTATTGAAGAATAATGAGAAAATAAAGTTAAGCAGATGGAAGAAATTTTAAAATCAGATAAATAACAGGTAAATTCACTATGAATATTCTAATGCATCACCAGTTTTTATGGTCACATGGAAACAAAAATGGAATATATCCCACAAGAGCTTAGTGACTAGGTTTTTTAAATGAATAATGTATTATAAACAAATCGCTATGTCATCTTTCTCAGCACCATGGTTTTTTATGCCTATAAAACTATATCATAATTTGGTTAACTAATAACATGTTGTCTGAAATCTAGGCTATTTCCAATTTCTTATTCTCATAAATAACACTGTCGTGAACATCCTTGTGCCTCATTCCTTAATTATAAGCATCACATACTTAATTGTCTCCCAACAGGATAAATTTTTAGAAGTACAACTTCTGTTTCAAAATATATCTATATTTTCAAAGTACTGTTTTCAAATTGGTCACAAGAAAGGCTATACTAATTTACACACTCCTTTTTGCTTTGATTTACATACACTGAATATTATATTAAAAAGCATTTGCTTCAAAATAGGAACAAAAGTTAACTTTAAAGCAAATGTTGTCTTTTATTAAATATTTTTAACTTTTAATAGGTTTATGATCTACTTGATTTTTATGAAATTCGTATTCAGGTCTTTTACCCCTTTTTAAAAATAGAGCAAGTCATAATTTCTCTGCTTATTCTGTAAGCACTCTGTATACATTAAGGTTATCATTGCCACTAAATAGCCCAATACCATTAAGCCAAGAGTTATTTAAGAGAGTATTATTTTATTTTAGAAAGAATATTTCTTCTTTGTAAAGTTTATTAACTTTTTTGAGTATTATTTTATAATTAATTTTAATAAATGTCCCCAGGGGTTATGAAAGGGTTAGTCTATATCTGTATGCTCTAGAATTCAAATTTTACAATCCTGTTATATTTCTCTAATTCTCTATGTTATTTATCTTTGACCACTTGATTTCTCATGGAGAAGAGATGCTAAAATTTTCAACAATTATGTTTCTCTTTACTCACATTTGTTTTTTCTTTTTATGTTTTATCATTATAGTATTTGATGCATTAAAGCTTATAACTCATATTTTTAGTGTGGATTTTGCATTTTAGCTTAAAGAAAGCCCTCTACCCTATTTCAGTTGTCTCTTTAAAAAAAATCAAATTATACTTGGTATACTCCCTAATTAATATATCAATTGTATATCAGTTAAGAGATGCTTCTAAAGTGGTTGAAAAGTTTGATCTTTTCAGTAGCTTTAAACATTTTACTCATAATGTTTCCTGTTTTTTCAATGGCTTCCTTCAAACTGTCCCACAGGTCTATGTCATTCCATATTATAAATTAATAGAATTTGAATTCCATAATATAAATGCTATAAAAGAGGATGTGACTGTCTCTTATGCACTTAATGTTTAGGGAGCTGCCTAACTGGAATAGAGTATTTCTCATGTAAATCAATGGATTTTTTAAAATAATGGCATTCACTCTGACAGGGTTTTCAGGATAGGTGTATTTACTCAACAAAACATCTACATGGTGGGCTTCCCTGGTGGTGCAGTGGTTGAGAATCTGCCTGCTAATGCAGGCAACACAGGTTCGAGCCCTGGTCTGGGAAGATCCCACATGCCGCGGAGCAACTGGGCCCGTAAGCCACAACTACTGAGCCTGCGCGTCTGGAGCTTGTGCTCCGCAACAAGACAGGCCACGATAGTGAGAGGCCCGCGCACCGTGATGAAGAGTGGCCCCCACTTGCCACAACTAGAGAAAGCCCTCGCACAGAAACGAAACCCAACACAGACATAAATAAATAAATAAATAAAAACATCTACATGAAGTAGATATTATTATTATCATTATTGTATTATTACTGTAACTTTTTAGAAATGAGGAACAGAGAGATTGTTATTTGCCCAAGGTAAGATAACCAGGATCCAAACCCACACAACAAAAACATCTGAGTTTGTGGTTTTATTTCCACAACCAAGCCAGAGAGAGAGAGGCCTGCAAGCAAAACCTGAAAGTGATGATTTTATTTACGACTTTGTAGGATGAGGGTGTACGGCCCAATACTGCTGGTGCCTGGTGGCAGCACCTCGGCAACCACAGTGGAGGTTGTTTCGACAGCTTAAGGAGTATTAGAAGACAGTCCCTTTGGCAGGCCTGGCGACAGTATTATGGTGAGCAATAGAAAGACAGTGATGAAGCGCACTTACAACAGGCTTGACAAGATGCCAATGGAAGGGGCTGGCGCAAAAGAGCAAGACCGAAGCAGAGATGGCGCAGGTCAAGACTCAGTTGTGAATTCAAGTGCACCCCCCCCCACCCCCTGGGGACTTGCAATGAATATGACAGAGTCCAGAAAAGACCTGATTCTACAGGAGGGGACGAAGTTAAAAGCAGAAAATTTTGCTTATTTCTTGACAAATTGCCGTACTTCTACCTGTCTGCTAGTACGGCCTAGGAAATACAGGATCCTTCTATGGGCTGGGGGTGGGAGGGGCAGCAATATTGACAGAGCAAAGGCAGTGTAACCCACTTGGCAGGAATTACATTTGCAAAATCAAAAGATTGGTTTGCACAGCCATGGTTCACACCTGGCCACAATGCTTTGTGATGCCTTAGATCCTATTATCCTGATCCTGAGTCTAGAAGTCTTTTCACTAAAGCATCTGCATATGATTAAGAGCAGCTAACATAGGATTTAAAAAGAAGCACCCATGGTTTACACATGGTAGTTTTTTATGAATGATTATTAAACAAGTCAGAGTGAACATCTACCATTTCAGCTGCAGAGTTGAAGCCCTAGTTCTGTCAACTGCCCTGAGATTTGTGTGATCTTAGGGAAAGCATACCTCTGAGAGCCTTGGTACATCCACCAAGGATGTACCAAACTTCCCATATTCCAAGTGACACTGACCCTCAAATTAAAACAAGCCTCTCTCTTAGGGGTAAAATTAGTGACCAACGGACCCAAAGGCTTTTGAATTTTGATGATACTTAAATGAAATTCTGTTAGACTAACTAGGCAAAAACAAAATAAAACAAAACAGGTAACTTTTAATGACATAAAAATTAGATTTACCTCAAACTTCTATGTGATATTGGATGTCAGACAACACTGAAGAAAAGTCTACAGTGAAATCCATTGCCTTTTACCAGGAGAGCCTTCAGTAGATATTCTTTGATTATACAAGGCCTCAGCAAACACACCTCCTATGCACCCTTCTCGAAAAGAAGAAAAATATTTTACTCAATCGAAAAATGAATCAAAATTCACAAGATGATTCTGAGACACATAGAACTGATAAGCTCATGAATAATATATAGAATTATCTAAAGAGTGTTGTAAGTATAGCTACAAAAATGGGTACAAATATGAAAATTGTATTTATTTATGAATTTGTCATACATATGTATATTTAAAAGTAATACAGCATTGTAAATAAACTATACTTCAATAAAATAAATTTTAAAAAAAGGTAATACAAAATTATGGTGGGTAATTTAAGGAGTCAAAAAAGTATGGAGAAATAATCATTTGTAATTCTGCCTATGAAAAAGAAAATCTTAGCATTTCAGTGTATTTCCTCCTGCTACATATATGCATGTTGCAAGCCAACTATAAATGGCAAGTTTTATTCTTACATTTTAAAACTTAATAACGGACAAAATCTAATAGCCTGAATTTCTGAAAACATGATTTTTAATATTTTTGCATAATATTATATTCTACAAAAATCCTATAATTTCAAAAGATTTCCTTTTGGGGGCCATTAGATCATTTCTACTTTTGGGGGCTATTGTGTATAACATAGATGTAAATGTCTTTTAATCTCTGCATTGGATAGAGTCCTGAACATGAAATTACTGAGTCAAAATGTATTATCTTTATAAAGCTCTTAATAAAAACTTCCCATTAATTTATACAACCACCATCTGTGTAGGAGAATATTGGTCTATGTCATCAATAGCAACGATCATCCTTAGAAAGTATAACTTCCCAATTTGAAAGGCAAGCAATGACGTATTTTATTCTATTTAGGTCCTAATGTTTTTCACAGACATTCAAATCAGGGTATTTTCCCTGGGTAAATGCGACTGGCCAAGGCGTCAAGGAATCATGTTCTGTCTGATACGTTATCTTAACAAACTGTGTCTATATCCTGACTGCACACACCCCTCAGCCACACCAGCCCCACTTACTACCATCCCATCCACCCCTCTCCCACTACACTGTCTGTCCTTCTAGCCCTGAGCTAATGTCCTATCATTGCACCATCCATCCTACAGATGGAAGCAAAGCAAGTTAGGGCTGGAGGTAGGAGCACGGTGTATTACATGCTGCCCATTGACCAACATTCTCCTACAACTTGCTATTTAGAAATGGGGAACCAATTCTTACTGGTGCATTTGATTTAACTCTTTGATAAGATAGACCTTAATAACATCAGGAATTAAATCATTCTTGCAGTCACCAGTGGCTGATTGGTACAAGGCCGTTGCTTGTACTTCATTATCACGATACCAGTTGCACAGAAGCTAATGGACCCTGCTTTTCTCTCCAAGGTGGAATGACAACTCTAAGAAATCTCACTTACACATTAACGTTTACTATTTGTTATTTCGTTGAATACTGATTAGTTTGAGAATTTTTATGCTGTTAGGTTTTTGTAATCCTCTGACTTGTCCTTTGTTGAATTTTAGGTTGGAATTTTTTTCTTATTAGTTTATATGAGCTCTTTGCCCACTATAGTTAGCAATCAATGCAATTCCTGTAACAAATATTTACCCTTAATTTGTCTTACGTAGAGAATGGTCCTACCTCTTTCCTGATGTCTATGTTTGAATTCTATGTGCATGAGATTCCTGGACATATTCTGACCTTGTTATCACTTCTTTTCGAGGGAGAAGCAGCATCATGACCCAATTGATGAGTTTGGGAGCAAAATCTGTGCATACACAGCTCAGCACCCTTTTCAAGTGTTTTCTAATTTGAGAGCAAACTTCCCCCTAGTGAGACAAAAGGGACAAGTTCTATTCTGTTTTCTCATGTCGTAAGTTCAACAGGCGCAGACCCCTAATGTGAACGCTTGGGTTGCTCCAAGGCTGCCTGTGAGTTGACAGGTACATAAGCCTAACTCAGGGGCTCTATGGTAGCAAACTCACCCGTTTGTCACTGTTCGGCAACATTCTCCAACATGAGCTTGATAATAATAAAGATGATATTTTGGCCTCTGTCTATTGACTTATCTCTTTTATATTTCAATTGGTTCAGAAGTTGGATGGGGGAGACAGATACTATTCACTGAATCTTTGAATTCCAGTAATTTGTTTCTTAATGATGTGGTTTTTTAAATAATACAAACTAATTTTTGTAAAGTCAAATTTATTGCTGCTTTCCTTTATTCCTTACATTGCTTTTATTCTTAGAAAATCTATCCCCATGCTAATAAGATCATTCAGATTTATCTATATTTTCATCCAGCTCTTATGTACTTTGGCTTTTTGTTATTTAAATCTATTTGAAATTAGCTTATGAACATGATGTAAAGTGAAGATTTCTTTTCCAAATAATTAAGAAAACACCTTGGCACACCTTTTTTGAATAATCCTTATTATGCACAAAATTGTAATAACCTTCTCATTTACTACCAAATATGTACACGTGGCTTCACCAACAGCACCGTCAGGATCTGGGACCTGCAGGACCAGGGCGTGCTCAGGGCCCTGCCGGGTCACCCTAACGGAACCAAGACCATCATTGTCAAAGACCAGAACATCCAGACCTGACAGTCTGGACTCCTGCCAGTGGTGCTGAGACCCAGGGACAGCCGGGGAGCCCCAGGAATACCAATTCATGTCTCAGATAATGAGCCTGTACCCCCGCCTCCAAGAGGACCGAGTACTGGTGGGCACAGCCAATAGCCAGCAGTAGCTGCAGCACATCTGTGGGAGCCCGAAGTACCCGGTGGGGTGTAAGGATAGCACCATCCTCTGTCTCAACTTCTCTTCCCTCTGCTGGGGTGGGTGAGTGTTGGGATGGACCACCTCGTTAGCATCTACTGCATGCCCATGGTGACCAAGGTGTCACAGGCACCCGAGACCTCCTCCATTGTGTGCTGGGATGTGTCCCCCACAGCTGCCTGATGGTTACTGGGGTCCAGGGGCTGCTCCAGATCACGTACTGAGGGGCTTGCCCCTGTTGTCCCGACTCCGGGTCCTTTTCTTTGGTCTTTTTTTTCCCCCAGGGATGGGGGGCAGGTGGTAGTGGTGATGTGTGGTGTGGGGATGCTGAGTTTCTTTGGCATTACAAGACTGGACCGGTGATCTTTGCCACATGCAGTAAAGCAACTGAGGGAAACAATAACCCCCCCACACCACATAGAGATATTACATATATATGCATATATACATGTATCTGTGTGTTTACATACATATTACATATACACACAATCATGTCTCTGGACTGTCAATTCTATACCACTGATTCTTTTGCCAAAGTTCTATTTTTCAATTACGATAGCTTCTTTTTTTTTTAATCAGGTAAGGGAGGTTCTATCTTGCACAGTCCATCGTATGAATACATGTTATAATAAAATACCATTTTTAGCTATCAAGTTTTGCAAGCAAACATTAATTAATTTTCTGCAATAAACTTTTATTATTTTGTAAGTGTGATCTCTACACATTGCTCATGCCTCTGAGTCAGGCACGGACTGGACTGTGGCTTGGGCTCCCAGCTGGCCTGCTGCATGACCGAGAATGGTCTCCACCAGTCACAAATTACATCTGTTTGTGCCTCTATTTGTTAGACAATCTGGCACCAGGAACAGCTGAGAGGAAAGATTTGAAAACAGCTTGCTTGACTGATGTGTCTAGAGTTATCTCTAAATCCAAATAAAATGTTAAGTGCTATCAAGAAATCATAAATCAGGCATGTCTCCCTTTGAGCCATGAGAAGATCTTGCTAAAGCTTTTATGACACCCATTTGTGAGAGACTGGCTTGCATTCAAAGACAGAATTTAGATCTGCTTGTTCTACACAATTAATTAGGTCACATTTTTAACCTGATTGAGCTGTGGGGTGTAGCACAGGGCCTAGCATTTAAGTCATGGTGAGGAAAACTACTGGAACTAGGATTTCAGCCAGATAAGAGGAATATAGCACCTACTAAGAATGCAGAAGGTGGTTGATACCAAAGAATACGTTGGGAGAGCAGCTATGATCCAGGAGATGTGTTTGTGGGTAGTGAGACATCGATCAGGATGGGCATGAACAATACAGGGTAGCTGAGCAAAAAACCAGTAGGACATCACCTTGGGGGAGATCCCAGTACTGAACTCTGTGGGTTATAACAAGAAGTTTTCAAGGGAACCCTCCTACACTGTTGTCCGGAATATAAACTGGCGTAGCCACTATGGAAAACAGTAAGGTGGTCCCTCAAAAAACTAAAAATAGAGTTGCCATATGATCCAGCAATCCTACTCCTGGGCAAATATCCAGACAAAACTATAATTCGAAAAGATACATGCACCCCTATGTTCATAGCAGCACTACTTACAATAGTTGAGACGTGGAAACAACCTGGATGCCCAGCAACAGATGAATGGATAAAGAAGATGGAATACTATGGAACACTACGCAGCCATAGCATACAATGGAATACTACAAAGGAATACTACTCAGCCACAAAAAAGAACTGACATAATGCCATTTGCAGTTACATGGTTGGACCTAGAGATTATCATATTAAGTAAAGTAAGTCAGAAAGACAAATACCATGTGATATCACTTATATGTGGAATCTAAAATATGACACAAATGAACTTATCTACGAAACAAACAGAATCACAGATGTAAAGAACAGACTTGCAGTTGCCAAGGCGGGGGCAGGGAGGGGAGGGATGGATTGGGAGTTTGGGACTAGCAGATGCAAAATATTATATACAGAATGGATAAACAACAAGGTCCTACTGTAGAGCACAAGGAATTATATTCAGTATGCTGTAATAAAACATAATACAAAAGAATATGAAAAAGAATATAAATATATAACTGAATCACCTCACTGTACACCAGAAACTAACACAACATCGTAAATCAACTATACTTCAATAAAAAAGAGAAAGTTTTCACATTTTTATATTTGTGAAAACCCTAAAGGCCAGGTGAGGGTGCAAATGGACCTCTTCTTCAGGCAAAGCTTTTTTTAAAAAAAAAAAAAATTTCCTGTTGTATTAGATGCCATCAGTTAACACCAGCTCAGCCTAATTTAGGCAGAAAAGAAATTACTCGAAGAATATTGTGAAGCTCACAGAATCAACGGAAAGGCTAGTGAATCGAACTTGAGAAATGGGTAAAAACCAAGGACAGTTAGGCAGGAGGCACTACGTTAAGGCCATGCCCCAGGAGCAGTTGGGCTCTGGTGACGTCTTGGCACCAGCACCTCTACCCTCTACCGTGGCTGCCCTGCGCCATGTCAGTGAACGAATTCTCACGTGACTTTGGCTTTTGCTGACTCAAGACTGGAAGTTGTGGTCAGGAACATCTGATTGGCTGGTCCTGGTCACGTGCCCACCCAGGTCTGGAGGCAAGCGGGGGAGGATCTGGAAACTTGGGCTTCTTTATGTAAGGCTGGGCCTTGACTCCTTAGCAAGACTGTTGAGAGTGGGAGGGGAGGGAGTCTGGGTGTTGGGTAGTGAAACAAAACAAAACAAAAAAAACCCCACAAACACAAATATATCAGCAATGGATTTCTATACCTGAAATTTCAACATTTTGAATATTTGTTACTTACAAAAATCTGTTTCTGTTTTCTGCAATAATTTGTTTTTAAAAGTCTAATGCTTGGGCTTCCCTGGTGGCGCAGTGGTTGAGAGTCCGCCTGCCGATGCAGGGGACACGGGTTTGTGCCCCGGTCTGGGAAGATCCCACATGCCGCCGAGCAGCTGGGCCCGTGAGCCATGGCCGCTGAGCCTGTGCATCCGGTACCGCAAAAAAAAAAAAAAAAAAAAAGTTTTTCTCCCACTTTTTGTGACAGGAATATTTTTTCTTTATTCTTTCTTTTGATAGGGTCCTGGTATATCTCCCCAGTAATAGGGTGCTTACAGCGCCCCCTGGATTTCCCTAAACATCACTTGGGTCTTCATAAGGAAGGCTGGTCTCCAGCTCCTTGATCCAGTAGCCCAAACAGAGGGACCTAGGGCACTGGGCAGCCTTGGCAGGTAAGTCTCATTTCTGAAGTAAATCTCATCTCTCTCTCTCAAAACTTACATGCCAGATACATCTTTCCTGGCGCAGCATAAGCTATGGAAACCTGATGTAACTGTGCCACCTACAGAGGACTGTTCCCCACCTCCACCTGCCCTCATTTTAGCACTCTGAACAGCTGGCGGCCTGGGCTTAGGCAAAAGTTTTCCAATATCACTTTTGCCAGCAGCCGGTGGCTTGACAAAGCCATCCAGGGCTCAGACCTCTCAGGTTAACTACTCTCAAATCTGGCTGGATTCCCCCAAGGCACTTACACCAGTGAATCTGGGGACGAGCTGCTGCCCAAGACCCTCGAGGAGGAGGGTTTTCTTATGATCTGATGGTTCATTTCCAACTCAAGCCCTAGACCATATAAACTAATGTATATTTACGGCATTCAGAATTTCTTCTTAATTTTTGAAAGCCTCTAATTTCTAAGGCAAGAGTTTGCAAGTCAATCCTGATTAAGCTTCTTTAAGCAGATCCCATGTGCCCTGTAACTAAAAGAAATTCTAGCATTTGGATGGTACCTTCCCTGGTTTCCTATATGAATGGAGCTGTTTCTCCATTTCTTGGCTGATTTCACTAGCCACTGGGAAGAGAAATATTAAACACCTGTTGTCAAGTAGCTACCTTCCCACAGATGGCAAAGAGATCTGTGTTTGTTCTTTTTATATTTTATTTCACCTCTTCCTTTGAGTTCCTGTCTCATTGCTTTCTCTTGGCATTCATAAAAAGGTACGAGGCAAAGATGAATTAGGCGAGAAAAGAAGTAGCACATTTCTCTCATACCCCACACATCGTGGACAGGTGGTTTCCCATGAGCTCTACTCCTCTCCCTGCTCTCACATTTTACCTAGTTAACAACTGCTCAGCTCAAATGCTCTCCTCTCTGGCAGTCATCTCAGACCAGCCTCACCATTGCGGGACCCACATCAGCACCCAGAGTGCCCCCCCCCACCACAGGGCTCTAAACATGCCTCTCTCACACCTATTGTACTCTCCCAGCATTGTCCATGCACTCACAGCATCTCCCTAGCCAGACTGTGAACTCCCAGATAGAGTTAACTGTCACTGGATCCCCAAGGTCAAGTGGAGTTTGTGAAATGAATGAACAGGTTTGGGAAAGAGACAGAAAAGACAAGACGATTGTCTTGTCTTTTCTAGATTGTTCCTAAATTGGTAGCATCTAAGATCTCTCACACTTTATTCAACCAATTTGGGAGGACAAATGTGAAGAAAGAGCTAGATTATGGGGCTGATAACCATTTCTGTTTATTCTGCTAAAAGCATAGTGCTTGTGTTAGAGGCTAACGTTGTCAATAATTACTAACAGCAAATAAAGTATATAAACAAAGCTTTGGATAATAGTTTCTACACAATTCCCCACTTCTTTACAATAAATGCCCTATTCTGCATTTATTATTAGAAAAACGAATTGTCCACTGTGGAAGAGCTACCCAGCAGCCTCAAAGCTCCTAAACAATATACAATCTCGTCGTTTATGGCTCTCAGCTGCACGCTGCCTGGAGGATGCTTTAGACGTGAGCCAACTTTTGACGTCTAACAAATGCCCAGTAAAAGACACTTCGAATTCCAGTTGGGCTGAACTTGCCCTTGCTCCAGAGGGCACATAAATGAATAAATACATCGTGCACACACATATGCGCGCACGCAATCCTCAGAGCAGCTGTGTTATATTATAAGTTGGAGGCCTTTTGTTAGTTCAGATGTTTCAGGTCTGTAAAAGCACTCTGGAGAAGAAATAAATATTATGAGTAAGTCTCGTTTCCAGGCTTATAGTGGAGAAACACTTACTAGCAGCTTTATACGCAAACAATCTCGTAAAAGAATACCAGCATTACTCACTCAGCACATGACTGCTAAGACAAGATGGTGTTTGTTTTATTCCCTAAATATTCAAAACATGATTTCATTCAGACCATTTCCCAGATGGGTTTTCTTTTCAGTAAAACTAATCAGGATAATCATGGATCATGGACCCACTTTCGTCTGTTTTTTTCTTAAAGCATTCATCTTTCTTTTACTTTACCAAACATTGAATGTTAATAAAACTTCACAATGAGAGAGACAAGATGTATACATTTGAATTGTCAAAGGAGAGGCAGGAAGCTGGGCAGGAACTCAACGTGGACTCTAGATCATTCCATTTGAGGTTTTGGGCTTTTGCTGTGAAGGCTCAGGGTCTGGGGCTGACAAATTAGGCAACAAGAGGAGAATGTACTGAAGACTGATATAAATGTGAATTTATTAATTTACAAGGAGAAAGGACTCTCATAAGAACCAAAATACTATAAGTCTGCCTATCAGTGCACTCTCTTATCATTAAACTCTACGTGAAGCAAAATTATAACAAGATTGTTTAGTGAACATAAAGTCAGAACAAAGGGACAGGGAGAAGTTGATTTTTAATGGCACTGAGAGCCTGATGTGTCCATATCCCTGTGAGGTCTTGTTAAGGGGATTAGAAACACTTTGCCACGCTCTTCCCAAAGCCTGGTACATTCTTCCTCCCTTCTTCACTAACTTTTACTAATCCATCTAATCTTAGCTTAATTATCACTTTCTTAGAGAGACCTTTTCTGGTCTTCTTATCTATGAAACGGTCCCCACTGCACACTCCAGAGCACCCTGTAATTTTTCTTTAGAGCACTTGCCTCGATTTGTACTTATATACTTACTTGTTGCTCCAAGTCCTGTCTACCTGCAGACTGTAAGTTCCAGGAGAGCGGGCATCATGTTTGTTTTGAGTCCCACCAGGTTTTCAGTACCAACCACAGTGCCTGGCACCTCTGCAAGCATTCAGTAGGTATTTGTTAAATGAATGTTCATCCAGAAGCTGCCTGGATGAGTGGCTAAGAGCACAGGTGCTGGATTCAGGCTCCCCAGATTGAAATTCTGGCTCTGCCTCTTAGTAACTATGGGAGCCTGAGCAAATTACAGAATAAGATCCCTTATCTTACGATAAGGGAGGACACTGAGAGTGCCTGCCTCATAGCATTCTAATGAGGATTAAATAAGATAATAGGGCTTCCCGGGTGGCGCAGTGATTGGGAGTCCGCCTGCCGATGCAGGGGACGTGGGTTCGTGCCCCGGTCCGGGAGGATCCCGCATGCCGCGGAGCAGCTGGGCCCGTGAGCCATGGCCGCTGAGCCTGCACGTTCGGAGCCTGTTGTCCACAACGGGACAGGCCGCAGCGGTGAGAGGCCCGCGTACCACAAAAAATAAAAAAATAAGATAATAGATGTAAAATACTTGAAACACTGACTAGCACAGTAAGCACTCAAGCAGAGTTAGCTCTTAATAGTTTCTTTCAAAGCATAATTCTAAGAAAAATTGAAAGCCTGATTGCTAAAACTCAATTTCCCTGGGAATTATTAGGATGAGTACCATCGATACTAATCTCTGAAGATATTTATGTTCCCATGGTTTAGCAGACCATCTTTTTGATTAAAAAATCCTTTATTATTAAATATGTGGATATATTGAAACAAGTCATCCTCAAGCCCTTCCAGCCTGGAATTCACTTTATCTTATGATGTTTTGTGTCTATGTACTGATCCACTGTGCATGGGCGACAGAGCTTAACTCTAATGGCAGCTGTATCATCCTCATTTCTGAGTTTTGTAACAATGAGTTATGGACAATACTTAAGGCGGATATTTTATAAAATTTAGTAAGGAAAGAAGAAGAACATAATACACAAAATTCTGTAAGAACGGAGGTAATCACTATTGTATTCATTTGTTTTTTTGTGCTTGTTTTTGTTTTTTTTTGCGGTACGCGGGCCTCTCACTGCTCTGGCCTCTCCTGTTGCGGAGCACAGGCTCCAGACGCGCAGGCTCAGCGGCCATGGCTCACGGTCCCAGCCGCTCTGCGGCATGTGGGATCTTCCCGGACCGGGGCACGAACCCGTGTTCCCTGCATCGGCAGGCAGACTCTCAACCACTGCGCCACCAGGGAAGCTCAGTATCCATTTGTTTTAAACGCTTTACTGACAAACACTATGGGGCATGCACCATATTTGTAATAAATTAGCATTGCAGTTTTTGCCCCCCTGCCACCCCCTGTGGGTTTCACATGGGTGCTTATGGGTAAGCGCCTGGACACGAGGAGAAAAGTTACATAACCTCAAGCTGTCAATCAACTTGTCAGTCAAATGACACAGGACACAGGGAGGGGCCACCACTCTAAAAAAAAAAAAAACCCCAACCCTACCCCACTGCAGGGCTGCTTCTGGTTTCCAAACAGCCCGCTCTCATGCTTTCTCGGGACTGTACTTTTGCTCTGCTTAATAAAACTCTGGCTGCTTAAAAAATGCTCTATGCCTCTCAACTGAATTCTTTCCCTCAAGAGTGCAAGAACTGAGGAAATGGCCGATCCACTGGTGACAGATAAGAAATAAGTCCATATACATATAGTCAACTATAATTTTTGAGAAAGGAGACATGAAAACACAATGAGGGAAGGATAGTTTCTTCAATAAATGGTGTTGGGAAAACTGGATATTCCCATGCAAAAGAATGAAATTAGACATCTGTCTTACAAAACACACAAAAATCAACCCAAAGTAGAGTAAGACTTAAATGAATGACCTGAAACGGTAAAACTCTGAGGAAAACATGGGGGGAAATCTCCTTGACATCCATCTTGACAATGATTTTTTAGGTTTGACACCAAAAGTAAAGGCAATAAAAGCAAAAATAAATAAGTGGGACTACATCAAACTAAAAAGCTTCTGCACGGCAAAGGAAACCAATAACAAAATGAGACGGCAACCTACTGAATGGGAGAAAATATTTGCAAATCATATATCTGATAAGGGGTTAATATCCAAAATATATCAAGAACTCATACAACTCAGTAAAAACAAACAAATGGGGCTTCCCTGGTAGCGCAGTGGTTAAGAATCTGCCTGCCAACGTAGGGGACATGGGTTCGAGCCCTGGTCTGGGAAGATCCCACATGCCGCAGAGCAACTAAGCCCATGCGCCACAACTACTGAGCCTGCGCTCTAGAGCTCACGCGCCACAACTACTGAGGCCGCATGCCACAACGACTGAAGCCCATGCGCCTAGAGCCCATGCTCTGCAACAAGAGAAGCCACCTCAATGAGAAGCCCATGCACCCCAACAAAGAGTAGCCCCCGCTCACCGCAACTAGAGAAAGCCCGTGCGCGGCAAAAGACCCAACGCAGCCAAAGATAAATAAAATAAATTAAAAAAACAACAACAACAAATTGAAAACTTGGAGGAGGAACTGAGTAGACACTTTTCCAAAGAAGACATACAAATGGCTAACAGGTACATAAAAATGTGCTCAACATCACCAGTCATCTGGGAAATGCAAATCAAAACCACAATGAGATGCCACCTCACACCTGTTAAAATGGCTATCAGCCAAAACCAAGCAATAGCAAGTTCTGACAAGGATGTGGAGAAAACAGAACCATTTTTCACCGTTGGTAAGAATATAAATTGGTGCAGCCACTGTGGAGGTTCCTCAAAAAATGCAAAATAGAACTACCTTATGATCCAGCAGTTCCACCTCTGGTATTTATCCAAAAGAAATGAAATCATAATCTCAGAGAGATATCTGTACTCCCATGTTCATCACAGCATTATTCAAAATAGTCAACATATGGAAACAATTTAAATATCCATCAACGGGTGAATCGATAAAGAAAATGTGGTATACACATACAATGGAACATTATTCAGCCTTAAAAGAAGAAGGAATCCTTGCCAGCATTTGGTGCTGTCAATGTTCAGGACTTTGGACATTTTAATAGGTGTGTAGTGGCATCTCACTGTTGTTTTAAGTTGCATTTCTCTGAAAACATATTATGTAAAACAGATTTTTCATATGCTTAATTTGCCATCTGTGTATCCTCTTTGCTGAGGTGTCTGTTAGGGTCTTTGGCCCACTTTTGGATTGGGTTGTTTGTTTTCTTGTCATTGAGTTTTAGGAGCTCTTTGTGTATTTTGGGTAGCAGTCCTTCGTCAGATATGTCCTTCGCAAATATTTTCTAACACTTTGTGGCTTGTCTTCTCATTATCTTGACATTGTCTTTTTTTTTTTTAGGTAGTGAAATTAGAGGAAGCTTTATTATTTATAGTATTCTTCCATTAATCTATTTTATACCATGCTAATTGTAAAATAATTTGCACTCACTTTTTGAAATATGTGAACATTAATGTTCATCATTTATACATTTCATTATACCTGGAATATAGAATTAGTAAACTAGAAAAGAGAACTGGTACAATGCTTGTTCATCCTATTTGGAGAATAAAGCTGGGGAAAGGAATTAACAATTATGAATGCTAGTTTATTATGAGCTAGATATTGCCCTTGTTCACAAAATACATCATCCCCTTTTAACTTCATCACTCCATGAGAAAGTTTTATTACCATCTTTTTTTTAAGACTATTTTTTAGAGCAGTTTGTGGTTTACATCAAAATTGAGAAGAAGGTAAAGAGATTTTCCAAATACCTTCTGTCCCTACATGTGCATAACTTCCCCCATTATCAACATGACTCACCAGAATGATACATTCTTTAACAAGGATGAATCGATATTGATGAATCACGATCACCCAAAGTCCGCAGTTTACCTTAGGGTTCACTCTTGGTGCTGTGGACCAAGGAATTGGACAAATGTATAATGACATGTATCCATCATTATAATATAATACATAATACTTTCACTGCCCTAAAAAACATTGTCTTTTGCAGAGCAGGCTTTAATTTTAATAAATTCCAGCTTGTCAATTAAAAAAAAAAAAAGAAGGAAATACAGCCATTTTTGACAACCTGGATGAACCTGGAGGACATCCCGGTAAGCAAAGTAAGTGAGACAGAGAAAGACAAACACTGTATTTGTGGGGGTGGAAAAAATGGGGAGAGGTTGGTAAAACAGTACAAACTTTTAGTTATAAGATGAGTAAGTTCTGAGGATCTAATGTACAGCATGATGACCATAGTTAACAATGCTGTACTGCATACTTGAAATGTACTAACAGAGTAAGTCTTATGCTTTCTCATCGGAAAAAAAAAAAGGTAACTATGAGAAGTGATGGATACGTTAATTACCTTGGTAGTGGAAATCATTTCACAATGTATACACATATCAAATCATCACATTATACACTTTAAATATATTACAATGTCAATTATATCTCAATAAAACTGGAAAAAACCTACAATTTTTCCACTTGAATTATCAATTACACAGAGGTGTGTTAAAATCTTCCACAGTGGTTGAAATGGTTCTATAATAGCTGTGGATTTGCCAATTTCTCATAGTAATTCTATAATTTTTATTATAAATTATAATTATATTTCTATAATTTTATATAAATTATAATTCTATAATTTTTTGCTATATATATTCTTTATATATATATTAGGTACATGAAGCTACATATATGATAGTGGGTGAAGAACAGATAGACATCAATGAAACACAATGTACAAATATAAAGCATCTTTCCTGTTACCCTCTCACATATGTGCTCATGGGAGTCCTTAGTAATCAATCACGGCACTCCATCCTGATCCTAAAATTGTTCCAGAATATGTTTAACATAGTGCTCTGTGCAATCATCTTCGTCACCCTTCAAGGTAATTCCTTTTTGCCTTTCCCTTCCTTACCATCTTATTGTCCTCAAGAATTTAATACACTAAAAAGATGAGATCTCAGGTAAATGGGATAAATAAGAGATTACTTTTTAATAAATGGAGATTATTATTTAATCAATCATTAAATTTAATTTAATAAATGGAGATTAGTTAATAAAGAGATTATTTAATAATTGATACTTTAAAAAATGTCATATTTCTACTTTCCATGATGCTAAGGAAAATTCTGGATTGATTGAAAATTTTAATATAAAGATAATAAACTCTTAGTTGGTCTAGAAAAGAATGTACGTTGTTATTATCTTTTCTGGGAATCCAGAGAGATTTTATGAACATAAAAGCAGGGCCTGGGTAGCGGGCACAAGGAAAAAGTCTGATAGATTAAGTTTTATAAAAATTAAAAGCATTTTTTTCAGTCATAAAAGGCACACTGAATAAATGAGGAATAGATCGACAATGCACATAATACTTTAGGTTCTTAATATATACAGATCTTATAAATTAAACAAGAAAAAGACAAACATCTTAGAGGAAAAACAGACTAAGAACAAGCTCACATAATTTACAATAGAAGTATTAACAGCCAATACACATATTGCAAAAGGTTACATTTCACACATAAAACAGCACAAGATACCTATTTTACCCATCAAATTATCATAGACAGAAAGCCAAAGATTATATGATTTCACTTACATGTGGAATCTAAAAAACAAATGAACAAACATAACAAAACGGAAACAGAGTCATAGATACAGAGAACAAACAGATGGTTGCCAGAGGGGAGGGGAGTGGGGGGATGAGAAAAATAGGTGAGGGAGATTAAGAGGTACAAACTTCCAGTTACAAAATACATGAGTCATGGGTATGAAATGTACAGTGTGGGGAATACAGTCAACAATAATGTAATATCTTTGTACGATGACAGATGCTAACTAGAATTAGCTTCATGATCATCTTGCAATGTATAGAAATAGCGAATCACTTTGCTGTGCACCAGGAACTAATGTAGTGTTGTAGGTCAATTATTCTTCAAAAACAAACAAGCAAACAAAAAAAACTTATAGAAAAGAAGAACAGATTTGTGTTTACCAGAGGCGGGGTGGGGGAGAGGGAATTGGATCAAGGTGGTCAAAAGGTACAAACTTCCAGTTATAACATAAATAAGTACTAGGGATGAAATGTACAGCATGATTAATATAATTAATACTGCTGTATGTTCTATACGCATGTTGTTATGGCAGTAAATCTTAAGAGTTCTCATCATAAGGAAAAAACAATTTCCTTTCCTTTTGTATGAGATGATGAATGTTCACTAAACTTACTGTGATAATCATTTCATGGTGTACGTAAGTCAAAGCATTATGCTGTACACCTTAAACTTCCACAGTGCTGTAGGTAAACTATATCTCAACAAAAATGGAAGAAAAAAATTATCATAGATAAGTTCAAAAATGATAGCATGATAGAGTGAAAATTGGTGACACTGCTAAAAATATCTGGAAGGAAATTTGGAAACATATATCAAGGGCTTCATAAACATTCACATACTTAGACTCAGTAATTCCGTTCCTATATTTATCTGAAGGTCAGAGGATCACATGAACAAGGATGGATGAGATGCTAACATTTTACTTCTAAGGTTAGGAACTGGAAATAACTAAAATGCGTGAACGATTGCACAGATGGTATTAATAGTATATCTGTATGTTAGAATAAAATCCGTAATAATCAATGTTGGTAGAAACGTACACAAAACAATGTGCAGTGTTCTTCCAACTTTAACATATAGTCTACGTGTATGGCAATAACATGGCAAACATGGCAATAATGTTGGTTTGCTAAGTCTGGGCACTACTATTAAATGACTGACTACTGTTTTTATTGTTCTTAATGTTTTATGATTGTTTTCTTTTTCTTATTTATTTTTTTACTATGAATGGCTAAAGACAGAAAAAGATTTTTAAAAAGAAAAAGTCAGCAAACAAAGAGTGCCTAAAAATCACATCAGACTATTGCAGTCTTCAAATATTTCCTAATCCAGAGAAGTACAACTAACAACGGTTTTATTAGACCACTGACAAAGAAACATCTCAAAAATATTACTTCACTCGCAAAGCTAGAAAATCACAGAAAATGTCTCCTTGAGTATGTACTGTAATCATTTACAAAGCCCTATGTAAACCGCTACTCAAAATCTCCAGAACTTTCCCTAGTCTGCACAGTTCAGTCTGGCCCTTGCCCTGGGCTAACCAAAAGCAACTTGTCCTCTGGCCCATAGGCCACACACATCCAGGCTTTGCAAAAGGGCCAGAGGTATGGCTGGTCTGGCAACCCTAATCCTAGTGATTACCAGGATGTTACAAAATAAGACTTATCTGTGGATTTATATTTTTATTAAATTAAATCTCCTGAGGCTGTCAGGGTTACGCAAAAACCGCATTTACTAATCCTTGCAACAGCTCAGAGAGACCACTGCAAAATCAGACTGTGAATGCACTGACCACGTCATACTGATTCAGTGTGCAGCGTAATCTCCTGAGCGTTATTTGGTGCTAAGCTGTTGAGGAGCTAAATGAAGCCTTCTCTGTCCCTGAGATGGTATGTCTTTCAAAACTGGAAAATTCTTTCCAGGCCATTTGGACATTAGTACACACTTCCTGAGCCATTATTTATCCAGCACGTCACTATAAGGGTACTGTGCTGTTTATAGAAAATGCTAGAAGATGTATCTAGCGCCTTGTCCAATTTGTTTAAGATGACTGAATTCAACCATATAAAGAAGCACTGTCATAGTCTGTGTGTGCACCTAGCAACTATTGCCAGGCAAGGAGAAGGGAGTGCTGACTAGATTCGTTTTCTCATTGTTTAGTCACCTGGCAAAAATGAAAGCTAGCAATTTTGGCAAGCAAATGCCAAAGCTACTTTCAATATGGTGTCAACAGTTCAAATATCTTCTGCTTTCGTTTTTGGAAATGAGGATTTCATAAATCAAATTAAATCAAACTGAAATTTAATAAACACAGAGATCTAAGAATTCAGCATGTGAATTGTTGTCTGCGATTTTCTTCCGTGCTCATGTTAGCCCTTAACCGTGCATGTCTGAAATACTCCTGACAAGGTCACCACCAACCACCATGTGGCGAAATCAGATGGACACTTCGCATCCCTAAACTCCCTCACCCCTCAGCAGCATTTGACCAAATTAACCATTTCCTCCTGCTTAGGAGCTTCCTTCTTCCCACAAGAATGCACACACCTGCTTTTCCAACTTGTCTGGCAACTGTGTCTCACTCTCTTCTGCCTTATTAACTTTCTCTTCTCAGTACAGCCTCTAAAAGTTGGTATTCCTAAGAGCTCAGTCCTGGGGTCTCAAATTGGCTCCAGCTACACTTTTCCATGACAATCTCTGCTGTCTTATGATTAAACAACATCAACATGCTGAAAACTCCCGAATTTACATGGAAGCCCAAACTTTTCTTCTGAGCTTCAAGCCCTAAATCTAACGTGTTTAGCAGACATTTTTATATGTGTGTCACACAGACTTCTCAAACGTCACATCCAGAACCAAAATCATGGTTAAGAACATCTTCCTTCTTAAGCTGTTTTTTTCCCTTTCTAAAAAAAATCCAGTCTTCAGCATCTTAGTAAATGACACCCCGTCCATCCAGGTATTCAATCTAAAACCCTGAACATCATTTTTGTTCCTCCTTCTACCTCACCAAGGCCTGTTGTTCTAACATCCCAGATGAAGGAGCAGTCTTTTTATAACCTAATATCGGAGGTGACATACCATTGCTTCTGCTGTGTTTTATTCATTAGAAGTAAGTCATTAAATCCAGACCACACTCAAGGAAAGGGGATTACAAAAGGGCACTCCACGTTTGGGGACTATCTAAGAGGCTGTCAAAACACTCCCCCACTGTTCAGGCAGTGCTCCCAGCCCTGCCAAGAGCTTCTCTCCTTACATTGCCACGTGGCCTAGTGGAAGCAGTTGTCGATGTTTCTTTTGGATTCCAGTGCCTGGGATGAGGCCTCGCAATGACGTGTTGAACTGAATAGAATTGTACGTCTCTAAGGCATGGTCAGAATATGTAAACAGTGCTGATGGTTGGAACTAAATTGAGAAATAAAGCTTTTAAAATGGGATGTTTCCTTTGGAGGTGGTCTAGTTCAGTGTTCTCCAATCTTTTCCACAGTCCCCTGAAAATAGACCTAATGTTTCTGAGGAATATGTGGTAGGAATCTGGAACACACCAGTTATGATGATGAGGAAGAAGGAAAGAGACAGGTGGTGAGAAACAGGGATGACTCTGTCATCCTTGTAAGGGGCTTAAATGATGGTTTATGGTCTTCTCTGTGCCTCTCTGTCTCGGGAAACTCTGGATGAAGTTTAAGATTGAGGAAAGCAGAAGAGATGACAATACAGAAGGGTAGCTTACAGAGCACTCAGGTACTAGTTTTATTATAAGAGGAACTGAAGGAGGACATTTGCTTATCACTACCCTCAGGTTCCCAAATGATAAGGGCCAGAGAACGCCCAAATCAAATTCACTCTTTTCCTGTACACAGGATATGCCCAGAATTCCTGCCTGCCATTTTTTTCCCTAATGATCTGGGTAAATACAGTAACATAGATTATCTTTCTTCTCTACCAAAAGCATAGACTTCAAGCATACAGCCCTATGACTCCAGTCCTGTTTTCTCTCCAGTGTTGAGTATGCCTTCAAACCATCATTTCCCCAAGCTGCAAAATGCAATTCTGCATGACCTAACACTCCAAATGCTCCTCTGGAGGAAAGGAAAAAAAAATACAGCCTATGAAAGTAAGCCAAGGAAATCCCTTTTAATGCTTCACTCCCGTGTCAAAAGAATCCACCACCAAGGCCTAAAATTCCTAGGGGGAAAGGAGGATATTGTTTCATTGATTCCTCCCTCATCATAAAATAGGTACCAGGGGTACAATATGTCAGGAACTCTGCTAGGCACAGGCATCACAAAGATAAAAGATACAAAAATCAGCCTTCGATAAGTTCACATTCAAGAGCAGGTAAGAATCTATTGTACAGTGTGTTGTGATATACAGAGAGTGGGGCGCACCGGGTCGGAGCACTGATGAGAACAGAGAAGAGGGCATCCTACCTGGGTCGAGTCATCAAACGAGACTTCTTTGGGAGGTAAGAACCGGGTGGAATCTTGATGGACAAGCCGTGACTGGCTAGAAAAAAAAGCAGAAGAGTTACATTTCAGCGGAAAGGAAGCCATGTTAAAAGGCAGAGAGGGGGGCTTCCCTGGTGGCGCAGTGGTTGGGAGTCCGCCCGCTGATGCGGGGGACGCGGGTTCGTGCCCCGGTCCGGGAGGATCCCACGTGCCACGGAGCGGCTGGGCCCGTGAGCCATGGCCGCTGAGCCTGCGCATCCGGAGCCTGGGCTCCGCAACGGGAGAGGCCACAGCAGTGAGAGGCCCGCGTACCGCAAAAAAAAAAAAAAAAAAAAAAAGGCAGAGAGGCCAGAAAGAATGTGGTGATTTCAAGGCACTACAGTTACTCCTCAAAGAGTGTGAGGAAGGGAGGATGAGAGAAGAGCGGGGAGAGGTGAACAGAGGTTTGCCATACTAGGGAGTGTGGAGTTTACCCCCCAAAACAGTGGGAAGCCATAAAACATTCTGGGCAGGAGAACAAAGTGGCCAAATTTGTATACTAGAAGGAACTCTGACATTGGTGGAGAGAAATGATTGGCAGACCCATTAGGGGGCTGCTGTAGTGAACAGACAATAAATTAAAGAGGGCTTAAAGTAAGGCAGTGAGGGCACTGAGAAAGGGACAAACTAGAAAGGCCTTCAGAATGTAAATCTGATAAGATTCACATTCAATTTAAGGTTCAGGGGAAAAAAGGGTGTCAGGGATGATTCACAGCTTAATAGCTTGAGAAGCTGAGTAGAAGATGGTGATATTGACTGAAACAAGAGATAAAGGAATTCCCACATTTCAGGGAAGATGATGAGTTTAGTATTGGACATACTGATGCTGTAGGGCCTTAGGACCAATTTCCTCTGTTACTAGGATCTTGGATTCATTTAAATGAAGACAGATCTTTTGGTCGGTAGAAATTTAGACTCCAGGTCTTGAGAGCTTTGCGAAAAGGTTTTGTATCACATTTAATCAGCTCTGAAATCATAACACCTTCCCAAGCTGTCTCCCACAACTCCCCAAAATAACTTCCCACTACCATACAGGGATTGGGGCATATAGGGGACAAACAACCGAGACTGTCTTACTTAAAGATACAGACAGCTGTACAGGACTAGCTCTTGGTCTGTTACTAACTTACTCTAAGGAAACTTTAACATTGAAAATCACGTTTTACACGCAATTTAGAGCCACATCAACTTGAAAAAGTTATTAATTTATGTTCAACTCTTATTTATTAAACACATTCCATACGCCAGTCATTATTCTAAAGTACTTGCTTTCATAGAACTCACCAATAAGAGGAAACACATATCCTCCAACTTTCCCACTGGCACCTTCATTTATGAGTTTGGAAGTAGGTCTAGTTTCTGGAGATATGTGGGTTTCCAGAACTATTTTAGCTCAGATGAGAACCGTAGAGAGCCATTATGGAGATATGGTCTGTAAATGACATTTTCGTCTTAAAGAGCCCCTTGCAGTGATGTGGAGAAAAAGCAGTTTGAAGGTTTTCTGTCCTCTCTGATCTCACTGTTAATTCTAGTTGAATATTAAATGGTTTTAAGATTTAAAATATTGTATCTCAACTGTCAAGTTTCAGTTGCCGTGGGGCAGCCAAGGTAGGTGACCCCATATGCAGGTGTCTCCAAAAGAGAGATTTAATTCAGAGATACAGGCATAGGAGTCATACATGTATAGATGTTGTCTAATACTGTAAAATGGCTAAAGCCACTCTTAGAATATGTGTGCCAAAGAGGAATGCCAAGGACTTAATATTGGGAAAAAATAATTTTAATTCTACATGGGAAAGAAACGGTTTTATGAGGGTGACAACAAAAAATAACAAGAAAGAGCACATGCAGAAAAGCCAAGTGAAAAAGAACTTCGAGTAAAAACAACTGGCCAATATTGTCATATGCTGAGGAAAATTCAAGTAAGATACATACTGAGATATCTATTATCTTACGAAGGTTTTTTTTTCCTTTTTGATAGTTGCCTTTTGGCAATACGTTTTCCAAGGTAGATGTGAAAACTTTATGTAGTCAAATGTATTCATCCTTATATGACTTGTAGGTTTTGTATCATATGACTTTTCCCACAAGAATATACACATGTATTTTTTTCATGCGTTCTTCTACTACTTTCAATTGTTTTAGAATTTTACTTCGGTGTAATACATGAGGAACATACATAATTTTTTACTTTGGTGTAATCTATGAGGTATATAGATAATTAATTTTTTAGATGGCTACCCAGTTGATAGAAGTTACCTTTTCCCACTGATTTAAAATGTCATCTATCATTTATTCAATTTCCATCGATCTATTTATAGCCTAGTACTACACTATTTTAATTATTATAGCTTTTACAATGTGTTTCAACATTTGCTAGGCAAATTACCCCCTTGTTAGTCTATTTTTTCAATAACTTTCCTTGATCATTTTTGCTTATTTAGTTTCCCTATATGCATCCTAAAAATCAGTTCTCCTACTTCCAAAAATACTACTGGAATTTCATTGGGTTTTCCTTAAATGTACAGGCCACACATTATCTCGGGGGGCAATAGTTCTGCTAAAACTGTGCCTTGCTCTTTTTCTTCTTCACAAACTGCCGTTAGGAGTAAATGAAACACTATTACAAGTAGTTCTCCTTTAGGGTCTAGATCTCTAGCTCTAAGCAAGATTACCTGAACTAAGGGTACATACATAGGACTGATGTAAAACTGAGGTCCCAGTGGAGGCGGCAATACAGGCTTCTATACACTAAGAAGAAAACAAACCCCCCAAACCTCTCCACCGCTTGTATACTTGCCTGACATCTTAGGTGTTAATATCACCGAACCAGGTTCACTCACCGGGGGTGCAGCAAGCCAGACCCTGAGACGCCGAAGTTTGAAGCAGAGAAAGGGTTTATCCACGAAGCAGCCAAACGAGGAAACGGGTGAACGAATCTCAAATCCGCGTTGGCAAGGTTGAAGGGCTCGGGATATTTATGGGATAAAGCTGGGGCGTGGGGAAAGTGGGGAAAGGTGATTGGAGATAATAAACAGCTGAGGCACTCCTAGTTCTGCACAGGTGCAACTACGCTACCGGCTTCTTCACCGGCCGCACCTCCAGAAGAGTGGTACCAGCATGTTCTGAGGGTGGAGCTCCTGGCCCTCTGACGTCAAAAGGTCACTGAGCGGACACCCGCGCATGCCCAGTTGGAGGGTCAGCGGTCCCAACCAGTCTTTTCAGGATTAAGCGCAAACGGGACACAGCTGACTCCAAGTTTCCAAAAAAACAACTTGGGCAAACATCTCGTTGTTTAGGCTACGTGACGCTTGGAGGAAATGTGAGTTTTTATAAAAAACCAAATTAAAGCCAGCTTGATCCAGTGAAGGCAGGTCACAGTTTATTATTTATTAATGGCTAACTAACTGATAATTGCCCTTGGTTTCTTTCATACACCAAGATAGGCAGACGCACAAGAAATTCATAGTCAATATTGATGACGGTAGGCTAAGTAGTTAAAATCCAATAATTAAGTCTCCCATTCACAATCCTGTGAGTGGCAAAAGCAATGGGTGAACACAAATGACAGTAATTCGGTGGAGAAACTCTAGGTTTCTAGGGCCAGTAATTCCTGATGTTATCATCTCCGGCTCTTACAGGTAAGTCATTACCTCCTGCATATCCATAGAAAACTGGAATACTTTGCAGGATGAGATTAAGTTTGAAGGCAGTAAGTACTGAGGTTTTGGGGTTTGTTGGTTGGTTGGTTTGGTTTGGTTTGCATAGGCACCAGGAAGTAGAAGGGAAACAGTGACTTGGAGGAAAGCCCTGCGTGAACTGTCTGGTCTCCTAGAAGTTCAGGAATATTTAAGTTTTGCCTGCTGAGGAAGTTAGTTTTGGTCCCAGAGGGGAGGAGGCATGTACTTCCCTGCCTCCCAAGTTTATTGGCTAAGTCCCACCAAAAACCTGACTGATCTCATCTGCAGTCATGTATACATCTTGGGTCACCTTCTAAGCCAGCCTGCTTACTAGGACTGTTCACACCAATTTGTAAAGAACCCCAGCTGACTCACCTTCATACGGCAGGACATGTCCCATGTGATCTTGGGACAGCATGTACCATCCCCATCCTTCTTCCAGAGTCACTGTATAACCATGTTTGCCGTTTCCCTGATTTCTCAGTTTGTATTCATCAGAGAAGATAAAATCACCACTTACCTTGACTAGTTCAACCTCTACGCTTGTTTGGCCATTAAAACACCCACCTGTCATATGAAGCGTATACTGTATCCACATTGTAGATGCAGCGGTTTGGGGGCTGGGATGGGCGGGAATCATATTTAGAAGCCAGACAGACCTGTGTTAGAATTCTGCCTCCACTTCCTAGTTACAAAACTTTGGACACATTTTCAACCTTTCAAAGCTTTAATTTTCTTTTCTGCAAAATAGACATTTATTGTTACAATCAACAACAAATGACTGGTTTATTTAGGAGAAAGGGAACTTGGGGGAAGGATATTGGGTAGCTTGTGGAATCCTGGGGAACACTGAAGAGCTAGGCAGGAACCTAAGGCAGTCAGGTGGCAAAGCGCTTGGACGACGATCTCAGCAGAGGAACAGCCTGGTCAGGATGACACAGCTCTGCAGCTGAACGCTGGGCACTGGCACTGCCATGGCCGCATGCTGCCCTTGGCACCACTGCCACTGAACACTTGATGCCACACCACTGGCGTGAATTCTAACTACCTCTTTCTTTGTGACACTTGCTCCAGATTCACAGTCCCAGCAAAGGCGTCTGATTGTCTGAGCTTAGGTCACTTACCATACCCAGCTAGCAGGTTCACAAGAGTAAGTATTCACTTTTCTTAGTTTCTGTAGGGACAGCATAGACTTTCCTCCTACCAAAACTCACAGAAACATAGGAAGAATTTCAAATACTGAATTAAAACAAAACAAAACAACTTCACTATAGAGTATAATGCCTTCCTTGCAAAGATGTTTTTAGGACTAGTTCTTGGTCATAAAAGGACATCTGTAGTTGTCATAAGTTTTCAATATTTATAATAAAACTTTTATAAAAACATGAATACTATCATTGTATTGACTCTTTACATAAACTCTTTTTAAAAAAGACTTTATATTTTTAGAGCAGTTTTAGGTTTACAACAAAATTGAGAAGGAGGTACAGAGATTTCCCATACACCCCCTGCCCCACACATGCATACCTGTCTCAATATCAACATCACTCACCAGAATGGTATGTTTTTTAGCAAGGATGCTTACATTGACACATCATAATGATCATAGTTCATGAACATTATGAACATTAGGGTTCAATCTTGGTGTCATACATTATATGGGTTTGGACAGTTGTATAATGACATATCCATCATGATTCTATCATACAGAGTATTTTCACTGCCCTGAAATTCCTCTGTGCTCTGCCTACTCATCTTTTCCCTTCTTTCCCTGCCCCTCAAAACCACTGATCTTTTTACCATCTCTATAGCTGGGCCTTTTCTAGAATGTCATATAGTTGGATCATACAGTAGGTAGCCTTTTCAGATTGACTTCTTTCTCTTAGTAATATGCATTTATGTTTCCTCCATGTCTTTTCATGGCTTGACAGCTCATTTCTTTTTAGCACTGAATAATATTTCATTGTTTGGATGTACCACAGTTTATTTATCCACTCACCTACTGAAGAACAACTTGGTTGCTTCCAAGTTTTGACAATTATGAATAGAGCTGCTATAAACATCTGTGTGCAAATTTTTGTGTGGACGTAAGTTTTCAACTCCTTTGGGTAAATACCAAGGAGTGCAATTGCTGGATCAGATGGTAATCTGTTATGAGTATGTTTAGTTTTTTTTTTTTTTTTTTTGGCGGTACGCGGGCCTCTCACTGTTGTGGCCCCGCCCACTGCAGAGCACAGGCTCCGGACGCGCAGGCTCAGCGGCCATGGCTCACGGGCCCAGCTGCTCCACGGCATGTGGGATCTTCCCGGACTGGGGCACGAACCATCTATTTTGGACCAGGGCCATCTATTTTGTTTTGGGACCCAAACAGCATCCTGAGATATATAAGATATACATTTACCTGTTGGAAATTCCTGCTAGCATACAATACTCCATTTTCTATATTCACTCAATTTTTCCAGTTGGAAATCTGTCTTTATGAACAAATCCTTCTGATTCACCTTTCCATACTTGTCTAAATCTATCCTTTTCTCTCCATCTACACTGTTACAACCTCATTGCCCCTCGTGTGAATGGCAACAGCTACAGAGCTGGTCTCCACTCTGAGAAATGAGCTTAACTACACATAAGCAAAATGGCCCCGGGTCGTGGGCTGTGTTCCCAATATGAACTCCTAAACTGGTTTAAACCTACCCCCATTCCTGAATCCACGCTTCTCATTGCTTCCTCCCATTGTCCATTTCCTACCTTCTTTGTCCTGCCAGTATCATCACTGGTTTATTGACTATCTCTAACGCAATACACCCACTTTGCTTCCTATCATTACACTTCATTGTCTCTTCTGGAATGCTGCTTCCTTGGGTTAATATATCACTGACAAATACCCTTTCCTTCCCCCCTCCCCCAAATAAACCTAACAATTCAACATCTGTTATGTGGAAAGCTGAGAATTGGTAGAGAAAAAAATTACACCAGGGTATATGAGAATCAGTATGACTCTATACTGAACAATCTCAGCAGTGTGTTCTCTTCTTCTCCAGAGTAACTGTTTTAAATCTTCTCCGACCTCATCTTCTACTTGATAGAGATGATAGAAGTCATCAGATGAGGGCTCAGTAAACTCTTTGCCATTCCTGCCAAAACTTCCCCTACTTATCCTCATCATCTTCTATTACAAGATCCTATCCACCTGGTTTCCTTGAGACCGTGAATTGTCTATTATCTCTTTTCTCTCCTGTGTCTTTAACCTCTTTTCTTTCTACAGGATCCTTCACAGCACACCTTCAAAATAAATGAAAAATCAATTCTGTCTTCATCCAGCCTCTCCCTCCAGCTGCTTAACTTTCTCTATCCCTTCAAAGTCACTCTTCTTGGGAGAATCATATTTCCATACTGTCTCCATTTTCACACCTCTTATTCACTCTTCCATCTCTCTATACCACTCTGATTTCTCACCTCATTCTCCACTGTTTCCTGAGACTGCCCTTTATCAACGTCATTAATTACTTCTATGTTGCTAAACTCAATGGAAACCTTTCCGTTCCTTCTTACTTGACCTCTCAGTAGCATTCAGAACAGTCCTGGAAAGTAGGCTCTCCTTCTGGAAACGCTCTCTTCCCTTCCCTTCCCTTTTGTGACACTCTATCAGTTTTTTTCTATCTCGCTAGCTGTTCCTTACCAGTCTCTTTCTCTAGCTCTTTATGTTCTACTGAATTTTAAAGGGTGGGATGTTTCATGGCTCAGTTCTAGGGCTTCCTGTCCTTCTACACTCTCCCCTTAGCGTAGCTGATTCACTTTTATAGCTTTATTTGTGATCTACATTCCCATGAGTTATTCCTGCTCTTAGAATGAAGTTCTTACTGAAATATACAAGATCCTGAATGACCTCCTCTACCTGCCTCTGTAGGTTTTACCCTCACTTTCTATACTCCAAGCACACTGACCCTTTTTCTTTCCATCACATCACATCCTTCATGTTCTGGGTCATCTCCACATTCTTCTCCCACTACCTGTTATGGTCCACTCCCAGACGTCCCTAGTTTAGTTGTCTGACTTTTACTTATCCTGCAGGGTTTAAGCCTCACTAGCATCTTCTCAGAGAAGCATTTCTTGAGCCCTCAGACTAGGTCAGGCTCAGTTCTTATATAATTTCACAGTACAATGTATCTCTCCAGATTATAACTTAATTATTAATGTTATTGTATAATATTCACTCTATCACCAGACATTGTTTCCTGCTCCACTGATTCCTGCTGAATGTTCAGCATACAGTAGGTAGTTAATATAATTCATTCACTCATTGAATAAACATTTTAAGAATCCCTCCCAATTTTACAAGGTATATGTTCCCAGAATATTGATGTATCTCTAATTGCCATCCTAATATTTAATCAGACATTAAATCCATTTGTAAAAAATAGAACTCTAGAATATCCCTTTGACTTCCCAGGAATTTTCTGGAGAGGGCAATCCATGTGGCACTTCTGAACCACTGTCTGCCGACCAGTGAGGCAGAGAACCAGGTCATTGCCCTTTGTGATAATTAGAAGGGGCTCCCTGCCAAGCCTCAGCAGATGTATGAGAGCAGGGTGCAGACCAGCGGCACTAACTGGGGGATGTGCTGACTCCAGCAGGAATGGGGCCGGTCTCATCAGCCGCTGTATGGTTGAATTCTGGCATCAAGTCCAAGATATGGCTCGGCATGGTGCTGCTTGCTCTCGTGGCCAGCTCTTGAGATGAAGAAGCAGAGATACCAGAGGTGGCAAGACAAGCTTACCTGGTGACTGAGTGCATTTTACTGAAGGGAAGACTGGCCATCAGCCCCATTTACTCCCCACATGCCCAAGAAAGGAGCCAAATAACTGGCTGGCACCCAGCCTCCACTCTCTGTGGCTGAATGAGCCTGCTTTACCAGGAATAGGTTTGCTTGTATTATAGGATGGAAGGCCATTTTCCATCCAGGTTCCAAGAAACTGCTGCAAGGACCATGATTGGCTGACGACCTCCAGCTGCTACACTTTGGGAGCTGCTGCAGCGTCCATGCCTAAGCCACACTCTCCAGGGGCTTCTCTTAGCCAACAGTTGATTCATTTTATTTATTTATTTCAATTGAAGTATAATTGATTTACAATGTTGTGTTAGTTTCAGATATACAGAAAAGTGATTCAGTTATACATACATACATATATATATTTTTTCAGATTCTTTTTCCTTATAGGTTATTTCAAAATATTGAGTATATTTCCCTGTGCTATACAGTAGGTCCTTGTTGTTTATCCATTGTATATATAATAGTTTGCATCTGTTAATCCCAAACTCCTATATTTATTCCTCCCCCACTTCCCCTTTGGTAACCATAAGTTTTTTTTGTGTCTGTTGGCCTATTTCTGTTTTGCATGTAAGTTCATGTGTATCATTTTTTAAATGTGGTTTATTTATACAATGGAATATTACTCAGCCGTCAAAAAGAATGAAATAATGCCATTTGCAGCAACATGGATGGACCTAGAGATGATCATACTGAGTAAGGCAGACAAAGAAAAATATCGTAGGATATCGCTTATATGTGGAATCTAAAAAAAAAAATGATACAAATGAACTTATATGCAAAACAGAAATAGAGTGATTCATTTTAAACCAGCCCTCAGCCACACATTCTGGATTTCCCTCAACAGAGTTTTGTTTCCCCTTAGCTTTGCACAGTACTGTTGTCACCTTCAGGCTCAGGTTGTGGTAGAATTTGAAGTAGGGGATAATTTCCGGGGGTCACTGGTCTAGAGGGTACAATTCCTGTTGGCTTCAAAATGGGCACCATCAGTGCTTGTTCTATACTTTAGTGGAAAGGGGAAGAGGATGGAGAGTGGTCACTCCCAAATCCTCCTCCTGGACATTTGAATAGAGGCCCCTTGAATCACTCACCTTGGACTTCCCTTTATTAACAGCTGGTGGTGATCCTGAGCTTAACTTTAGCTCATAAATCTATAGTCACCCAAATCTCTGAAACCCTGTGCTTTCCCTAGTGTTGCTTATGGGAACCACAGCCGCTCTGTTCATCCTGCTGATTCCTAAATTTCACATAAAAAAAAAAGTGCTCATCCTGCTAATGTCAAAGTTTCCCACGAAGTACGTAGCATCCGCAGGGTATTCTCACAGCAGAAACCACACCAAATTTATATCTCTTCTATTAAAATTACATCAGAATTATTTTGATTGCAATTTAAGGAATCAAATTCCTATTAGCCAAGCAAAAAAAATAAAAAGGAATTTATTAATTTCAAAAACAAGGAAATCCAATGGATCGTTCTGGCTTTGCACGCTATTTCTTGTTAATGAAGCATGAAACCTCCAACAACCTTGGCTTTCCTGGTCCTCACAGGCGGTGATCTAAGAAAGAGGAGCTTATTTTGTATTAGGTCCAGTAAAATACCATGGAGACCTTGAGCCGTAAACCAGCTTGAGCCCTAAGCCCATTTCTGAAGCAATCACTATGGCTAGGTAGTAGAGCTGTTCTACACAGAAAATATTTGCAAAATATACAGTGGACCAATGATATAAATTATTTACAACCAGAGTAGTTTTTAAAACTCCTATAAATTAATAAGAAAAAGAAAAATGACCTTAGAGGAAAATAGACAAAAGCCACAGAAGAGGAAAATGAATAAGAAACACCTGAAAAATTCTCATTACCAATAGTAAGAGTGGAATACATGTAAATTAAAACAACGACATACCCTTTTTATTCTACTTAAATGTAAAAATTCAAAGGTAAGTGTCGACGAGAGTATGGGGAAATGGATTCTCTCATACATTGTTGGGGCATGGTTAAATATACCATCATACCTCCACGATTTAGAAATCTGTGTAGCCAATAGAAATAATGAGGTAGTGCTGTACATTAACATGGAAAAGTCTCCAAGACACATTGCTGCAGTGGGAAAAGGCAATTCGCGTAAGAGAACACTTTGGAAGAATCTGCTGCAATTGACAGTCCATGGCTGCTGACCCTGTGGACTCATGAAGCCAAAGAATGAGGGAGACACCAACACAAGCGGAAAAAAATCTTAAAACCATGTGGTAAGTGCAATGACAGAGAAGCCCAGAGGAGGTAAACCTAATGCAACTTTGGGAAGATGTGGGAGTTTTGGTCCAGGATGGCTCCCAGGAGGAGATGATGATCAAGCTGAGATAGGTATTAACTGGGTGGAGAGGAGGGGAAAGCATTCCAAGACGGGAGAACAGTAGGAACAATTCATGGAGGCAGGAAGGCTGTATACAGGGAACCAGGTTGCTAAATACTAAACTAGAGGCATGGATTGTAGCAGATGGGGCTAAACGGGTAGGCAGAGTCCAGCGAGCCTTCCTACGTCATATTAGGTTTGAATATTTTTTTCTATGATGAAGAGCCACTGAAGACTTTTGAGTAGGGCAGGCGATCTGAAAAGAGATTAGAGGACAGTAGGACACAAGGCAGAGAGAACAGACAGGAGGTTACCACTGTCATTCCAAGAAGATGAATGTCTGAAAGGGAGGTTGGGATAGGGTGAGACTAGCTGGAATCAAAGGAGGGGAGGAAATCAAGCAATATCGAGTTGGTGCAATCTGTAGGAATTGTTAACGGGATGGATGTGGGAGGGGGAAGTGAGAAATGGGGAGGAGTCATGATTAGATATGCCCAGGGCTCTGGGGTGAGTGCGGGAGGGATGGTGAGCTGACTCAGAAGACCAGGAAAACTATACCTCGGGGAATCCAGTGATGGTTGCGAAAGGCATCTGGTATTGTCCTTCTACCACTGTCTTAAAAGGGATTCTAAAGGGATTTTCTTTCCCTTGTTCCTCCAGCCCTACACTTGCATTACTGGCCTAAGTGGATACTCACCAGCTGGCCGTGTCCATCATTACAGCCAAGTCCGAGAATTCCTGATTATACTTAGAGTCAGTGGAGCTGCTGACACAAACAGTCATTAGCAGACGACCCTTTTGGAACAAACTATGCTTTAAAATGTAAACTGGGGGGGGGGGCATTTTCCTTGTGTTGTCCAGAAACAACTTTCTGCTGCCTGAGCCTGGATTAATCATGAGAGAGCTTGTCAACATTCCACTGGTACATATTCTTACTTTGGTTGCCTTCAGCGGGACTGAGAAACTTCCAAAAGGTTGGTTTGAGCAATCTTGTCTTCTCTTGCCTTATCATAGTTCTGAGGTGCATGCGTGTGTTCCGATCATGACTGATTCATATTATGGCATGCTTGGGTTTTACTTGGTGAAGTAGGGGTGCAGTATATGGAGAGGGAGAAAACTGTATAAATAAGCAATTGATTGATGGTCTCCATTCTACTGCTATCCCTCCTCTGCTTAGGTTCTGCAATAAAAAGTTCAGCCATTCAGTGAATGTGGAGCCCTCACTTATAGGGGAAACATTAGCAGGTAGACTGCAAGTTATCGAGGTTGCTTTGTTTATGTGTATGTCAAACTTCAGGGTGGTCTAAATGGATGATGAAAACCTTTTCACATCAGGTTTGCCGGGAATATAATCAACCGCACTCCCAGACATCCAGAGTGTTTGCTTCTGGACAAAAATCATTTCCATTTTCAGTTTCAGCTTTGCAAAACTCTTAATCAATATTTTAGTTCCTCCCACATTGGAATTAGAGAAAGACGCACACAAGTGCCTATAAGATAAAAGCCTGAAGAACAATGGGTTCTCAATAACTTAGAGGCTGGAGCCATGATTTGGTTTGGCAAGAGACTGTGAAAGGTTTTTTTCAGAGCCTTTGGAATGTACCGGAAATAACACCACCTCAGGGGAAAGGAAAGCAACTTAAGAAACTGACAAACACCTGTTGCAGTAGCAAGAATGTCCACAGTTTCTGGCCAGCGTATTATGAAACTGAGACTAGGGTATTTCAAATCAGGAAGAAAGATAGGAAAATAGGTGACTTGTGAAGTGACTGGGGGCTTCATTGAAATCTTTTTACAAAGACACGAGAAAGCAGATTGAATGATACTACAGAGTTTTCAAATTAAATGTATTACAGTAGAGTAAAAAAGGTTCTGTGATTTATGACCCACTCAAATGCATTATTTTCCCTTCATATTACTTTACCAAAGAACTGAACAGGTTTGTATTGTATAGATAAGTGAAGGTACTAAAATATATTGTATGTAGATGGGAAACATAGCTTAGATTTTGTGGTTCATTAGAATTTCTGGAACCACAAGGTCAAAATTCACATGCTAACAAGATACAGCTTTCTTCACAAACGGTCGGATTTCATAGACTTATGTTGTTTTGTTGCTTTCTTTTTCTATTTTACATGAGTAGAACAGTATCTTCAAATGTATTTAAATGTCTAATTGTCAACTAATACTTTAAGGTAGCTCCAGATAAAAGAGAATCTAGATCTTTCCAAATAGCTAATAATAGCCAGAAAGACTTAACATTGGCTTCAGATTATTTTAATACTTCCTGATCATACAACGGATGTCCGGAAAGGCAGCACCTGGACGTCTGGACTTATGGATTGTTATAAATTTATTTGTGCTATTCTAAACCATGAAGTTACATTAAAATGACATGGTTAAATACTAAAATTTACTGAAATCCAGTCTTACAAGGAGCAGGACAATTGATTTTCTGGTCCAAATTAGAATCTCGTGCACAAAGAAAAACCAAACCCAACCTCCTAATTTATATTCTAGAAAGAGAATATTTGTAGCTTCCAAACTTTACAGATGAAGCATACTGTTTATTTTGAAAACTTCAAAACTGGTGGCATAAATGTCACAAAGCCAAGACCCTGACTTCTAAATAAAATAGCCAGATTGTTACCCCAACCTTGTTTATTTGTTCATAATTTATTTACTGCTTTAATTAGACTGTAAAATCAAAACAATATTTTTGCCTACCTACTCAAAGAGAGTATTTGAGTATTATTAAAAAATGTAAATTAATATGGGTTTAACATCAGCCTTAGCCAAAACACCAGGCCTGGAAGAGCAAACATTCATTAACTACACTTACCAGTTCTGAGAATGAACATTATCGTGAAAACACAATCCTTCAAATTTTAAATGTTGAAGTACATGGGATATATTGATACAAAAAAACACATTAATATGTGATTATTTTAATACTATTGAAAGTAATGAAATTGTTCTACACAAAATATCTCTAGTTGTTTTCTCTATTCTTGGCAGAAGGCAATAATGGGAAGAGGCTTTTTAGATGGTATACCTTTTTCCTAAGTCCTTTAGCATGAATGAATCAAGGCGTCTGCAGCATAATATATCACAAAATAAACCGACACAATTAAAATACTGCAAGAGTATTCCATGGGTTCTTTTCCAACCATCGGCATAGGATTTCCTCCATAAAATTAATAACCAACTTTGTAGAATTAATAGTGTATCGTTATAGTTTTAATTTAATTGATATTCCCAATATTCAAAGACAAAGGGAAAAGTCACTATCTTTCTGAATCATTTCAACTAGTAATACTTTCAATCATGAGCTCAGTATCAAACCGTAAGGAGGAAAATTTTATAAACTGTCATGTATGAAAATAGTCAACATTTCACTGAACATTCGCCTTAACCACATTCTTCAATAATATTTAACGCTTTATCAGGGAGTATGAAGTGTATAGTGGGATTTTCTGTAGGAGTATAGTAGTTCATGTAAGCAGCCCTGAATTTGTTAACATGCTATGCACAAAGAACTCCCGTCCAAATTCCAGTTTTAAAATTACCCCATAACTACCATACCTAGAAGCTCTTGAGTCTCAAGTGATTTAACCTGAGGTATATTTTAGTAACTTCTTCTTCTAAATCATATGTCTACAGGGATAGAATTCACAAATTCGACATATGACTAAGTCAGATCAGGAACAGCTGTCACTGAAATCCAGGATACCAAGTCCTGGATGAATGTTTTATACTAACGTATATTGAAAGAGTGACTCATTCCACGTTTGCGGAAACACAGTTGCTTTAAATATTATTGACCTTAAAGAACAGAAAAAGAGACGAAATGGCAAGATTTCTACCATATTTCGAAAGGTGAAGTAGGCAACTTCTCAGTGAAATAGGACGTGAGATTATTGGGGGAAAGTGACAAGTAAGGGATGCCTAGAGGACCTCAAGGAAATGGTCCCATTCAGGAAGATGAGAGAAGTGTATCCGATAACATAGAAGGACCATATGTCCATGCTGAGGACCCACTGGGACTGGAGACTGCATGCCCATCTGGTCCTGATCTGCACTGTTGTTTCACTTTATCCAACAATACTTTATGAACATATGAGCAGTGAAGACAGCTGGTTGGATTAGTTCAAGATTGGTACTTTCCAGGGTCAGTGCAGCTAAAGGACTAGAGAGTAAGGGAGCTGAGATTATCTGGCAACATACCATGTCGTCTAGGTCAAATAATGAAGAAAGTGAAACAAGGATATTGCAGGTCTGGAAGAGAATGTTACAATCGAGTTCCTTTTCTAGTCCCCAATGCCTTTCTGTGTGTCTTTAGGGAAAGATGTAGTCACTGTAAGCCTCAGTTTTCTCCTAAAATGAAGGACCTAGCAGTGCTCAACTTACAATGTTATGTACTATGCTAAGGATTGTCAATGATTGGTGGCGTGATCACTTCTGGGGAACAAGCACATTTTAGATGAGTCCCTATGAAATCATCTCTTAATCCCAAAGGAATGCCCCCCAGGAGAGGTCATTTCAGAAATTCTAACAGGCTGACCCAGAATTCCTACCTGCCTGTCCCCAGTGTCATTCCTGAAGGCAAGGACCAACAGTGTGTTCTGTGACAAAGAGTTAATGATACAGTATTAATAAGTGAGATAACAATAATTATTGAGATGATCAATGACCCTTACAAGTTCCAAAGACATCATAATAAAAAATAACTTATGTTTGATTACATCACCAGCAGAATAAATGTGTCAGTTTCTAAGATATGCCAAATGATGAGCAATACTGAACATCCTCTTTCTTTGGGGGATTTGAAAAATTTCCGACACCAAAGTGTTTTGTCATACCGAAAAAACAATACTGTATTCATGATGTTAGAAAAGCATGAATATGTTCCAAGTCTGAGCCCTAATTATACCAGAACAGAAAGGAGCAAATACACCTGACTTCTTTGTTTATTCAGTCATTTGGTTATGTCAGTCAGCAGCTGGTCAATCAGAAGTTGGTATGTCAATGGCCATGTGCTAGAGCCCATAAAAGGGTAATATCATATCCTTCTCAGCAGCTAGTATCCAAGTCAAGTTACTCTTTGGGTACAGAAAAGCATTGTGTTTATTTTCATGTATTTGTTGTTCATGTGGTCCTTGGATTGAGGGAAGAAATAGTGTCCTAGTTTAAACAGGCCCTGGCTGAGATGAAAGCTGGATAGTAGAATGAAAGCAAACAGGAGACGGTCTGCTGAGTCAACAAATGTCATTAAATACAACTATGTGATTGTGCCAGTAAAAATCTGAAAGCAGATTTGTTTGGGTAATTTTGGAATATGGGCAAAGTGGACTTAACTGACTATACTCTGCCTATAGGTATTGATATTGATATTGGTGTCAATCATGTTTTTCCCCTTTCTGTAACTAGTACCACACTGAAGACATGGTATAGCTTAGAGTTAAAAGATAGGTACTTGAAATCAAACTTAACTTTGAAGTTCAGTTCTATCACTTCCTGCTTTTGTTTTGTTTAGACAAGTTGTTGAACAATTCGTCGCCCTCATTCCTCATCTGCCAATGGGAATAATAGAAGTATCTGCCTTTACGTTTGTTGTGATACATAAATGAGATCATGAATGAAAAGTATAATGCATGGCTGATAGCAGGTTTTTAATCAGTTTTAGATGCTAAAATTATTAAAAACAGAATCAAATCTCACATGAAACTGTCATGCCACTGAACATTAAGGGAAGCTGTTCTTAGTAAGAGCTCATGTATTTCTCCATGTCTAAGTTTATCAAGACATTCTAAGATTTACTTCTTTGATCTTAACTGATCTCAACAGAGTTTGTGTTGCCTCGTTGGAAAGATAATATGTCTGTTAACTCTGTCACTTCTGCATCTGCATGTTGAATGAGAAGAAACTAATGAATAAAGTTTGGAGCTTTGGGTAAAAATAATTCATGGCCATTAAGAATGATATTGAAAACACAAAATATACAAAAGTTTAAAAGAGAAAATCACCTACACTTCCAGGACTGTAAAGATATTGATATATTTTCTTCCATTTTTTTCTACATATCCTAAAAAAAGATATCATAATAAGATTGTTTATGCAATTCTGCTCCCTGCCACTAAGCCTGAGCATATTTTATATCATATCTTCAAAGTACCATTTGCAGTGACTGTGTAAATAGTATCCTGTTTCGATAACAGTTGCTAATATATGTTGAACATTTGCCTCTCTGAGGAAAAAAAGGCCCTGATATGTTACATTTGTTGACTGCTGTATAAATGCTCCAGTCACAGCCAATTTCCAGGTACCAACAAACACTGAGTTGGGAGGAGATGTATAGTAGCACACCTACAATTTCTACAGACATTAGATGTAAATAACCACAAGAACATAGATAATAGTAAAATATAGAAAAATAATTAGAAAGTGATAAATGTTGAGTATTATTACTCTGTTTTTAACACAATTTATCTAATCAAATTTATATAATTTAGTTTCTAATAATGGCTCTATTCCATTATCTTGTTAAATTCCTGAGAAATTAACACGTGACTCTTGCAAGCCAGTACAAGCCAGCTCCAGCAGACCACAGCTAGAAGACAAAGCTGTGTGCCTAACTCTTCTTCCACTTTCACACAATTAGTACAATTTAGTACAATTAATCTATTTTTGTGCAGTGAAATTCATCTAATGCCTTTCCATTTGGGGATTATTTCCTTGGGATAGACTCCTAGAAGTATTATTGGTAATTTGCAGGTAATACAGCAACCAGGAGAACAACTGAATAGTTCAGGTTTCTGTCTCTAAATTATAGGAATCAAATAACACAGAGTGTTCCATACGGACCAAGGACAATGTTAAATGCATTATGTATATTCACTTACTTAATCCTCATGACAAGCCTATGCGGTGGTTTTATTATCTCCGTCTACAGCTGAAGATGCCAAGGCAACCAGTTAAGTGAGTGGGAAGTAAGTGACGGACAGGGATTTGAATTCAAGTCCTGTGCTAGAACCTCTTACCGTCTAGTTCCTCAACAGGCTTTCTTTTTAAACAATGAAAGCATTCAATACTATCAGTTAACCATCATTACTTGCATCCCATGACCTTACTATAATATTTTTTGTTTTTTAATCTCTCAATATCTATGTGATTATGCAATTGATTGCTTATTTCATTCATTAGTTGTTTAGAAAAATCTGCTTTCTTTCTTAAGAGACTGACTTTCTCAAACTGTGTTATCCATTACAAATTTGCTTCCACTGCATTGGAAAATTAACATTTCTGTGGCCTTCTGATTTATGTCCTATAATTTTTATTACAAAGATAATATAATTTTATATATTTTATATTAATTTTATATAAAATATTTTATATAAATTTTATATTAATTTTAATATTTTATATTTTTATATAAAACATAACTTTATAATATAAAATTATAATTTTAATATTTTATATAAAATATTTTATATTAATTTTAATATTTTATATTAATTTTATATATTTTAAAATATTATATAGTATTTTCCTGTAATACTTTGCTGTAAGGTGTGGCAAAACAAAATACAAAATTACACACAATGCTCACAACTAGGAGGTAAATGATTATAACATTTTGCTACTCATTCATTTTTCCACTCTCGTGTGTGTGTGTGTGTGTGTGTGTGTGTGTGTGTGTGTGTGTAATCTTACTTAAAAATTTAGTAGCCTATTACTTCATTGTAATATCTTCTGGTAATATTAATTTTAGTTTGGGCTTTGTTTGAGTCTATATTTTTAAATAATTAAGCTTCATGGTTGTTGTATCTTCCCGATGGATTGCTCCTTTTATCATTAAGTAGTATTTCTCTTCATTCTTTAAAGGCTTACTTATCACCTCATATTCCATTTTTTCTTATATTAGTACTACTTTATTGCTTTATCACTTTGTTTTGTTTACTTCGTATATATTTTCCATTCTCTTTATATTCAATGTTTCTGTTTTAATTTATTTAGGCATGTCTTTTGTGTTTTTTAATCCTGTATGATAGTGTCTGCCTTTCCATAGATCAGTTTATACCATGGGTGTTTACTGTGATTTCTGATATATTTGGCCATGTTTCTTCCACATTAATTTGTGTCTTCTGTTAACTATACCTTTTCTTGGCTTATTTATCCTTTTCTGCTTCTTCATCATTTTTTTTTAATTGATACAGTTCTAGTCTCTTTTTTCTTCTGCTACTCTGGAAGTTTGGGGTTTTAATCTATTATTTTAGTGGTAAGCATTAATGAAATTTTAACAATATGTCTCTAACCATATATTTTCTCCCCGTGTTTAGAGTTATTCAGTGTTTCTGTCATCTTCCTGCTTACGGTAAAGAACTTAGAATGTTTTAACAATCTGCTGAACTTCTTCCCTAAACTTTCTTCTTATAATTGTTTGTCTAGAATTCTAGTTCCACTCTTTTTTTAAACACAAAAATTACTGAGTTTAAAAAATATATATTCCACACTGTCGAAAATTGCAATTATTTTTTACCACCATCTATGCTAACTACAGTTTCTCATCACTGGCCCCTTTCTTTGGGGTACAAGTTATTTCTTATGGAGTTTATATACTTTCAGTAACTGTTTCAGAGAAGGTCTCAGTGGTAAATACTCTCAGCATTTGTCTGTGTATTTACTTTGTCTTCATTTAAAAAAAAAAATGATTATCTAAGCTGGCTATAGAATTCCAGACTAACAGTTATTTTTTTCTCAGCCTTTTAAAAATACTGGTCCATTGCCTTTTGGTATCAACTGTTGCCAAGTAATATCAGGTTAGCCTAATTGGCATTCTTCTTAAGGTGACTGATCTTTTCTTTCTAGTAAGGTTTAAGATTTTCTTGATCTTAAATTTTCTACAGTTTTAATCCAGTGTATCTAAGGATAAATTTATTTTTCTTTATCTGGTTTGATGCTTAGTGGAAACTTTCAATGTGAATATTTCTGCTTTGTTTTTCACTTTTGAAAAATGATCAGTGATTTATCCCTTTACATATTACTTCTGTGACATTTCTTCTATTTTATTTTTTTTGGAACTTCCGTTAGAAGTTTATTAGTGCCTGTCTGTTTTTATGTCTCTTAACTATTCTTTAATACTTTTAATTTCTTTATTTCTTTGTACAGCATTCTGTATATATTAATGGTCATTTTAGTGCAAAGTTGGGAAAAGGGGGGCCTTGCTGCCTAGATATAAAAGACGTCATTTCACCTAAAAATTCTGCCCTCTTCTTTCACCTACTTTCTCTCAACCTTTTAAAAAATTTATGCCTTTTATAAAGGCCTCAGTAATAGAGTTTGGTTCATTTAAACAATACATTAGTCAGTGTGCTAGCCCTCCAGATAGAGAGAGGTCTGAGACATGGTCCCTGACCCAAAGCTTAAGGTTTTTATAACTGAGTGTGGGACAAAGACATAAATCATTCTAATAGCATCTGTGTGGCAAGTGCTATGAGTGACATATATAGGATGACCCAAGGTTAAAGAAAAGGGCATTTGGTTCTATCTAGGAAGTCAGGGAGATTGGGAGGAGATGGTGCTTAAACTGGACCTTAAGAAAAGAATAACACTTACGAAAAGAGATATGGGCTAAGTGGACACTCCCAACCACCATTTCCCTTACTCTCAGCCAATGAGTTTGCCTCTGAGTTTACTGAAAAAAATAAGTTTCATTTAGACACTGTATGCATTTTTTTTAATTTTTTTTTTTTGTGGTACACGGGCCTTTCACTGTTGTGACCTCTCCCGTTGCGGAGCACAGGCTCGGGACGCGCAGGCTCAGTGGCCATGGCTCACGGGCCTAGCCGCTCTGCGGCATGTGGGATCTTCCCGGACCAGGGCATGAACCCGTGTCCCCTGCATCGGCAGGCGGACTCTCAACCACTGTGCCACCAGGGAAGCCCTGGATGCATTTTTAAATGGCCAATGTGCCAGTTTTTTCTTGTTTTATGGGGCTGTCACCCCCTACCCTGCATCTAAAATATTGCTCACACTACTTACTTGGCTTTCCTAGGCACCTTGCATTTTAACTAAAATGACCATATAATTTACTGTCCAAACTCAGGTATTTTTGGAGTATGGGGGTGCTATTAATAATTATGCCAGGATAGCAGGCATAACTGATTATTATAGCTGATCATTTTACGTATCTATCCTACCTTATCATCTATATTGTGGACTCTTACCAGGCAGAGATGTGCTTTACACATCTTTTTGCTTCTCGTCAACCCAGTGCCTGCTCCATGAAAAATCATAAATAAATCTTTGATAAATAATAACAAAGCAGTGATGATAATTATTTTAAATCAGATTATACAATGGGGTAGATTTTCAGACTCACCCAAATACAGGGGCCGGCACTCTCTCACACCATCAAACCCTTGAGGTGACCAGGACCTCACCCCTTTGTTTTGGTGGGATTCACAGATTTGTAAATTGAAGTGGGGTGCATCCCTTTACCAACACATTCTCATCCTTCTTAACTTCTCTTTCCTCCCCAATTCTTCTAAGCCAGGTGACCCTCATCTCATGGAGGTGGGAGGAGAGAGGGACCATGTTTATGGCCTCTCTTCCTTTTGTCTTTCTTTTTGTAACACACACACACACACACACACACACACACACACACACACACCCCAAGCAAAAACAAACAAACAAAACCCCCAGCTTTATTGAGATATAATTCACATACCAGTCTCTTTGGGTAAAGTATACGGTTCACAGAGCTGTGCATTCATCATCATAATCGATTTTAGAACATTCTTATTACACCTATTTGAAATCCTGCATTCCTTAGCCATAGATTACTCCCTAAGCCCTCCATCCTCTTCCCAATTCCTAGACAATCACTCATGTATTTTCTGTCTCTACAGATAATGACTATTCTGGATATTTTATATAAATGAAATTGTACAGTATGTCGTTCTTGTGACTGGCTTCTTTCACTTAGTTTATTGTTTCCAAGTTTCACCCATGTTGTAGCATGTATCAATACTTTGTTTCTTCTTATTGTCAAATAATATTTCGTTGAATGGATATACCACATTTTGTTTATCCATTAATCTGTTGGCAGACACTTGGGTTGCTCCACCTTTTGGCTACTATGAGTAATGTTGCTTTGAACGTGGATGGACAAATATCTGAGTCTCTGCTTTCAGTTCTTTTGGGCATATATCCAGAAGTGGAATTGCTGGATCATATATTAATTCTATGCTTATCTGAGGAACCACCATCCTGTTTTCCACAGTGGCTGTGCCATTTTACATTCCCACCAACAATGCACAAAGGTTCTAATTTTTCCACATCCTTGCCAGTATTTGTTTTTATATTTCTTTTTTATTATAACCATTCCAGTGTGTGTAAACTAGTATCTTACTGAGGTTTTGGTTTGCATTTCCTTAATAGCTAATGATGTTGAGCATCTTTTTACATGCTTGTTGTCCATCCGTATACATTCTTTGGAGACAGGTCGGTTCATATCCTTTGCTCATTTGTTGTTTGGGTTGTCTTTTTATTATTGAGTCTTTTTCTAATCTACTCATAATTCAGATGTGAATTCTTTATAAATCTGATGAACCTTGACCTTCAAAGCCTCTCATTTACAGGAGCCCCCTTCTAAGACCTCTGGTGGTTTCTAGCAATGTGTTCATATAAACATACGTTTTAACAAAATTTGGGAAAAATTGTTTTTAAACAGGAATTGTTAAGATTGCTTTCTCTTTTCACTTTGACTTCCCTTCAGTGACACTTCCCTTCAAGTTGATTGGTGTTAGGGAGGCAACAGACATTTTGTATTAATAATTTTATATATTTTTTCGTAAAAAGAACACCTAAATTATATAACTTTGAACTTCACAAAACCTGGATCTGCCTCTACCCATATATAATAAATCTAAGTCCGACTCTCCTGAGAGCCTTCTCTTTTGATTCTCAAATGCCTACTTTAGAATTAGCAACAAAATCCTCTGCACAAAATTTTTCCTTCCTTTTGGCAAATTTCTACTATGGGGAAATGTCATTCTCATTCAGATATGTGGTGGCTTCTGACTACTTACAGAAGAGTTAGTAAGCAGTACTGTAGAATGCTCTCATTTGATTTCTCCTCTCCTTTCAGCCCCTGTCATCACCACTCCTCTTGAAACAGTGGATGCCTTAGTTGAAGAAGTGGCTACTTTCATGTGTGCAGTGGAATCCTATCCTCAGCCTGAAATTTCCTGGACCAGAAATAAAATTCTCATTAAGTAAGTATTCTGCCTTTTTCCAGCAAGAATGCTCAAGGATGCCTTGAGATTCATCTTTGTCATAAATGTAATCACAGCTCTGGCAGTACTAAAGTTCACCTTCTAGAATACGTAAAATGCAAATTTCCTCATTTTATAAATGTAAGATCTGAACTTCAGTGAGGTTGAGAGAATTGCCCAACATAAAGTGATTTAACTGATATGGGGAAGTCAGGGTTATTTCATGGATCCCAGGTTAGGACCTAGAAGAAGTTTCACAGTAATTAGGAAACAACATGATATCCTAATTCTGGGGGTACATGTTCCAGGACACTCTGGGGAGTTAATAGGGACCAGCCTCATTTCCTGTACTTCTAATATCCCAATCAAGTGATGCATGTGGTCTAGGAATCTGACCTCTAGGTGACCATGACTTTTTCTTTTGAAAGTCAGAAAGGACTCCTGATGTATATAGTGAGGTAGCCTCTCAAACAGATAAAATTTCTACTTGGCACATAAAGGTTAGGCTATCCTTTCCCCATTACAATAGCTATCTGATCAAAAATACTCTAAAAATCTGTAACAAATGTAACCACTGGCTTTCTAGCAGGCCACATAGCTTGCCTTAGGACTAGAGCATTTAACTCCTCCACAAACTGGAACTTGAACTCCACATCCATGAACTTGGATGGGGAAAAATTACATCTTTGTTTTCACTAAGCTCCAATTGAAATTTATCATTTCCTCCTACTATATATGTTGTAACGTGGAAAACTACCCTGGGCTGCAGAAGCCTTCAAGTACTCTACCAGGCACGCTATCCCAGAAGTCCTGGAATAGGAAAGCTCACAGACCAAATTAAGATGCCTGAAATACAGTTTATTAAATAAATTTAAAATACATAGAGAAAGGAATGGAAACTACCAGAGGGTTTCTATAGGTGTGCGCTCTGTTCACGATGTTTCTGTTTGGCTGAAGGCTTCCCTAAGCCATGTGGCTGACAGGGTCTTGGTGCTCTGGCCTGTTGTGCTGAGTTCAGGACACTGGACCACCACAGACTTCCAGGCCCCATGTAATATCAATTGGTGAGAGGTCTCCCAGAGATCTCTGTCTCAATGCTAAGACCCAGCTCCACCCAACGGCCAGCAAGCTCCAGTCTGGATGCCCCATGCCAAACAACTAGCAAGACAGGAACACAAGCACGCCCATTAGCAGGGAGGCTGCCTCAAATCACACTAAGTTAACGACACCCCAAAACTCACCACTGGATGCAGCCCTGCCCAACAGAAAGACAAGATCGAGCCCCATCCACCAGAACACAGGCACCAGTCCCCTCCACCAGGAAGCCTACACAAGTCACTGAACCAACCTTACCGACTGGGGGCAGACACCAAAAGCAACGGGAGCTACGAAACTGCAGCCTGTGAAAAGGAAACCCCAAACACAGTAAGTTAAGCAAAATGAGAAGACAGAGAAATATGCAGCAGATGAAAGAGCAAGGTAGAAACCCACCAGACCAAACAAATGAATAGGAAATAGTCTGCCTGAAAAAGAATTCAGAGTAATGATAGTAAAGATGATCCAAAATCTTGGAAATAGAACGGAGAAAATACAAGAAACGTTTAACAAGGAACTAGAAGTACTAAAGAGCAAACAAACACTGATGAACAACACAATAAATGAAATAAAAAATTCTCTAGAAGGAATCAATAGCAGAATAACTGAGGCAGAAGAACGGATAAGTGACCTGGAAGATAAAATAGTGGAAATAACTACTGCAGAGCAAAATAAAGAAAAAACGAATAAAAAGAACTGAGGACAGTCTCAGAGACCTCTGGGACAACATTAAATGCTCCAACATTCAAATGATAGGGTCCCAGAAGAAGAAGAGAAAAAGAAAGGGTCTGAGAAAATATTTTAAGAGATTATAGTTGAAAACTTCCCTAACATGGGAAAGGAAATAGTCAATCAAGTCCAGGAAGCACAGAGAGTCCCATACAGGGTAAATCCAAGGAGAAACACGCCAAGACACATATTAATCAAACTATCAAAAATTAAATACAAAGAAAAAATATTAAAAGCAGCAAGGGAAAAGCAACAAATAACATAAAGGGAATATGCATAACATTAAGAGCTGACCTTTCAGCAGAAACTCTGCAAGCCAGAAGGGAGTGGCAGGACGTATTTAAAGTGATGACAGGGGAAAACCTACAACCAAGATTACTCTACCCAGCAAGGATCTCATTCAGATTCGATGGAGAAATTAAAACCTTTACAGACAAGTAAAAGCTAAGAGAATTCAGCACCAGCAAACCAGCTTTACAGCACATGCTAAAGGAACTTCTCTAGGCAGGAAACACCAGAGAAGGAAAAGGCCTAGAAAAACAAACCCAAAACAGTTAAGAAAATGGTAATAGGAACATATACATTGATAATTACCTTAAATATAAATGGATTAAATGCTCCAACCAAAAGACAAAGACTGGCTGAATGGATACAGAAACAAGACCCATTATGTGCTATCTACAAGAGACCCACTTCATACCTAGGGGCACATACAGACTGAAAGTGAGGGGATGGAAAAAGATATTCCATGCAAATGCCAATCAAAAGAAAGCTGGAGTAGCAATTCTCATATCAGACAATATAGACTTTAAAACAAAGACTTTTACAAGAGAAAAGAAGGACACTACCGAATGATCAAGGCATCAATCCAAGAAGAAGATATAACAATGGTAAATACTTATGCACCCAACATAGGAGCACCTCAATACATAAGGCTAATGCTAACAGCCATAAAAGGGGAAATCAACAGTAACACAATCATAGTAGGGGACTTTAACACCCCACATTCACCAATGGACAGATCATCCAAAATGAAAATGAATAAGGAAACACAAGCTTTAAATGACACATTAAATAAGAGGGACTTAATTGATTTTTATAGGACATTCCATCCAAAAACAACAGAAAAGACTTTCTTCTCAAGTGCTCATGGAACATTCTCCAGGATAGACCATATCTTGGGTCACAAATCAAGCCTTGGTAAATTTAAGAAAATTGAAATCGTATCAAGTATCTTTTCTGACCACAATGCTATGAGACTAGATATCATTCACAGGAAAAAAACTGTAAAAAATACAAACACATGGAGGCTAAACAATACACTACTTAATAACGAAGTGATAACTGAAGAAACCAAAGAGGAAATCAAAAAATACCTAGAAACAGATGACAATGAAAACATGACAATCCAAAACCTATGGGATGCAGCAAAAGCAGTTCTAAGAGGGAAGTTTATAGCAATACAATCCTACCTCAAGAAACTAGAAACATATCAAATAAACAACCTCACCTTACACCTAAAGCAATTAGAGAAAGAAGAACAAAAAATCCCCAAAGTTAACAGAAGGAAAGAAATCATAAAGATAAGATCAGAAATAAATGAAAAAGAAATGAAGGAAACAACAGCAAAGATCAGTAAAACTAAAAGCTGGTTCTTTGAAAAGATAAACAATATTGATAAACCACTAGCCAGATTCATCAAGAAAAAAAAGGGAGAAGACTCAAATCAACACAATTAGAAATGAAAAAGGAGAAGTAACAACTGACACTGCAGAAATACAAAGGATCATGAGAGATTACTACAAGCAACTATATGCCAATAAAATGGAAAACCTAGAAGAAATGGACAAATTCTTAGCAAAGCACAACCTTCCAATACTGAACCAGGAAGAAACAGAAAATATAAACAGACCAATCACAAGCACTGAAATTGAAACTGTGATTACAAATCTTCCAACACACAAAAGCCCAGGACCAGATGGCTTCAGAGGCGAATTCTATCAAACATTTAGAGAAGAGATAACACCTATCCTTCTCAAACTATTCCAAAATATAGCAGAGGGAGGAACACTCCCAAACTCATTCTAAGAGGCCACCCTCACCCTAATACCAAAACCAAAGATGTCACATAAAAAGAAAACTACAGGCCAATATCACTGATGAACATAGATGCAAAAAATCCTCAACAAAATACTAGCAAACAGAATCCAACAGCACATTAAAAGGATCATACACCATGATCAAGTGGGGTTTATCCCAGGAATGCAAGGATTCTTCAATATACGCAAATCAAGCAATGTGATACACCATATTAACAAACTGAAGGATAAAAACCATATGATCATCTCAATAGATGCAGAAGAAGCTTTTGACAAAACTCAACACACATTTATGATAAAAAACTCTCCAGAACGTAGGCGTAGAGGGAACTTACCTCAACCTAATAAAGGCCATATATGACAAGCCCACAGCCAACGTTGTTCTCAGTGGTGAAAAAATGGAACCATTTCCTCTAAGATCAGGAACAAGACAAGGTTGCCCACTCTCACCACTGTTATTCAACATAGTTTTGTAAGTTTTAGCCACAGCAATCAGAAGAAAAAGAAAAGGAATCCATATCGGAAAAGAAGTAGAGCTGTCACTGTTTACAGATGACATGATACTATACAGAGAGAATCCTAAAGATGCTACCAGAAAACTACTAGAGCTAATCAATGAATTTAGTAAAGTAGCAGGATACAAAATTAATGCACAGAAATCCCTTGCATTCCTATACACTAGTGATGAAAATATGAAAGAGAATAAACCTACCTAAGGAGACAAAAGACCTGTATGCAGAAAACTATAAAACACTGATGAAAGAAATTAAAGATGATACAAACAGATGGAGAGATATACCATGTTCTTGGATTGGAGGAATCAGCATTGTGAAAATGACTATGCTACCCAAAGCAATCTACAGAGCCAATGCAATCTCTGTCAAACTACCAATGGCATTTTTCACAGAACTAGAACAAAAACTTTCACAATTTGTATGGAAAAAAAAAGACCCCGAATAGCAAAAGCAATCTTGAGAAAGAAAAATGGAGCTGGAGGAATCAGGCTCCCTGACTTCAGACTATACTACAGAGCTACAGTAATCAAGACCGTATGGTACTGGCACAAAAACAGAAATATAGATCAATGGAACAGGATAGAAAGCCCAGAGATAAACCCACGCACATATGGTCACCTTATCTTTGATAAAGGAGGCAAGAATATACAGTGGAGAAAAGACAGCCTCTTCAATAAGGGGTGCTGGGAAAACTGGACAGCTACATGTAAAAGAATGAAATTAGAACACTCCCTAACACCATGCACAAAAATAAACTCAAAATGGATTGAAGACCTAAATTAAGGCCAGACACTATCAAACTCTTAGAGGAAAACATAGGAAGAACACTCTTTGACATAAATCACAGCAAGAACATTTTTACCCACCTCCTTGAGAAATGGAAATAAAAACAAAAATAAACAAATGGGACCTAATAAACTTAAAAGCTTTTGCACAGCAAAGGAAACCATAAACAAGATGAAAAGACAACCTTCAGAATGGTAGAAAATATTTGCAAACGAAGCAACTGACAAAGGATTAATCTCCAAAATATACAAGTAGCTCATGCAATTCAGTATCAATAAAACAAACAACCCTATCCAAAAATGGGCAGAAGACCTAAATAGACATTTCTCCAAAGAAGATATACAGATTTCCAACAAACACATGAAAGGATGCTCAACATCACTATTCATTAGAGAAATGCAAACCAAAACTACAGTGAGGGGCTTCCCTGGTGGCACAGTGGTTGAGAGTCCGCCTGCCGATGCAGGGGACACGGGTTCGTGCCCCAGTCCGGGAAGATCCCACATGCCGCGGAGTGGCTAGTCCCGTGAGCCATGGCCGCTGAGCCTGCGCGTCCAGAGCCTGTGCTCCGCAACGGGAGAGGCCACAACAGTGAGAGGCCCGCGTAACACAAACAAAAAAAAAAAAAAAAAAAAAAAAAGCTACAGTGTGGTATCACCTCACACTAGTCAGAATGGCCATCATCAAAAAATCTACAAACAATAAATGCTGGGGAGGGTGTGGAGAAAAGGCAACCCTCTTGCACTGTTGGTGGGAATGTAAATTGATACAGCCACTATGGAGGACAGTATGGAGGTTCCTTAAAAAACTACAAATAGAACTACCATATGACCCAGGAATCCCACTTCTGGGTATATACCCTGAGAAAACCATAATTCAAAAAGAGTCATGTACCACAATGTTCATTGCAGCACTATTTACAATAGCCAGGACATGGAAGTAACCTAGGTGTCCATCGACAGATGAATGGATAAAGAAGATGTGGCACATAATATACAATGGAATATTACTCAGTCATAAAAAGAAATGAAATTGAGTTATCTGTAGTGAGGTGGATGGACCTAGTGTCTCTCATACAGAGTGAAGTAAGTCAGAAAGAGAAAAACAAATACCATATGCTAACATATATATATGGAATCAAAAAAAAAAGAAAAGAAAAATGGTTTTTATGAACCTAAGGAAAGGACAGGAATAAAGACACAGATGTAGAGAATGGACATGAGGACATGGGGGGGGGGAAGGGTAAGCTGGGACGAAGTGAGAGAGTAGTATTGACCTATATACACCACCAAATGTTAAATAGGTAGCTAGTGGGAAGCAACTGCATCACACGGGGAGATCAGCTCGCTGCTTTGTGACCACCTAGAGGGGTGGGCTAGGGAGGGTGGGAGGGAGATCCAAGAGGGAGGGGATATGGGGATATATGTATACATATAGCTGATTCACTTTGTTATACAGCAGAAACTAACAAAACATTGGAAAGCAATTTTACTCCAATAATGATGTTAATAAAATACATAGATAGAAACAAGGGGAAAGAAATAGGGCAAGTTAATATACTTAGGAATCTTGGTTTACTTAATGTTTATATGTCCAGTCTCTCTTCCCTGTGCCTCAGATGTCCCCACTGTGGTGTTCTTACAAGAAACAGAGTTGAGGTTGAGCAAGGGCCCACAGGTGGAGGGTTCCTGAAGCCAATGATATATATTTGCCCTGTTGGAGGGATGCAGGGATAAATATACCTGGCCAGAGCTTGTCAATTAACCTGCTCAACAGCCATGGATTTTAACTGTGTTTCCTGGATACAGCTCATGGGACCATAATGGGGCCATAGTGTATATCACCAGTGGGTGGTTGTTTTCAAGGTGACAAAGTTGTCAGTCTAGAGGTGGCAGAATAATGAACTTGTCTTTCCATCTCTTCCTACCATAAATAATGCTCTTCTTTGTTCCATCATATTTTTAATTTATTCCATCTATGTTTAGTAGGTGGCAATTTTATTTACTACCTATATTCAACACAATTTATCAATTCTGCCTATATTTCATAAGTCAGTAGCTTACTTTTTATCTCTACTTACAAGTCATTTTACCAATATCTCATAAGTTATTAGCCTTACAATTTATATGCTTAACACTTTTTATGAGTTTTATCCATCTTATGTCTTTGTCTTCTATAATAAAATTGACTATTCCTAAACAATACAGGAAAACCTCATTTAATATACATCATGAATAACAGTGGTAATAAAGTACCTGTGACACTATTACAGTAGAAGTTATAAATAGTTTTATATTACAACATGATGTAATATATTACTGTTGCTTATATACTGGGATATTATTTATATTCTTCTCTACTTTGAAATTATAATAGGTGTTAGATAGCAGTCAGTATTCAAAAGTCAATATTCAAAGACTACTCTCCCCATCATCATCTTTTAACTTGTCCAAGAAGGAAGTTTGTTGCCTACATTGTCAAATAACTTTGAAAACTATTGCCCTATAATCCTCTCATGTGTTTATCTTCCAATATTGTAAGTAGATGAAGAAATGGACAACAAATGAGTTTTTTTCAAATCATGCAAAGAAAATCAACATTATAAGTCTGGTTCAGGAAACCATAAATATTCTAACTTGGCTTATAATACTATGAATAAAATTACTTTTAATAAATTTAAATCTTCCCTTTATTGTATGGCAAAAATATGTTACAAATAAATAAGAAATAAACGGAGCAACAGGTTCAGATAGTTGTTAGTCAAAGGATATGTGAAATAGGAAGAAATTACGTTTTGAAAATACAATTGAGTGCTTCTTGAGGAATAATGAATAACTTTACACAGGAGATACTTGACAAGCATTACCTCAGCCAGGTGATAAATGTCAATGTCAATAGTGAGAAATTATATTGATAGTAGTACCCTTGTTATGATGTGATGAAATGGCACTCTACCTGTGGTCTTCCTCCCCAAAGCTATAAACCCAATTTAATCATGATAAAAGCATATGACAAATTCCAATAGAGGAGCATCCTACAAAATATTTGACCAGTACTCTTCAAAACTGTCAAGTCATCAAAAGCAAGGAAAGTCATAGAAAATGTCAAAGCTAGAAGGAGCCTAAGGAAATGAGACAAATAAATTAAATGTAGTAGCCTGGAAGAGATTATGCAACAGAAAAAGACATTAGGTAAAAACAAAACAAATCTGAATAAACTATGACTTTAGTTAATAATGTATCAATGGTGATTCATTACCTGTAACAAATGTACCATACTTACCTAAGATGTGGGAAACTGGATGTAGGGGATATATGTGAATTCTCTGTACTACCTTTCCAATTTTTCTATAAATCTAAAACAGTTCTGAAAAATTTCTCTTTGACATAAATCATAGCAATATGTTTTTGAATCTGTCTCCTAAGGCAAAAGAAATAAAAGCAAAAATAAACAAAAAGGACCTAATTAAACTTGAAAGCTTTTGCACAGCAAGGGAAAACACCAACAAAACAAAAAGACAAGCTACAGAAAGGGAGAAAATATTTGCGAATGATATGACCAGTAAGGGGTTAATATCCAAAATATATAAACAGCTCATACAACTCAGTATCAAAAAAAAAACCAAACAACCCAATCAAAAAATGGGCAAAAGGCCTGAATAGACATCCTTCCAAAGAAGACATACAGATGGCCAACAGGCACACAAAAAGATGCTCCACATCACTAATTATTAGAAAAAACAACAATAAGATATCACCTCTCACCAGTCAGCTATCATAAGTCTACAAATAACAAATGTTGGAGAGGGTGTGCAGAAAATGAAACCCTTGTACACTACTGATGGGAATGTAAGTGGTGTGGCCTCTATGTAAAACAGTATGGAGGCTCCTCAGAAAGCTAAAAATAAAGTATTATATGATCCAGCAATTCCACTCTGGGGTATATATCCAGAAAAAATGACAACACTAATTTGAAAAGATATATGCACCCCAAATTCATAGCAGTAGTATTTACAATAGCCAAGACATGGAAGCAACCCATGTGTCCGTAACAGATGAATGGGTAAAGAAGATGTGGTATATATTTAGAATGGAATCTTAGCCATAAAAAAGAATGAAATTCTGCCATTTGCAGCAACATGTATGGACTTCGAGAATATTATGCTTAGTGAAATAAGTCAGATGGGGAACAACGAATACTGTATGATACCACCTACATATGAAATCTAAAAAGTAATACAAACGAATGTATATGCAAAACAGAAACAGATTCACATAGAAAACAAACTAGTGGTTACCAAAGGGGAGAGGGATGGGGGAGAGGGATGGGGGAGAGGAATGGGGGAGGGGCAAATTAGGCATATGGGATCAAGAGATACATACTATTATGTAGAAAATAGATGAGCAACAAGGATATATTGTATAGCACAGGGAATCATAGCCATTATCTTGTAATAACCTTTAATGGAGTATAATCTAAAAATACTGAATCACTGTGCTATGTACACCTGAAACTAATATAATATTGTAAATCAAGTATACTTCAATAAAAAAGAACAATTTATATTTTGAAAATTATAAATACTTGTGTCCCTCACAATCTAAAAGCAATTTATGTACTTGAATTAAGCAGCAGTGATACCACAGATTATAAATCTTGGAAGTTTATATTTCACCGAGTGGCTGGACTCTTGGTCCACAAGCACATCTGTAAGATATTCCAATATTCATATTTTCCATGAAAACTTATACAAAGCAAAAACTACATGAGAGTGAATATCATGGCTATCCTCAGTTATTTGATGTGATTTAATGAACTACCCAGTGATTATATTATCCTTAGTCACATTAGACCAAAAATTACTCCATCCCTTTTTTCCTCTTTAAGATCAGTGTGTGATGGGAGCCACCCATTGAATTAGAAAAATCAAAATTCCATTCCCTTTACAGTTTTTGTTTTCATGTCGTGTTAGTTTTTCCCATTTCTACTGTAACAAATTACCGCACATTTCATGGCTTGAAACAACACAAATTTACTATCTCCCAGTTTCGGAGTTCGGAAGTCTGAAATAGGGCTCTTTGGGCGAAAATCCAGGTGTTGGCGGGGCTGCATGCTTTCTGGAGGCTCCAGAGGAAAGTCTGATTTCTTGCCTTCCCTAGCTTCTCGGAGCTGCCTGCACTTCTTGGCCCCTTCCTGCATTTTCAAAGCCAGCAGCTGTGTCACTCCATACTCTGCCTCCACCGTCACAGCTCATCCTCTGATCCTCCTGCTTCCCTCTTCCATCTTTTAAGGACACTAATGATTACATTGGGTCCCTCTGGATAATCCAGGATACTCTATTTTAAGATCCCTGACATCTGCAAAATCCCTTTTGCCCTGTAAGGTAACATATTCACAGGTTCTGGGGATTCAGACATGGATCTTTGCTGGGGGTGGGGTGCTTTACTCTGCCTAATATACGGATTTAGCGTAAAGGATATTTGGTCATAAAACTCACTTTTAGGTTGACGCTTCCGCTCAAATTTCTTTCTTTTGTCCTAATTTCCTTCTCAACATTCACACTGCATGTCATTTAGTGAGATAATATATGTAAAACCTGTATTTCTACAGTTTGGACCTTTTTTGCTTCCTTATGTGTCCCAAGGAACTAGCACTGTACCTGGCACTTGTTAGGCACTCAACAAACATTTGATTAATGAATGAACAAATAGTTAAGTGGTAGTTACTTCTATAAATATTTAACTCTTTCTTTTTTTTTTCCATTTTTTAAAATTGAGGTATAGTTGATTTACAATGTATTAGTTTCAGGTGTACAGCAAAGAGATGCGGTTCATATATACATACACACACACACACACATACACACACATGCTCTTTTTCAGATTCTTTTCCCTTATAGGTTATTACAAGATATTGAATATATTTCCCTGTGCTATACAGCAGGTCCTTGCTGTTTATCTGTTTTATATACAGTAGTGAGTATCTGTTTATCCCTTTCTGCTAGTTGCACTTATGTGTGTGTGTGTGTGTGTGTGTGTGTGTGTGTGTGTGTGTGTGTGTGTTTTCATTATCTAGCTGCTACTTCCCAGTAAATATGGGGCAGAACTCATATCTTGGGTAATGATATATACTTTCCTAAATAAATAACTTTATGTTTGGTCTCATCAACAGACATCACCTTCTGAAGTTATTTTTGAAGGACTCAACACTGCTCTGATTATTGGAGCCTAGGAAAGATTAGAATATAATGTTAGCTTTCAATTCCCAAATACGCTTATTCTGTTATTCAGAACTCAATCGAATTTCCTCTTACCTTTAGTCTACTTCCTCCATTGGTAAGCCATCTGTGTGATCATTTAATCATAGCCAAAACATCACAGATGGGGCCCTAACCTGCCATAATCCTCTGCGACCCACAGGCTCTTTGACACCCGGTACAGCATTCGGGAGAACGGTCAGCTCTTCACCATCCTGAGCGTGGAAGACAGCGATGACGGCATTTACTGCTGCATAGCCAACAATGGCGTGGGAGGAGCTGCCGAGAGCTGTGGAGCTCTGCAAGTGAAGATGAGTGAGTAGGAAAGAGAATCATCCATTCATTTCAAAGCTGACTTGGTACATTTTGAAGCAGGCAGTAAATAGAGCCTCCCGCATACCTGTATGTTCAGGCAGCCAGACAAGTTCAAGTTCAAATCACAACCTTGAGACAGTCCCACACCTCTTATTCCTGCCATCAACCACCATCCTACAGGCAAGCCTCATTGTTCTCTACCGTCTCCCATTTTCATGCCTTTATATGTCTCTTTATTTGTGCCACCCTGACATCTTTCACCAGGAGCTTCCCTTTAGAATCTTCAAAACAGTTTCATGACAACCAAACACCCTTTTAATCTAAAACCTCTTTGCAGACTCTTCTCCTACCCTTTTGCCTTGTTTCAAACTTGATTTTCTTGAGCGACTTTTCAAACTTGAGTGACTTTTCTGCTTAAAGGGAGGCTATTTCTTCCCCACTTCATGTCAACAAGGCTAGCATGTACTGATGTTTCATGGTGGCTTTTAAGCCATTATATTTTGTATTCCTGTGCAAAACCTTTCCTCTCATGAGGGCTTTTGCCATTTTGACATTCTCTCTAACTCTATTCATCAAGTCAGCTACTCACTTCTAGGTCCTCTCCCATATTTCTCAAAGATTTTGATTCCAGATTTATTAAATTTCTATCCATTCCTACTCTTGCCATTATCCTAAGCGATTTCAACAGCCATGATTCAGAGCCACTGTCCACTTCATCCTATAGCTCCTTGACCTTCACAAGTCCAGTGATGTTTGCCTTAACTCTTTATCAGTCTACCCAATCTATGACCTTGTCACCCCCAGGAAATGGACTGTATTTCAAATCTTAAACCCCAGTAGGTCACATCCTGAACATGGACATTTCTATTTCCATCTCTGTCCGATGAGGAAACTAGTTTCCCACACTCATGATTTGCCTCCAAACTGAAGGCACAAACTCCATCTGTCTCCTTCTCAGCTAAGAACAGAGTCTAGCTCTCTCACACCCTTCCTCCCATTCCATACGATCACAATCATGGTCATGTTCTCCTGCCCTTAACTCCATTGGGGGGGGGTCTCTGTTCCATCGACCCCCAATGGGCACTTCATTCAATTCTCTCTTCACTTTGTTCTCTGTCCTACCTAGTGTGGCATCATCTCGCAGCCCTTACCAGCATCCTCAAATCTCATGACCCCCTGTGCTATAGCACCTGCTGCTTGCAAACTCTCAACCTTGTAATGAAGTAACCTTTATTTTCTCCTCTCTGATGTCACAGTACTGATGAGAAGAATCACAGAAACATGCATATTGGCACCATACAAAGCACGGTGGAATCCAGTTCCACCCGGAACGTTTATTATGAGGTTTTGTTGTTGACTTTATCACTATTTCTTACATCTTTTATCTTTTGGTTTTATTGTTATTGTTTTGCTGGAGGAAGTGGTTTGCTGCTTCTTTTCAGTGTGAGCACGTGAGATGCATTTTCTGAATGTTTGTGTGGCTGAAAGTCTTTATTTTGCACTCCAATTGTTTCTCCTCATATTTCCTACATATCTATCTTGATATTCTACTTTCTAGGAGATTTATTTGGCTTTTCCTTCTATATCATGGATTTGGTCTTCAGTATGACCATTCTGCTATTCTGACCTTACATTCTGTACTTTGATCTTAAAAACCCGTATTTTTAATTTCTAGGTATTATTTTTTCCCTGACTGCTCCTTTTCTTCATAGCCAACTTTATGTGTATGATGCAACATTCACTCATCTAAGGATACTATTAATGCACTTTTTTAAAGCATTTTCTTCTTTCACCTGCTTTATTGCTGTTTTCTTCAGGCTAAGTTTTGATTTTATTTTGATTCTCTTTCTTCATGTTCATGGTTGTTCTCACATGTCTGTTAATCTTTTATGTTTGGTCACACCTATAAATGCTGTCCGAGATTAACTATAATAGGTATATAGTGGGGCTAGTGGGACATCGTGGGGAAGCTGATCTGGGGGTTCTGAGGGTAAAGAGGTTGGGATGTACCCACAAGCAGGCTTTCTTTCAGCATGTGGGGCAGTAAGAACACCAAGTAAGGAAGCTGGGATGTTCTCTTTTGCTGAAGAATGAAGGTGTGAGTCCAAAGAGTACATTTAAGTACTTCACTACTTTGTGGTACTACTTTTCCTTTGAATACTGCTTATATTTTTCTGACACTAAATGTTCTTGATTTTGGTTCTATCCTAAATCCTCTTTTTTTCTTCTCTCCTCTTCTTTTCTCCACTCTCTCCTTAGGAAAGCTCACACTTCAGGTGGCTATACACTGGTGTGGCCGTCCCAACTGTTAAAATTTTGGAATGCTTCCACACTGCTTGCTAAAGAGCTGTTTCCTGAGACCCTCGAGGTCCCCACCCCCATGGCTACTCCAACTACCCTCAGACCTCCTTCGGGAGTTCCCTCCCCCAGATTCCTTATGGTCCAACAACTAAGGGTTCAGTCTTGGCGTAGCAGGACACTTCCAGCATCCCACTTCAGCAAGATGACCAGTTCTGATTAGTCAGTGCTCATGGCTCCCCCTGAATCATGCTCCCTTAGGGTGGGGAATCCATGACTCCACATCAATACTCAGTTCATTCCTAGTTTTCTTAATGTTCAATTGCCCGCAAAGGTTCTCCTGAGCTCTCACCAACAGATGACAAAGACATCTATTTCATTGAGAAGACAGGAGTTATTTGCTTGAAGCAAAGGTTTTCTGCCTAAGACATTATCTGTGACTCAGGTTTGCCATAGGGATCAGTTCAGGGAGCCCAATGGAAGGAATGAATAATACTCTCTTTGACTATATCACAGGTGTATCAACTCCTAAGCTAAGCTTTTGCCAACAGCTGTATGACAACTCAACTCACAACTGAGGCGCCTAGTCATTGTCTAAGCATAGGTATTCACTGTCATTGATGAGAATGAGCATCGTATGCTTTAGATCGCAGACAAGGTGACAACGTTGATATTTTTCTATAACATGTTTAAAGCCTATCTTGTATCTTTGCCACACTGCAGGGTCATACCACCTCTAAATGGCAATAAATAGCTAGATTAAAAATCAATAGACAGGGCTTCCCTGGTGGCGCAGTGGTTGAGAGTCCGCCTGCCGATGCGGGGGACACGGGTTCGTGCCCCGGTCCGGGAAGATCCCACATGCCGCGGAGCGGCTGGGCCCGTGAGCCATGGCCGCTGAGCCTGCGCGTCCGGAGCCTGTGCTCCGCAACGGGAGAGGCCGCAGCGCTGAGAGGCCCGCGTACCGCAAAAAAAAAAAAAAAAAAAAAAAAAAAAAATCAATAGACCATGCAGTCTTTGCAAATATCACTTATAACCACCACCAAACCATGTCCCTCCAACACACACACACACACACACACACACACACACACACACACACACACAATTGAAGTAGAAGGGCAAAAATCCTTATTTCCTGCTCTTCTATGTAAAGTAACAAATTGATTATGGCACATGACCTGAAAAAAATAAAATGCATCTATTTCTCAGTAGTCTCTCCTGCAAAGACAGTCTTCTGCTTTGTAACTGTAACATAAGATTCCTTAGGAAATAAATGTAGTTTTCATTATTTTATGAATGTTTCAAATAGTAAAATCACTGGCATCCTGAACTTGTCAGTACTTCTATGCAATAGATTTAATAACGTCTTCCTCTGAAAGCTCCATGTTGGAGAATAAAAATTAACTGACATAAACTATTTCTTCTGAACAAATGAATTTAGGAGTGTTTCACAGAACAGTATACGCAAGTTGGCTTTGCAGAGTAGAGTTACTCTGGATTGTATTACAGAATTTCTCTGATTACAAGTATAATAACATTTGATTTATTTTCTAGAGGATAAATGTATCTAATTTTTAATCATCAAACTTAATAGTCAAATTAAGATGGAAACCAAAGGGAAAGTAGACATAACTCAGAATTATACAAATAAAACTTATATCAAAACTTTACTTTCATATGTTTTCATGTCTGTTGCTATGAATTACGTGATGTTGAATTGTTATCAGTTTATTTTTATTTATTTATCTACTTATTTTTTTTGCGGTACGCGGGCCTCTCACCGTTGTGGCCTCTCCCGCTGTGGAGCAGAGGCTCCGGACACACAGGCTCAGCGGCCATGGCTCACGGGCCCAGCCGCTCCGCGGCATGTGGGATTCTCCTGGACCGGGGCACGAATCCGTGTCCCCTGCATCAGCAGGCAGACTCTCAACCACTGCGCCACCAGGGAAGCCCCTATCAGTTTATTTTAATCAACTTTTTATTAACTATTTTAAAAGTGCAGAATACTATGATAATTATAAACTCCTAATATGTTTTATGAACTGATTTTTCAAATAAGATAAAACAGAGATAACCTAAATTTTCAAAAATGATTTCTGTTTGATAGCCACTAAAAACATGTCTTAGCATTTGGTGAATTCTGTATTATAATAAGCCTAAGAATATTTTTAATGTATATTTATAATTAAACATAAACTTAGAAACTCTAAGTTTAATAAAGCCATATTGCTTTTTAATTTTTAACCTTCATTTCCCTTTAGAACCTAAAATAACTCGTCCTCCCATAAACATAAAAATAATAGAAGGATTAAAGGCAGTTCTACCATGTACTACAATGGGCAATCCCAAACCATCAGTGTCGTGGATCAAGGGGGACAGTGCTCTCAGGGTAAGTGATTGTTATGTTAAAACACGTATATACAACACATTGTCAAATACAACAATCCTTTGCAAGCTCAGTCGCACACTTATAAACTTAGTATAAACTTTTTTCCATGTACAACATTTAACCAAACTTTAATATTTCTGTTCCCATATATGCAAATTGTAAGGCATTCCAGTTGGGGCTGAGTAGGGGAAAAAAGAGATAGGAACCAGTAGTGTTAAGGATGATAAAGGAGGCAAAGCAGAGCAAAGCTACAGTCTTTTTTGTTGGTTGGTATTTGAATCATTTATTTTTCAACATTGAATCTTTGAGACTCATGAGATTTAAAAAATGGAACTAAGCTCCAAGCTTTAGACCTGACAAATCGTCTCTGGGAGGAGAGAGAGAAATAAGGTTCGGAAGAAAAGGAATGAGAACATTCTGGAGTGAAGTTAGAGCATCAAGACTGGTGAACAAACCACCTTGACAACAACCTCAATCACATACAGTAGTCAAACTTGAAATGCAGTATTCACACGCTTATTTTGTACTGCTTTGTATCTTATACCTACATTTATTGATAAATTACTATACTGCATCACCATCGTCTCTTTCCATCCTTGTATAACCTACCAACTGTGAACTCAGTGAGGTCAAAGACATTATGTTTTTCATATTACTGTACTCAGAGTATTCCATGGGGAATACATAGGTGTTGATATATGTCAATTAATTGAAATAAAACATAATATCAATTAGCTTTGTTTTATTTAAAATAAAACAAATAATTTTCATTTTTTATGGTAATCTATATAATTCTCTGGCTTTCCTTTTGTTATATTTTCTACAATAAAAGCAGGGGGTGGCTCTATATGAATTTAGAGTCCCCAGAGAGAAGATAGATGTAACATTTTAACTATAAAGACCAATTTTTGTATTATCTGTAGAATTTTCGAACTTTTCAAAGGACATATATTCCCCTAAGGATACCATATAGGCAGTAAGCATGGCTGTTAAAAGCAATGCTTTTAATCAAACAGACCTGGATGTGACATTTTTAGATATCAAAGAAACTCCTAAAATAAGGCTTGTTGATGTAGGACATCCAATAAGCCTTGGGGTCCTCATATAATGAAAGAAAATAAAAATAACTATATCTTATGGCATTGTTATTAAAATTAATTTTGGTAATCTTATACTATCTCATTTATTATTGTACGTTACCCATAATAAATGCCAAATAAATGTTAAAATAATATTTTTGATAAGAATGATAGTGATGACTAGATGAAATATAGCAAATGTGTCCTTGACAGACCTATGGCCATTTTTAATTCATGTTCCTGTCCCCGGCAGGAAAACTCCCGCACTGCGGTTCTTGAATCCGGGAGTTTAAGGATTCATAATGTGCAAAAGGAAGATGCAGGACATTATCGATGTGTGGCAAAAAACAGCCTCGGGACGGCATATTCCAAGTTGGCGAAGCTGGAAGTTGAGGGTAAGGAGCTGCGTTCCTTCCCATTACAGTGCTAGCTGAGGGCCTCACGCTCTACTGTGAATCATTTCAGCTTGCAAAACAGAGAGGCAGTAGGTAGTTCATTTCCCTCATTTATTCCAGATATTAGACCGTTAGGTCAACACTCAAAAATTTGAAACGAGAAAAAAATCGTTCCTTTGTATAACAGGTCATATTCCATCTATAGCCCATCAATTAACCAAAACTGACTAAAGTCACTATAATACTAAAACAATAGGATATCATTTTAGAACGTCTTCTTGGCTTGGACAATTCTCCCTTGTTTATAAATTTGAAGATATTCATTTTATCTTTTTTCAGCATAGAAGACGTGTCTTAAAAATGTATCAAAAAGAAAAGAAAAAAAGTAACTTCTTTCCAATTGTATTGTCACAAAGGGTTGAGAAAAATATAATACTGGCTCAAAATGTATAACCCCAAACGGTCCTACTTCTATGAGTTACATTGTCAAAATATTTTCCGTTTTTTAAAGTGTTCCTTTAAGTCAATTAATCCAAGAACTGGTTGTGAAATATCTTCACTGAGAAATCAGAATCCAGGTCGAGCTAGGGATTCTATCCATTTGGTCCTCAGCTCCTTCTTGACCTAAAATTATAACATATTTTGCTTAAAAATAGAAACTACCAGCATGCCTATACGAGGTGAGTAAACTGAGTACAAAACTCTTCCCAGCTCCTCCTGTTACAGGCCTTAGAATTAACCTCTCTGGCTCTCAGTTTTCTTATCTGCAAAGTGGGGTTTGTTGTGGGTATTCAATGAGATAAATTACTGGTAGTATTTAGCAGAGTGTCTGACGCTTTGTAAAACTCAGTAAATGTTGACTATAGGAGTTATCACTTCCTTTTCTGTTATCTGATTGATAAAGTGATTATCACACACTGGCACAAATTATAGTTCAGCTGGGGAAGACTTCACAGCTTCCCCATAGCTTACTTTGATGTCACCCTTCTCTTAGGCCAAAATCGAGCCTTTCCTACATTTCTTCCTTCTCAATCATACAGTTTTCCATTAGCTTCTTTAAGATTATCTTTATTTCCTAGCTAGACCTTCTTCTCACAGCTTTGATGATCTCATTTCAATTAACTGTTCATGGAAAGGAATGAGGTTGGAGGGAATAGTGGTTGTCAGATGTAAAAAGAATATATTTTTTGCACAGCTGCTAGAATTTAATATCTTTTAAATTATCAGTGCTATTTAAAGCTCAGAATGCAACAACCAGCTGATGTAACTTATGGAGTGAAAATTAAATAAACATACAAACACACTCAGTCCCACTTTCAGACACAGTGAATGTCTGCCTAGATCCAGTGTTTCCTTGAACTATATGTGGAGGGATACAGAACCAATGTTATCCATTTGTGTACAATATCATAAATATTTCCCTCTTCAAGGTATGAAATATGAGCCCACTGCATTATAACATCAAATACTGATTGTTTAGGTTACTGTCTTCAAAGATATTGAAACCATTTGGTTTAGCTTTGGCCTAGAGAAAATTATCACAGATCTCATTAGTTGGAGTTCAATTACACAGTCTGGTCTTGCCTTGCCATTTAGTTTTGTATCATGCCTATCAGTAAAACTGAACACTCTCCTTTCTTCCAAACACTGAAACGATCATGTTCATTGTGTTAGTAATTAATATATGCTAGAGATTTTATTAAACTTGCTAGTACTGAAAGCTCATAATATCATTTAAAGTTACTCTACCAGTAGGTTAAGATGCTCATTTTAGCACACATGTCTATTTCTACTCCATTTTAATCCTTATTAGTCAATAGACATGAAAATATGTGACATGCTTAGCACAGCTGCTGGTATATATTATGCATTTAGTAAATGGTATCAACTATAATTATTACTATTAGAAGATAAATTTTGCAGAAAATCTGCTTTGGCTATTGAAGCTCTGAAAAATTGGCTTCCACCTAAAGAAATAGTGGAGGCATGTCCACAAGATATAATGCAAACATGACCTATTTTAAAGGAAGGGCCAATTCAACCAACAACTCAGAGCAGGTGAAAAAGCAACTAAGAAGTCACTGGAAGAATCCCAACGTGCCTTCAAATGCCTGCTGTCTTGGCAATGGTGAGGGCTAAAGATGAAGCTGGCCATGGTCAGTTAGGACAGATGAGCATTTGCTATGTATTATATCGGTAACTCTGCAAATTAGTTTGAGCATATCAGAATGAGAGCCCTGTAAGTGCTAGTTGATGTGGGGCTACATTGAGGGCAAATAGATATGTCAGGGAAAGATATGGTTTGTCTGCCATTGTGAGCTTCTAATGAGGTTAAGCATGCCAGGTTATGGATTTAGTACAGTGTGTTTGCTAAATCCTAGCAGCCATAACAAACATGAAAGAAACACCCTTGGACACAGAAGTAAAGCTAGCTCCCTTTCTAGATTGCCATCCTCAGGCCGCCGGGTCTCTGGAATGGCAATGTAAAGATATTCTACCCTGACGCCTTGCCTTAAAAGATTCAAACAGTGGCATGCAAAATTACTGATGGGACCGTCTAACTCAACCATGACCAAACATGGATGTTTTTCGAAAAGGACGAGCAACGGGATGGCTAACATTTTAAAATCCTAAATGCTTTACATGTATTATTTTATTTTAATTTTCACGAACAGTCACTGAGGAACGGCCTATAATTGTACCATTTTAGGAAACCGAGGAACACAGAGGATAACTAATTCACTCAAGGCTGCACAGATGGAGGCACCTAAGAAATGGGGTAACACTGAATACTGTCTGTTCTATTAAAAAATGAGAGAATCATGTGTGACATTGTCAAGAGTGATGTCAGAATGGGGATGGGGAAGAAGCCAGAATTCTGTGAATGAAGGAGAACAGCAACTGAAAAAAAGAGAGACAGTGTATGCTGACAATTTTTTTCAATAAATTTGGCAGAGAAAAGGGATGAGTCAAAAAAGTTAGCAGTAGTTGGAGGCATCTTTGGCACATAGGAAGCGTGGTTTTGCATGATATCTCTTTTTAAAAGATTGAAATGTTTAAGAAAAAACATGGACAGTGTTAAAATATTAACGAGAAGGAACCCAGAGAGAAGGAAAATTTGAATATACAGAAGAGAGGTGGAATGTTCAAGGGACTGTGGTGCTTGGGAAGGCAAAACAGATGTATTCAGCAATAAACTTTATATAGGGGGTGACCGCATGTCCCAGTTTGCCCAGGACAGTTCTGGTTTACACCTGTTGTCCTGGAATAATTATTAATAGAGTCCTTCTTTTACTTTCAAAAATATCTCAGCTTCAGTGGTCAATTATATGATTACTCAGACAGGAAGAAGAAACTTCCTTCCTCATAATAGGAAGAAGGAGAAAAGAGGTGTATGCCAGTGTAAATGAGTTCATAAGTTGGGCAGATGGAATTTGAGAAAGCTCTGTTCTGATGGGCTCTATTTCCTCTCAGAAGTAGGAAGTAAGGTTATCTTCTGAAAATACTTCTGTAAAGGGGGGCAGCGGGATGAGGAGAGTGGAAAGGTTTTAAAATAGCTGTGGGGAATGGGGGAGATGACTCACAGGGAAACTAGGCTTGCTGGGGAACATTCAGATTTTAGCAGAGAACAGGACTATGAATACAGAGTGGCATCAATTTGCTTCATTGCAGGTTTTCCTGCAGGGTTGCTCAGCAGTACAGGTGTAAGTTGGAATAAGTAGAAAGCCAAATCCAAAGGCCAGATATAAGCATTGGAGTTTTGCCAGGAAAGAAAAGAGGGCAAAGGATTTGTGAATATTGGAAGAGAATGCTTGAAATGATGACTCATGGAATCTTTAGGTACTAAATACACAAACCCGGGATTACACACTTAGAACTCCAGCAACACGGCCAACAAGATAATATGAAAATCTTCCCACTACAAACAGCCAGAAATGCCGGGTTAGTTGTACAACTCATACGGAAAAAATGGAAATATTCAGAAGTCAGGAATGAATAGGAATTGGAAAAGCAGAGCGGTGAGATCATGAGCTGGTTGGGCACTGTCCTCCATGTAATGAGACAAGTGCCCACTTCTATAATGTAGAAGATTGGTTTTAAGGCTCTTAAAGGGAAAAAGTCAAGGTCTTGGGTCCCTGTGAAGTGGAAGTTAGCGCTGATACCCTTGTATAAAGCTGAGAACCACTGAAGTGAAAAGATAGGCCAGAAAAATGCTACCCGTTGGCATAGAAACACAGAGGCTTGTCTTTCTCTTCATAAGAATAGCCAATATTCATTCTTCATATGAATGAATAGCCAACACTCAGGACAGTATCTCAATTAGATTTGCTTTTGAATTCATGCTGCCAGCCGGCCAGTCTGGGAATCCCCAGTTGGAGAAATTAACATAAAAGTTAGTCCCAGGTCTTCCAAAAAAGAAATAGAGATGGCCAACAGGCACATGAAAAGATGCTCAATATTGCTAATTAATAGAGAAATGCAAATCAAAACCAAAATGAGGTATCACTTCATACTGGTCAGAATGTATATTATCAGAAAGTCTACAAATAATAAATTAGAGAGGGTGTGGAGAAAAGGGAGCCCTCCTACACTGTTGGTGGGAATGTAAATTGATACAGCCACTATGGAAGACAGTATGAAGGTTCCTTAAAAAACTAAAAATAGAGCTACCATATGATCCAGCAATCCCATTCCTGGGCATATATCCAGAAAAAATGAAAACTCGAATTCAAAAAGATGCATGCACCCCAATGCAGCACTATTTACAATAGCCAAGACATGGAAACAACCCAAGTGCCCACAAACAAATGACTGGCTTAAGAAGATGTGGTATATATAGAACGGAACATTACCTGGCTATAAAAAAAAGTGAAATATTGTCATTTGCAGCAACATGCATGGGCCTAGATGATATTATACTTAGTGAAGTAAATCATTCAAAGAAAGACAAACATGTGCAAAGACATATGTGGAATCTAAAAAATAATACAAATCAATCTACATACACAACAGAAACAGATTCACAGACACAGAAAACAAACTTATGGTTACCAAAAAGGAGAGGGAGAGAGGGAGGGACAAATTAGGAATATGGGATTAACAGATACAAAAAAATACATAAAATAGATAAGCAACAAGGATTCACTGTATAGCACAGGGAATTATATTCAATATCTTGTAATAACCTTTAATGAAATATAATCTGAAAAAAACCTGAATCACTTTGCTGTACACCTGAAACTAATGCAATATTGTAAATAAACCATACTTTAAAAGAAAAATTTTAAAAATTAGTCCCTGGTCAAAAATTTAACAACAAAAACGCTGAAAAAAGAAACACCTTACACAGGTTACATAGGGTTTTCATAGGTAAAGCCACACTGAGGATGAGTTCACAATACAAAATTATCGCATCCCCAGGAAACAACCCGCCTTGAGTGAGAATTAGCTGACACAATATACAAAGGGATTTAAACCCCAGGAAATTCGATTAACAACACAATATAATAGATACTCTAAAATAAATATGTTTAAACTAAAGACACAAAAGGAGGAACAACAAAAAAGTAAGATACATTAGGAAGAAGAAAGACAGTTCCGATAAAGAATTAAATATAATTTTAACAAATGAAAAAGATAATGGTTAAAATTAAAATTCAGTGGTTGAATAATGGCATATTAGAGATAAAGAGATAATTCACACATTAGAAGTCAGCTCTTCAGAATTAAGAATTCAGTGCAGAGGGATGGGAAAGATGAAATTGAATTTAAGAAATAATTAAGGATAAAAAAAGAAATAATTAAGGATATAAATTATAGAAAGAGAGAATAGAGAAATATAAGAGAAGTTATACTCAAAAGCATGATGCCTGAGAACTTGCCAAAATTGATGAAAACTTAAATCATCAAGTACGAGATGTACACCAAGTCCCAATAGTAAAAATAAAGAGCAGATACAGAAATATTTGCACACCCAGACACATTATAATGAACCAAACACATAATGAACCGAAGACAAAAAGGTGATGTTAATTATTAAAGAAAAGACAGATTGCTTACAAAGAACATCAATTAGAATAACAACAATTGACAGGGTGTGGGAAACCAGCACTTGCAATTATTCTTATAATTTGGTGTAGCCTAGTAGATATGTTTTTTGTTCTTAATAACCATCAAACTTTAAAATGTGTATAGATTTGTCTCAATAATTTAACTTCTAAAAATTTATCTAAGGGAATTCTTTACAGAAGTATATACTCAAGATTATCACAAAGTTGTTTATAAGAGTAAAGTTTTTTAAATAATTTAAATTTGCATCAATAGGAGACTGACATAATATGTGATGAAATTCCGTGTGACCATTAAAAAGGATGAGATCGATCTATATGTATTAATTTCTAAGACTTTCCACCATATACGTGACTTGCGTCTGTTTCCTGTCTCTGAATCTCATTTTCCTCATCTCTAAAACAGGGGTAAAAATAGGACCTGCCTCTTAGGTTTCTGCAATGATTACATGAATTAATAGTGGCACACAGTAAGCACGATATATTTGCTGTTTCTATTAGTAGTAATTTAATTAATACTTACATAGTGCTTACCATGTGCAAGGCAATATCCTATTTCTTTAGAAATATTAACCCATTAGAAATATTAATGTGTTCATAAGTGAAAAAGTAAGTTAAAGAACAGTATGTTATATATTATACACTGGAGTATAAATGCCGAATTGTTGATAATCATCATCTCTGCATATAGAATTACATGGGGGGGGTTGGTAACCTTCCATCATATACTTTATATAGCTTTATACTTTCTGAACTTTTATAAAGAGACCTTTATAATGAGGAAAAATTAATGCTTGTATTTATGCTTTGGAAAAAATGACTTCTTCCAAATATTATACTATTTTAATCAAGTGACATCAACCTTTCTGTTCATTGGTTTTACATATTATTTTTGTAGCTCTGTTGCTCTAGAACAAACTCAGGGATGGGAAAAGTTTTGTCAAAGGCAATCGATCCCTACGTTGATTAGATATTCACAACTCTTGCCTATTGGCTGAAGAACGTCTGCGGTGGGATGATGATAAACAGAACACAGAAGCTGCCATTTCCTTAGGGAGGGAATTAACCCGTAAAGACAGTAAGTTGAGGAAGTAAGGGAGTGGGAAGTGAAAAGGTTCAGAGAGTGGCAGCTACTGGTGAATTCTCTCCTCGTTTGACTCTTCTTTCTTGATTATGGGCAGAAACCTGGAATTTATGATTCTGTAGTAGCTTGGAGGATCCAAAGTAAAATTCCATACGGGTTCTGATTTCTCAATGAATATTTTCTACACTTGGTTAGGTGTTATTGACTCATAAAGTAAATTAACAGAAAGTTCACATAGAAAAGTGAAGCACTCCTGGGTGAGAACTATATAGCTATACTGATTTGCCATTGGCAGGGAAGTCTCTGGTTGCCCAAATTCCATAGTCACCTGGGATGCAGAAAAGAGCTGTCAGTCTCACAACGATGGAGGCTCTCCCTCTGGAAATGTTAACCCCCCTCTCGGGTACCTCTGCGACAGTGGGCTTTAGGATAGCCCTCATGGCAGGATAAATGAGGGCCAGAGAAATCTGTACGTCATATTGCATAGAAAATTTCATTTTCTAAATGTTCATTTTTAAATATTTTACCATATTTGGAGTGAATCTCACAGTCATTGGTTTCTTACAACAAGCATTGGCTAACTTTTTGTTTCTTTATTATGCGTTTTAATATATCTGAAATTGAGGTTTGTCTTACCCAGCTTAATGGCAATCATACCTTGTTTGTGGCTTCTGCCCCCTAGCTAAGATGGTTCCTTAGCTGTCTCCAGATATGAGAATGAATATACAGCTATAAAACAAAGATAAATCAATCATATTGGCTCAGAAAGATTTCCTTATATTTAACTAGAAATGTTCCTTCTGTTTGAGATCATTTCTTTTAATTAGTTCCTCACAGAGGTAAAAACATCATTTTCAGCAGCATAATTCTATGTAGTCTCCCCTCCCCCCGCCGGCCCTGAACAATGATACTTGCTGCATTAGTTTTGGTTGAAAAGAGACAAAGTGACTTCTCAGGGACCTATGGAAGGAATTCTCTTCTAAGTCAAGGGACAGCGTTGTCTCTTTCTCCAATCTACTTCATGTTCTACCTTAGGCATGTGTGCATCCAAAGAATGATCCCTACTGTTTCTCTTATGTGTCTTTAATTGAAAAAGTTTTCTCCTGAGTGCTCCGAAGTACTCAGTACTCCAGAGTACTCAGTGGCAGGGCGATACCACCATGGAGTGTGATGATCTGAGTGGTAGAGCTGAAGTTTTCAAGGAGAGGCTGCCGTCAGGGGAGGCTTTGAATGACCTCTGAAGTACCAGATTCTTATTTTACTTTTCCAATTTTGACGAGAGGGATATTCTCCCTTAAAAAGTGTTTCATAAACACTACACCACAGAAATTAAACACTTCTAATACGATAATGTAATTATTCTTTTTATAGCCAGAAAGAACATGGTTCTGAGTTTTTTAATCATTGGAAAGGATCCATTAAAAAAAACTACAAATCTCTAATTTTCTTATATTTCTCTTCTATTCTTACATATTTCCCTTATACTTCCCTTATCTCCTTTGCCTTAATTATTAATTAAATGATTTATTTATTTGGAGCTGAGGGCGGATCTTATACATTCTGTGAATATCACATTCAGACGAATCCTGCTTTGTGTATAGAAACTGGTGGAGTGTAGAATACTTGAGACCCAAATTAAAACAGATGGATGTTGGAATGGATCGGGCTCCCTGCTAATTGCATTTTCTGTTATTGCCTTGTTTCCTCTTGGAGCTTTAAGCCATTAAGGAAAAGGTTAGGCAGAAGGGAGGCTAGAACCAAGGGTTCTCAGTCAGTGATCACCAGTGGAAAGAGGCGGCTGGGCATAGTATAAAGTTGCAAATGAGAGCCCTAGAAGCAGACCAAGAAGAGAACAGAACCCTTCTACACAGAGGGCTATAGAGGGTTACATAGAGGCTCCTCTAACGTTTAAACAACTCCTTATTTGCAGGGGGCCTCAAAAAGAGACCCATGTCTCCACACTTGGGAGAGGCATTTTGGGGAGTGAGGAGGAGGGAAGGTGAGCCGTTTGGCAAACTTGATCGGCTCCAGGGCAAGAGTTTCCCAACACTGAACAGGGCACTTTATTGCTGTCAGCCCCTTTCTCTGCAATCTGAAAAGCTTCACCATGTATCCTTAGGGATGACCTGGTCTATTGGAGGCTTTTGTTGTTGTTGTTGAAGACTTTTGGCAAACATACGCAGTACATAAGATAAGTAGAACTCTAAAAGACCCAAACAGATACACACATAGGATGTCCCAGAGGCAAATGGCAAGAGATCTAACTCTAAGAGATCGGGACTGTTTTCAAAAATGTTAGACTTCTGGCTGTCTTCTTTCCTAGAGATCAGACTTCCTTACTGCATCTAGAAATGTTTACATACATTTGATTTGCTTTTTCCTTTGTTTATGCTGCAGCTCTTAATATGACAAATGCCACAGAGAGAGGTATTTAAAACCCCAACGTGTGCTGTGCTCTCAGTGATTGCAGTCTTAATAAAATTTGCAGTGGCCCTGTTCCCGGCATCAATTCTACCTGCCTGATGCCACTAACAGCTTTGATTTGCTGTCATGAGTACACTGTGCATTTAAAAACCAAAGAAAAGAAACAGGCATAAACCTTCGATAACCCGGGGGGCTATCATGGGGAAAATTAAACCTGCATGATTAATAGGGTGCATGCTCTGAAAGAAGGGTTTGACCCATTGATTTCAACTTTAGGGGAGATTAGGCTGCATTCTCATCTAGAAAGTTCTGTAGTGCTTTTGAGAAACAATGGTAAAGTGGTCCTTTAGTTGAAGCGTTGTCAGTAAAGTTCTCTAAGGACAAACAAGTGTTATATAATGATTATGCACTGAACATATAATACTTCAAGGTGAAGAACAGTTAGGCTTCTTTAATCGCTTTTAAGAAAAGAAAATGTGCTTCAAAGATTTGTCTTCAATTATTTAAGATAATCAAATTGATACAATGTTGACATTATATCGTTTGAAATGAAAAGTTCTTGGGACCTAAAATATGCATCCTCTAATTGGAGTAAGCTTTTACTTTCATTGTTTAGGTATTAAAATGAGATGTACAAGTTCAAACATACATTCACCAAAAAAAGGGAAAACTTCTTTCTCTTTAATGCATTAATTCGTCCAACAAAGATTCCTTGAGCAATACACCAGGTGCTGTATGAGACAGAGAAGACCGTGCCATCAGTGGGCTTAATTTCAAAATGTAGCTATTTTGAATTATGCAAAGGTATCACAGAAAGCTGTCAGGACTCTATGGCAATATGGAATTCAAATAATACGTTCACCTGTTTCCTTCAGAGATCCAATATGTGACTTTCAAATTTTAATTAGTATATTTATTTCCACCAATGATAAACTATACAAGGCATGATTTTTGGAAGGAACTTAATGTACTGGCTAATAACATGGGCCCTAGATTTTTGAGAAAACTGCCTGGGCTGCAGAGACTAGAGTCAACCGCTTAAGTTCAAACCATGGCTCCACCACTTACTACTTATGTTAACTTCAGGTGGGTTACTTCGTTTCTTAGTGCCTCAGTTTCCCTACCTGTAAAATAAGGTGAATAATACTTCCTATCTCATAAGTTGAAAAAGAATAAACCTCAATACCATGTTTAAAGCTCTTAGAAGAGTGCTTGGAACAGAGAAATCACTCAAATAATAGTTACCAATATTAGTTCTAGAACTAAAGTAACTTCAGTACAACGAAAGCAACGACTTAAGCAACTGGAAAGACATTTACAGCTCTTTACTCCACGTGTCATCTTTATCCTTGAGGTAGAAGCAATAAAGTTCAATGCAAAAACTAAATTTTTATTTAGAATAGAGTTGATGTTTTATTAACTTTGGTTCTATCAGAAGAGTAACCATCGACTTTAAAATCTGAAATGAGCCCTAGAAGTTATAGCTCAATCCCTTAGTCTTCAGATAAGGAAACTTGAGACCAGAAAAATGATTACTTTGCCTAAGTTATCCAAGAGCTTGGATGTCTTAACCCCTAGACCAGGACATCTTTCATTACCCCATTCCTGAGTCTTTTCTTTTTCTATGTTTATGTTACATAGATCAGTACTCTGCCACTTACTAGTTACGTGAGATTGGATAATTTACTTAACCTCTGCAAGTCTATTTCCCCTTTGTGAAATGGGGGCAATGTGACTTGGAACATAAAGTTCTTAAAAGCGGCTGAGATAGCATATATACAGTGTCTACATGGTAGCTCTTCGATTAATACTGGCTGTTGTTGGTATTGTTGTCTGTTTTTTACATTGTTACGAAGCTGGATGACTTATATCCAGAGAATATTGCTGGTTAGGCTTCTCAAATTTCATAAATAGAATGTCAACATTACCAACTGCTTCTCTTGCTTCCAAAGAACATAAATCTACCCTCAACCAGCAATGCTTTGTCCCTGCATTCTTGGTACTTGTTAGAGATTATAACTTTGGTTTGGCCCCATTGTGACAAGTGATATAAGGATGCCTATCTAAGGAGCTGTATGAAGATGTGACTTTACCGGCAAACTAGAAATGGGCTGTTTAGAATCAAACTGTCCCCCACAAAAAAGTATAAAATCAGGAAAGTCGAGGCAACCTTAGTGCATACCCCAAGCTTACATCATATTTTATTCACTACAGAAATAGCTGTTTGCCAAAAATCTTGTTGAAAATATTGATCATTCCATCACTCACTGCTCTGCAAAACATCTTAAGTGAGAAATTGCTTTAAAAATTTAGTGCCGGGCTTCCCTGGTGGCGCAGTGGTTGAGAGTCTGCCTGCCGATGCAGGGGACACGGGTTCGTGTCCCGGTCCGGGAAGATCCCACATGCCGCAGAGCGGCTGGGCCTGTGAGCCATGGCCGCTGAGCCCACGCGTCCGGAGCCTGTGCTCCGCAACGGGAGAGGCCACAACAGTGAGAGGCCCGCGTACCGCAAAAAAAAAAAAAAAAAAAAAAAATTTAGTGCGTGGGAAGAAAACAATGGTCTCTCTTGAGACCATTTTGCACTCCTTCCTGTAGCGAGAGCTATGTACTTTATTTTCTTTTTTGCTCTAGCTTGCATGTATCTCAGAATTCAGTTTGAAGCTTCGCCATAGTATCCGTTACACTAAACCAACAAGAGGTCTCCTTTTCTTGAAACTAATGTGTTGTTATTTCATTTAATTTACTGTCACACCATTGATTAGACTCACTTCAAAATTCTCTATGAAAAGAGATGGAAATAACAAAGCTGATGGACTAATGGAACTCTTCCTCCAAGGTAGTGGTTTCCAAGCATCAGTGCACATCAGATCTTCTTTAAAGGCATAGCTCTAGGTTGCATTCCCCAGGGATTCAGATCTGATGCGTCTCTGTTAAGGCCTTTTAACAATCTCCCAAATGATCCTTACATAGGTAGTCTATGAACTACACTTTGAGAAACATTGATTTAAAGATTTCTACCTGGAATGTCTTCATTCCAGATGAAGCTTAAAAATTTAAGAAGAAACTTAGCTTATTCACCATTAGTATTAGGATAACTTCAAATTTATTCATTTGTTGAGTGCCTACTATATTCCATGTAGTGAGGTAAATCCAAGGTTACAGAGATAAATAAGACATGGTTCATTTCTTGAAAAGTTTTCAAATTTAGTGAGGAAGGTGAACATGCAAGCAAGTAATTACAGTAATTAAAGTTCAATATATTTGCAATGATAGAGTTTGGGCAGGATACATACACAGGACAGGGGAGACAGTGAAAGGTCAGGGAAAGCTTCAGAGAGGTGAGGTCTCACAGGGCTTTGAAGGGTGAATGGCAGCTCATGGTACAGATCACATCTCAGTGAGGGAGGGGAAAAGGCAGACTTATCATGCTAGCACAGGCACACTGACCCCTAACCAGGGAGTCAAAGATGGACTAAAGAGTTTGGGATAGTATCTATTGGAGGCGCTATGAAGACCGGAAGGAGCTGCAATTTGACTCACAAGCTATTTGAGTTTATAGTCTATGCTACCTTTCTTGGACATCATTTTAAAATGGGTGTATATCTACCATCTCATCAGCATGGGACCCTACAGTTTGGAGGCCTATATATAGTCCTACTGGAACATCCAGAATCCCATCTCAAAGGCTACAGAAATGTTCCCAAGCCAAGCCACTTTAGACAACTGGGATATTACCGTGTCACTTAAGATTAAGGTTGTGACTCCTGTTTCTTTTCCCAGATAAAATTTCTGGTCAGCTAAAAAATAAATAAATAATTTGAAAATGCTGGTTCTTATTAAACTTCAGTTTCTTTGACTACTGTCAGAGCTCAGGTATCTTCCTTTTCATGCGATTAGGTCAAAATGTCATTTAAAAGTAAACGAAGATTTTGATAAATATACTGTAGTTATATACAGTGTTAACATTGGAGGAAACTGAGTGAAGAGTACCTGGGAACTTTCGTATGCTTCCTTTACAGCTCTTCTGTAAATCTAAAATTAGTCCCAAATAAAAACCTTTTGAAAGGGTAAACTAATAACGACTTCTGTCCTCCTCATCAAGCTGTTTAGCATCTCCTCCCATTAAAACCAGCAGATAATTTTTTTTAGAATGAAAAAAGTGAATCAGAACCGAAATTCAACTTTTGACTTACAGTTAAACTTGTAATGTACTTTCAGAACCATTTTAACAAAAATATTCCTAATCGTTGCTCTAGCTACGTCGAGGACTGAAATCAAAACAAGTTAACTCTGTGTGGCTCTTGTCTGATTTCCTTGGTAAACATGTCTTACTCACAGTCATTATTCACCATCCATATTTACAAGCTAGGAAAATGTTATTATCTCCAAGGCCACAGAAATGTTCCCAGCCCAAGCCACTTTAGAGAATTGAAATGTCACAGAGGCAGGCCAGCCTGACTTGGAGGAGAGAGTCACAGTTTGTGAGGGTACCATGTATGTTTTTCTAAAGGAACTTGCGCTCCCATCCCTTCAGAGATGGAGCCACAGTGGATAAACCTCTTTATGCATTGCTCTGCTTCAAAGGGGACAGAAATGTAAACAGTGGCAGCACACCAGGATCGGGTTTCTTTGCTTTAGCCACCAAGAAGTCAGGAAAGGAAAACCAGGTATTTACTTAGGTTTATCATTACTATTGTCAGGTTTTCTTTTAATGATGGGAAAACAAAAGAAGAATCTGTTCAGAAACAAAGTACCACAGAGCCTCACTGTGATTTCTTTTCAACCACCCCGAGCCATTTTTTTTAAGTATAAAATTAAAAATTAAAATGACCTTTTTTGTTCTTTGTGATGGTTGTCTACTAACAGGCATCTCTGACTCAATAATTCTTAAAATACAGTGCTGTATGAGACAAATGTAGCCTATTTAAGAATGGATTCAAATAATCTAATATTGATTAGCATCTATGTTTTGATAATAGGGCCTGAAGAATGGATTTCTCTTTCTAGAGTGATTCTTCTCGGATAATTGAGGAATGGATTTAAGCACAGGCTTTTAACACCTACAGAAAGGCTGTTCAACATGATCAATATCTGGGATGCAGCCAGCTAAGGCGGACTGAAATTTAAAGACAAGATAAAATAAAATAACCTTCTACCTCTGAAGTCAGTTGGAAGAACAGCTTTCTTCAGTCAGGAAGATACCATAGAGATAGAAATAGCAAGCAAGAAAGAGCTAGAAGATATGGCTTCAAAATTAGCCCTCAGTACCTTCTAGCTGTGTCTTAGTTGCTGTATTAACTTGTTTGTACAAATCATTTCACTTAATCTTCTTCATAATTCTATGATTGGGAGTCGATACCTACATTTTCTGCATGAAGAAGCTGACGTTCAAAGAAGTTGAGCAATATCACAGTTCAAACAGCTAATAAGCAGTAGAATGAGGACTCAAACCCAGAGCCACTTGCCTGGTTTGTTTTAAGGGTATTATATATAACTGTAAGGAAACAATTCTAGTAATACGATTTTGATTTCCCAATTTCTGAGTATGTCCTTAGAAAAAGCCCTAGAATGGTATTCTTAGAGTACCAGAGATTTCCTTAAGATATTGCCTAAGAAGAAAATTATAAATGATGCCATCCTACAAAGAGCAAAGAATGTGCTATTTCAGTCTCCACTGAGACTTCAACTCTAGATAGCCAAATTCCTATTGTCTTCTTGGCTTTCCTCACTCTTACAGTCAAAAGAATGGAAACCGGCTCACAGGTCTGCCTGTTTTCTCTTCTGGTTTCATTTCTTTCTTTCTACAAGGTCTACATGACCTGTATTATTTAACCAAATATATTCCTTTTATTTCCACCAGAGAACCTTGATGACTTTCCTTCCTTCTGTATAACAATACATTTCCCCTCCAAACTTCTTCTCCCATCAACTAATACGGTGAACTGAGTAGGAAAAAGTTAATTGACCTAGAATCAAGTCATATTTACTCACTCTCACACGCACACACATATTCAAAATTGGGGAGATAGACCTTAATAAAAGCAAATATAGAAATGAGTATTGGGTATTCAGGACTTTCAGTGGAACCAATGACCTGTTTTATTATATGAACGCAAATAAAAACTTACGCAAATTTAGATTCATAGAGGTAGAGTATTTAGAAAGAGTCTTGCTATTCTTTGAACTTGTGAGACTCTAGGTGTATGTTAGTTTTAGTTCCTGGTACCACAAGATAAGAGGATAAATTACGAAAAGAGGGAAAGATAAGAGGTGGTTCAAAAGTGAGCAGTCAGGATGGTAAACTGGGGCTAGCAAGCTTGGAAAAATGAAAATATTTGATGGATTTTTTTTTTTCATTTTTGTCCAGTGGATAGAAGTAGGAACTAGGTCTTGGCGGGGGGGGGGGGGGGGGGGGGCAGTGATTATAAGGAGACTGATTTTAGTTTGATTTAGAATATATATGTATATATTTTTAAAACACAGTTGTTCAAACTGTGTTGATATGATAATGTTGAGTTCCTCATAAACCAAAGTATTCAAGAAAATGATGGATATCCTCTTTCACTTGGATGTTGATTTTATCTCAGATTATTCCAATATGAGAAGTCTCAGATTCTCTGTTCTAAATGTCCTACTGAACAATCCCAAGAAAGCAGAGACGGAAAATGAATCACTATCCAACTCTTTTTTAAAGAATTTCCTTTCTCTACAAGAGACTGTGCTGGACTTTAGGGGCAAAAAAGACGGCAAAAGCAAAGTATGCTATTCTGCTCCCTCCTCCACCCCCTACTCCCCACCCCCCAAAGAAGATTACAAATCACATTGGAAGACAAGACTGATGCAGTACACATAAGGCAATTAAACGAAAATTTAACAATCAAGTGAGAATAAACACCATGAAACAGAATATGTAAAAATTGATAAGAGGTAAAGCAATCAGTTTAGAAGACAAGAGGGATCGTGGTAGGCTAGGCAAGCAGGATACACGGAAAAACTAGGGCTACAGTTTGACCTTGAAATAACAATCTCATACACTGAATGCTCGTACTCAACCTTAAATAGTTTACGGGTATTCTTGCATATTTGCCTCTAATGTAAAGTAACCTCAATTGTGTGCGCATGTGTGTGAATGTGAATGTGTATATTAATACCTAAGCATATGGAAATATGTATCTATAAAGATGTATATTTGCATTTGTGTGTAGAAAAAAACTTTGAGAGTCTATATACGAAAGTATAATTTCTGGTGGAACTTCCAGACCTCCTCCTAGGAAAATGGCAAATCTTAGACATTCTTTCATCTTCCGAGTTGGTTCTACATGTCTGGAGTGGAGGAAATGGGTGCATTAGTTCAAAACTGCTTCCGATTCCAAACAGATCAAGTAAAATGAACAATAATAACAATAGTAACAACAAGGTGAAAGATGGCAAAGGAAAATCAGCATTGCCCTCGGAGTCGACTTTAAAATACAGCCCAGTAGAAGATCACGGTGTCAAATTAAAAGGAGACTGAGGATTTACCTGTACTTGCTCTAGAATCCTAGTGAGAGTAGTGTAAGAGATGAGTGAATAAAGTTCTCAAAACTTACTTAAGGCCCTTCAACTTCAGTGGAACAAAATTTTGGAGATATAGCAGCCAGATAATAAAGACACTTAATATTCCCAGAGAAGTCCCTTGCCCATCTCAGGCACTCATAAATAGTTATTTGGCTGGTGGAAAAAAAAAAAAAAAGGGTTTTTTCTAAGCTTAGAAATAAGCACAATTGTGCTGACGAACTAGAAAGATATGCACAGCCCAAAGGCATTCAAATATAATTTTTCAGGTCCAATCTGGTCCAACTATGGACCTTTATTTATTTATTCTGATTAAGATCTGTGTGGCAAACAGGGAATCTCTGCAGTTTTCAAGTGTCCAGATGACCAGTTTTTAGCATGGAAAAAAACTCATTTTTAGCCAACATGACCTTGATACTTAAAAAAATAAAATAAGAATGTGCCACGGACTTGATTGGTGGAGGGAGGGAAAGCTCAGAGTAAAATCTAACTGGGAAATTATAAGTTCACTTAAATTTAAGAGTACTGGGTATTAAGTACCAAAATGAGGCCTTCTCACTGCGATGCTAGGTTAGAACAGAAGATTTGGTGTCTGAAAGTTGGAGTGGCATTTCTGGGTCTGCATCTGCAGCAAATCTGTGAGTCTCAGATTCCTTGTCTGGAAAATGGGCTGAATAATATCAACCATGTACAATCACAGAGATATGGTGAGGATTAAGTGAGATAATATACAATGTGTGTGAAAGTCTCCATAATCTGAAAAGAATTATACCAATGTATTCTTATCATTAAAAGTAGTTAACCATAGCATTGCCATTTTATACTAAAAACAAATATTGTACTTGGCTCATCACTAATTCAAAGAAAGGTCTATTCTAACTATACTCCAATAAAATTAAAATATTTTTTAAACAACAAAGAAAGGTCTAAATTGACATGAAAAAATAAATCTTCATGATAGAATAATAGAGCTTCATGTGGGCTCTACATCTGATATGGTTGTATTAAACATTTTGGAACAATTAATTTGGTGGTTGTCTCTTTTCTAGGATTTTTTAAATTCTAAAAATTCTCAATTCCGTATACCCAATTTAGATATTTTGATATTTTTCTTTGTAGCTTGCTTTACTGCTTTTTTCCTGAAAGAGAATGACTTGCTCCTCTCTGCTCTCTGAGCAGCCTCTGGGAATTGATACAGAGGAGAGAATCTCTGTTGGTTGTAGGCTCCGTTCTGCAGACACCCCCTAATCCTCTGTTTACCACAACACGAGTCTATTACCATAGAAATGATAGCTGAGATCCCAGATTCAACATCACTGACTTCACAGCAGGGCCTCGTAAGTGGAGAAGCCACGCTGACGAGGAGAAGCACAATCACTACTACTATTATCAGAAGAGTAGACAGTCTGTGGCCTTGAAAGAAAGGGTAATTGTCAACATCACTATAAAAACGCATGAATGAGCTGCGTTGCTGGGATATGTTGTAGTTCATTTTCTGTGTAATACTGCCTGACTAAAAGTAATGATTTGAAATTTTATGTCATTTAATAGTTTGCTTTTAAAAGGCCAGCAGTTTCACTGGATTGCATTTGTCTCTCATTAAGAAACAAGCAGATTCTAATTCATCTTTACAGCGCTGTTTCAGTGCTCAAAGGTTTCCCTTTTCATGATGCGTTGTTTTTGTTTGTGTTTGTTTGTGTGTCTTGTTTCTATTAATAGAAGAGAGTGAACCTGAGCAAGATACTAAAGGTATTTTTTTTTTTGCTTTCTGCACTGCTTCTTTTTAAATGTATGGTTCGATTCAACTGTTTATTTCTCTGACTTTGTAAACAACTCTGGGTGCCACGATTTTGTAAGGAAATAACAAACGATGTACGGGGAATATTAATTCAGCATTTAACAGTGTTATTAGATGGGCTGCCTTATTACATAATATAGTTATTGAGCACTTACTTTTATTAAGAAAAGTTTGAATCGACAGAAATGTTTAAACTTTGTACCCCAAACTCTGAAAATGCAAACAAAATGAAATGACATAAATCAGCATGAGAATATAAATCTCACACAGATTGGAATAGAAAGATCCTCTGACCAAAAGCCTTGGGGGGACAGGAGGTGAGGGTGTTACAATCTTCGGAGACTTGTAAAAATGTCAAGGTGCCAGCTTAGGTTTTTACTGTCATTACTTGAAGTGGACAAGTATTATGCAAGTGCTCCAAACCAAACCAAATCAATCATACTGTTCTAATCTAACTTTTGTGTATTTTGGATGAAATTCACAAGTTCTCATATAATACACTTTGGCTCTAGGAATAAACCCTAGGGTGGTATTCGTTGAAATAGCACCTCCTTATCTTAGTATTTCAAATAAGGTCTCTGCGATGTTTTCCTATTTCTAAATATCACGCTGCTTATAACTAAATTTAGATAAAATTATTTCACCTGCTCCTGTGTGGTTTTGGGGGGTTTTGTTTGTATTTTAGTTTTTGTTTTGCTTGTTTTCAATTTACTCCTGTCAGTGCTGGTTTGAATCAAGTAGCCTCAAAGACCTCTTTAAGAGAAGCTAGAAAATTAGAAAGAAGGAAGAGAACGAAAGAAAAAATTCATGCAAACTTATTGTGTCCTTTGAAATAATTGCTCAGACATAGAACTTATAAGGGACTTCAGTATTCTTCTGGTCCTACTCGCTTACCAAGAAAAGAGAGGCAATTCATCTCAAGCCAAACTGCTTATTAATTTCAGGATTTAACTTGGGTCCCCCACCTGTTAGGCTTTCCATTACCCCACCAGGCAAATTTCAGAGTGTATAATGGCCCTACTTCCTTATTACAAATTCAGATTACCCCTTAAAATGGCAACCAATAATAAACTTTATTATATATCTGAAAGTGCTTTGAAAAATGGAACGAGAAAGATGCGGCGGGGTGGGGGGAAGAAGGGAGGGAAGGAAGGAAAAGGAAAGAAACAGAGAGAGAAAGGGAATGGGAACACAATACGGTTATATTATACAGAACTTTGGAATCACTGGCTGCTTAAGCCCAATTCTGAATACAGGATTCTCAACCTGCAGTTAGTATTGTAAACTTACCCCAGAGAAAGTAGAGCCCCAAACTCAGAACTAGGTACCATGAGAGAAAACCCAGGGATAAACAGATTGCCCGTGTCTATTTCACATGTTGCAGATGAAGAATAACGTGCTTGGCCATAGGAAAGCAAGTCAGAAACAGCTCACAGTGAATTGGAGAATGATGGATAAAACTATGTGTAGAAAGCAGAGTTGGATAATTTTTTTTCTTTAAAAATCCACATCAAAACAACTGTAACCATTTTCCAAATTACTCAGTAATGTCATGCCCCTTCTATCAAACAGCTCGTTTATGCAACAAAAACACTTCTATATTGTCTTTCATGCAAATATAGGTAAAATAGGGATATTCAAGGGACATTTATTTGATATGAAACCTATCACATTACTTTTAAAATGGATGACTCAGAACGAATTTTCAGTTTGTGGCTGCCGCTAAAACAATGGGAGTTTATTACTGAACTATGTTTAAGTTTATTATTACAGGTATACTGTTATCCATGGAGCAGTCTGGCATTTATTTTTAATGGCAACTGGCTTTACTGTTTTGAACGTTTGATAAATGTGGTGAAATTTCCTTCTCCATCCCTTCACCTTTTATGCTTGGAACTGGTAACAAATACTGATGGGTATAAGAATATTAGCTTCATTGCTGATAAAGCTGAATTGAAAAATAAAGCTTTCTCTTCCTTCATCCAAGAATTGGAGTCAAGTGATCTACTGATTCCTCCCCACAACTCCACCTTTCACCTGGAGTCACAGGATGGAGAAGTCCTGACCTGGAGAACTTACCTACTGCATATTAACCCATACCCTTTCTTGTTTGCTGGGTAGCTGGCAGAAAGATGGCCCAGAGAGGATTGAGATACTCATCATATATAAAAGCACTTTTCCCCAATCTCACCAATCAGAGGAGTCACTAATTCATTCATTCAACAAATATCTCTTGAGTGCCTACCATGTATCATGCAGGGTTCTGGATCAATTGATCAATGAACCGACCAATGATCTGTCTATCAATCAGCTTGTGTTAATGAACAAAGCAAGCTTTGCCCTTCTGATGCTTACATTCCAGGAGAAGAGACAGCCAAAAAACAAACACATCAATACGTATGGCATGGTGTGAGGGGGATGTGTCGAGAAGGCATTATGAGAAGACATCTGAGTCAAAACCTAAAAGACATTTGCAACCTTCTTTGAGGGAGGGAAACTGGCAGGAAAGGTGTAAGCTATCTTTCAATACTGAAAGAGTCAAGTTTCTATTTTATCTTTCGGCAAGAATGTGGGAGGTCAGGAGAGACCAGCTTCCCTTTATTTCCTGGCCTTTTTTTTTTTCTCTTAACCCATCAGACTTAACAATGAAACCCATGATCAGCCAAGGGTATATCTGCCCCCTTGGAGAAGGAGACCAGCAGGTTGTCGGCACAACCCTACATTCATGAAGCCACCTGCAATGCCAATGGTGCTCCTTTCTGTACCCTCCTGTGCCCCACTGGACCTCCCAGAAGGTTCTGATATGGGACAGAGCAGCACATTAATTAAATTAACTCCAAGGCTACGTTGACCTCTAGAACGATGACGGACTCTGTTTTAGTTACCATCGCACGTACTTCTTAACTGTGTTGTGCAATATGGATCATCAGAGGTTTTGCAATGAGCCCAAATGATATTCCAAATAATGTAACGCCAGCCAAAAGAAGAGAAAAATCCATAAATTACAGAATAAATAAATAAATAAACCCTCCCTTATTATTAAATTTCCAGGAAGAATTTAAAGTCCCCAAATGAAAATTCTTGCCTTTGTAAATTAAAGCAGAAAAAAAACAATCTAGATTTCATAGTTCTCCAGTTTCTTACGCTTCTCATCTTCAGCCAGAAGGCTCTCATTCAGTTTTAAGGGCACACTGACTATTGTCATCTTCAGCAGCTGCTGTCTACACTTTTCCAGCATTTATGGAATTGAATTAAACCCACTCTCAATCTTTCAAGGATCCTGCTTTTTTTCCCAGATTCTCGAAGGCAGTGGGACCCATAAAATGATCATTGCAGTAGACTCAAACTCAAAAACTTCTGGACACACAAGTATAGCCCCAACCCCCTACAAGAGTTATTTCAGCCAAATGATGAATATGGACTCAATTATGTTGTGCAATCTAGGTCTCCATTATTGTTGCCAGAAAACATCAGAAGGAAAAGAATCCCTGGGTGTACCCTCGCTCAGATGCCAGTCACTCTGTGTTAGTTGTCCAGGGTCCACAATCTGTGAACTTAGACTGAGTTGGGAGAAATCTCCTATCAGCTGTTCAGATGGGGTACCATGTTTGTCGCTCTGGAAGAAATGTACACTGCCTCCTAGCTGGCTTGTCTTCTTGAGAAATTTAGACTTTCCAATGCGGACAGCCTCTGTCTTCTAGTCTTTCTTGACACTTCCTTCTGACCCATCCAGCATTTTGCAACTTTTTAATTTTCCATTTCACCTTGGAGTCTTGTTTTTCTGGAACTCCAACAGAGGTGCAGCCTTCACCCCTATTTTAAGAAGGCAGTTTTAGCTCTCACCGCCAGGCTCTCAGGACTGGCTCCATAATTTGTGGACCAGGTGCAAATGACACTGAGGGCCCCTAGTTCAAAAATCACTTATAATTTCAAGACACAGGCAGCAGAAAAATAAACGAAGCATGGGCCCCTCTAAGCATGGTGCCCTGGGGGACTACACAAGTCACTCGCTCTTGGAGCCGACCCTGCTGACCACCATAATGACTGCTATTCCTCTTGCTATGGAATTTTTCAGGTTATAACTATCGCCTGCTAGGGAAAATTTTCCCTGAGTCCCACATTTTGTTTCAGTTTGGAATCATCCCCCACAGAGCTCTGATCTAAAACTGTTGTGGTTATTTCTGAACTCTTAGGACTGATACCTCTGACAAACGTTTTTCCTCAGAACCTTACCCTTCTTCAGGTTTTAGGTTTTCTAGTACCTTATGCTATTTCAATGGCAAAAGAAGTATGTGTCCCATTGTATGTTTCTCTGGAGCTGTAGAGTAAGCTCTACTGCAATTTTAAAACTTTTTAATGTTAAAACATTTCAATCTTACAAAAAAGTAGATACAGTAATATATTAATAGTAAACTCCCATGTTCCCATCACCCAACAGCAACAGTGATCAATAGTCTACCATTTTTGTTTTATCTAACCCAGTACCAGTTTATTGCTGCTGGCTTATTTTAAAGCAAATCCCAGACATGGATTCAATCAGTCCGTATGTACTTTAAGGCTTTTTAACGCAGTCACATTACCATTTTCATTACCTCATCCATCCCAGCTAGCACTAATTTCTTACTACCATTTACTACCAGGACAGTGCAATTTTTATTTGATTGTCTCAAAAAACTTCTTTTTACATCTGATTTGTTGCATAAAAATCCAAATGAGAATTCACACATTACATTTAGGGGTATGCCTCTTAAGCCTTTCTCAATCTATAATAGGTCCCTCTTTTTCTTTTTTTCCCCAATATTATTTATTTGGTGAGGAAACAACATAACTTGCCCTGTTCAGTTGTCTATATTTGGGATATGATAGAATTGTATCCTTATAATGTTGTTTAACATGTTCCTCAATCCTCCATTCTTTCGTATATTGGTAATTCGACCCCAGGACTTACTTAAAATCAGGCTCAATTTTGTGTTTATTTGGGGCAAGGGGGAAAATTCAGCTTCCTTTTAAACATTAAATCCACTTTTTTTTTTTTCTTTAACATTTTTGCCTTGAAGTTGGCACCTTCCTTCCTTTTTCTTTCTCCTGGCTTTAGGGTCCAACATGTGTATTTCTAGCATGCTCTTCTAGATTCCACCTCTTAGAGTCCTCAATATCAAAAGATAGAAAGGTGAGTTCAGTGATGTTGAGCATTCTTTCATGTGTTTGTTGGCAATCTGTATATCTCTGGAGAAATGTCTATTTAGGTCAGAAATGCAAATGAAAACCACAATGAGGTATCACCTCACACTGGTCAAAATGGCCATCATCAAAAAACCTACAAACAATAAATGCTGGAGAGGGTGTGGAGAAAAGGGAACCCTCTTGCACTGTTGGTGGGAATGTAAATTAATACAGCCACTATGGAGAACAGTATGGAGGTTCCTTAAAAAACTACAAATAGAAATACCATATGACCCAGCAATACCACTACTGGGCCTATACCCTGAGAAAACCATAATTCAAAAGGACACGTGCACCCCAATGTTCACTGCAGCTCTATTTACAATAGCCAGGACATGGAAGCTGCCTAAGTGTCCATCGACAGACGAATGGATAAAGAAGATGTGGCACATATATACAGTGGAATATTACTCAGCCATAAAAAGAAATGAAATTGAGTTATTTGTAGTGAGGTGGATGGACCTAGAGACTGTCATACACAGTGAAGTAAGTCAGAAAGAGAAAAACAAATACCGTATGCTAACACATATATATGGAATCTAAAAAAACAAATGATTCTGATGAACCTAGGGGCAGGACAGGAATAAAGACACAGATGTAGAAAATGGACTTGAGGACAGGGGGAGGGGAAAGGGTAAGCTGAGACAAAGTGAGAGAGTGGCATGGACATATATACACTACCAAATGTAAAATAGCTAGCTATTGGGAAGCAGCTGCATAGCACGGGGAGATCAGCTTGGTGCTCTGTGACCACCTAGAGGGGTGGGATAGGGAGGGTGGGAGGGAGGCTCAAGAGGGAGGGGATATTGGGATATATGTATACATATAGCTGATTCACTTTGTTATACAGCAGAAACTAACACAACAGTGTAAAGCAATTATACTCCAATAAAGATGTTTAAAAAAAAGAAGATGATCAATAGATTGTGGGTGTTCGATTCTTGTGGTTAAGGACAAAATTTATATTTTCCTCAAATTTATTATGTTCTAAAATATGATCAGAAAATACAAGGTCCAATTGCCATCTCTCTCTAAAAAAAAACGAAAGGTTAGTTTGACAACTGTCAAACAAATCATATCCTCCTATATCTCCTTGAATTATGTAACCCTTTTAAACATGTATTCAAAAATCAGAGTAACTTCTAATACAGCTGAATTTGATCTAGCCCTGGCCTGTACATCTCCTATCTAGTATATACTATCTCTTCTGTACTTTCCTTTCGAATACAGACTCCACAGATTTCGCAGTTTTAGAAGAACTAAGCATCAAAGCCTGGTGTTAATTGGAATTTCATAGTCTAATATTATGTTCTGTCTTTAAGTCCCAGAAAACAAAAGGCAAGAGCAAAAAAAAAAAAAAAAAGCATGTTTTCAGTAAATGGGCAATTAAAAGGATTCCATAATGGTTTAAAGAACACTGGATTTGAAGTCAGAGGAGTTGAACTCAGGTTTCTCACCCATCAGTTTTATTACTTTGGGGAGGAAACTTAAATGACCTGGGATTTGGTTTCTACATCTATTTAATAAGAGGAGAAATCTAGTTGCTCTCTGAAGTCTCTTCCAAGATTAGTGATTCTGTGATTCTAAGTACCCTTCAATTTACTGTACATTCTAAACCTCATCTCCACTCTTCAATTAAAGGTAAAATTTCTTTTCACACCAAAAGAACTTCCTCTTACCTAGTTAGAGGGGATTCAGCCTCAGAAAAGAATATAAATCACCCATTCTCCTGCCCACTTTTGTCTAAAATATTCCTTTTCTTTTTGACCCTGTATGCTCATCTCACTCTCTGAAAAGTTTGACAGATTTTATCCGTCCTCCCACTACGATATAGTTGAAGATGTAAAGCATTAATTAATTATTTCATTAATTCAATTAAATATTATTACTTTGGTAGGCATTCTCCTAGGTACTGAACAAAACAGGCAAGGGTTTTCGTTGCTGAGGACTCTCGGTCTACTGCGGGGATACAGACAATAGACAAAAAAATAAATAACTTCAGATAGGGGTAAGGTCTATAAAGACAATGAAACAGGATGATGAAAAAGCAAATGGGGGGAAGGTTAGACTTTACGTTGGGTGGTCAAGGAGGCCCTTTCTGAGAAAGTGTCACTTAAACAGAGACTTAGATGATACAAGGAAACCACGACATGAAGATCTATGGGATGAGTGCTCTAGGCTGAAGGATGGCATGGACATCTCTTAAGTTGGGAACAAGCTTGGTGTATTCTGGAGTGGTGAAAAGCATAGGGTCATAGCATAAATGGCTTAGAAGCCAGGGCACAGTATTTGATATTACCCTTAAGACAGAGGGAACATGGAAGATCCTTCACAGGAGAACATGATCTGATTTGCATTTCTTAAAGACCACTCCAGCTTGACTATTCCCTGTAGGAGAGTCACTCACCACTTCTGTTTTCCTAACAGTTTTTGCCAGAATCCTGCGGCCTCCTGAATCCCACAATGTCACCTTTGGTTCCTTTGTGACCCTGCGCTGTACAGCAACAGGCATCCCTGTCCCCACCATCACCTGGATTGAAAATGGAAACGCTGTGAGTGCCAACTGTACGGAAACTTGTCTGGGGAAGACGCACTGGTGGTGAATTTCAGGGCAGAACACTTATTTGTAGAGTTACCTTGACCTCTGTCATTGGTCCCACCTGCACCTCCATTTTTCAAAGCCTTCCAATATTTTCATCCTAGAAGTCACTGACTTAGAGACTGAACTCCATAGGTTTACTTCTTTCATCGTATCATGGGGATAGTAGAAAGTCAAATTCATTCTTTATGCTTTTGTGTAAAAGGGAAGTGGTATTAATTCCTTCCCACACAAAACTCATCAATTTAAGAATTAGTCCACTGTTGGAGCCTACTTTGATGAAAAGTAATCCAGAATTAGAAACCATGTCTGTTAGTGCAACAGAATTTTCTTTTCATTTCTAATACTGGTAATAATAACTAACATACAGTATGTGGTTGCCATGACCAGGCCCTGTTCTAAGCACTTTACATAGAAACATTCATTTATTCATTCTACAAATGTTATTGAGCATCTCCTGGGCATCAGGCATTATTCTAGACATTGCGGATACAGGCACAACCAAAACAGGTAAAGTTTCCTGCCCTCAACTTGCTTACATTGTGATGTGGAAAAACAAACAATAAAATAAGCAGATGGGAGAATCTATAGTCTATGTGCACAGTGTCAAATGCCATGGAGAAAAATAAAGCAGGAAAGTGAGAAAATACAATCTCAGGAGAAAGATTCCATTTTCAATAAAGTGGTCAGAGAAGCCTTATTAAGATGGAGATATTTGAGCAAAGATCTGAAAGAGCTGAAGGAGGAGGCTATGTAGATAATGCGGGGATGATAACCGGGCAAAGTCACTGAGATAAAGGTGCACCTGGTATGTCAGAGGAACAGCAAGTAGGTCAGTGTGGCTAGAGGTGAGTGAGCAAAGAGGAAAGAGGTAAGGGGTGTGCATAGGGGTTGTAGATCCTACAGGCTTATATAGGTCAATTGATACGATTTGGCTTTATTTGAGTGAGACGGGATGCCATTGTAGGTCTGTCTCTGTCGTCTGTTTTCCTGCTGACTCTTTCATTGTGTTTTGTTTCCTTGTGTGCCTAGTTATCTTTGACTACCTGCTGTTCATTGTTTTGAGAAAAAAAAATGTCAGAGATTAATTTGAGGTCTAGACAAAGGTTCTTTTCTCCAGAGAATTTTTGTTTGTTTCTGCTAGGGACAAGGGGCTACTACTAATCTTAGACTGCCTTAAACTTGTTATAGTAAAGTAACTTGTAGTCTTGTTCTTCTTCAGCTCTCGAATTAAATTTTAGATGCCATTTAAAATTCACATCTTATTTGGCAGTATGTTTTGTGGCTTTTCTGTGAAGCTGTAGGAGTTGTCTTAAGCGTCTCCAAGTAGTGTAAAGAGATGCCCTAAGAAAACTGGGTAACTGACAATATGACTTTATTAATTTGTCTTAAACTCTGTGAAAACAGTTAATACAGAAAATGGAAAGACATAGGCTTTTAAAAAATTCAGTGTTTTCAAAAGGCTCCTTTGAGTTTAGAACTGGAACATATATGATTATTCTCTGTTGGAGTTGAGGAGTAATAAAAAAAAAGCCAATGGTTAGAGTTAGTTTTGGTCTTATTGAGACTCCAACTTCATCTTTCAAGATGTGATTCACAAAAAACAGAAAGCAAAATGGATTCTTCGGCAGAGATTCTAAAACAGGAATAAAATAAATGAATGGTAACTTTCTTCCAGGAAGAAAGCAAAAGGACATCTGCAGTTCTCATGGTCAGAGAGAGTGTTATTCTTACAGCCAAGTTTTTTTTTTTTTTTACAACTTTATTAGAGTATAATTGCTTTAAAATGGTGTGTTAGTTTCTGCTTTATAACAAAGTGAATCAGTTATACATATACATATGTTCCCTTATCTCTTCCCTCCTGCATCTCCCTCCCTCCCACCCTCCCTATCCCACCCCTCTAGGTGGTCACAAAGCACCGAGCTGATCTCCCTGTGCTATGTGGCTGCTTCCCACTAGCTATCTACCTTACATTCGGTGGTGTATATATGTCCATGCCTCTCTCTCGCTTTGTCACAGCCAAGTTTTGTTCTTGGTGCTACTATCCAAGTCCAAATAGAAATCGAGATGACTGTCCCGTGCTGATGCAAATCACAGGAACTGGAGGCAACTGAAGGCATTTAATAAATGTTGGACAAGTAGCCAACCAGAAAAGTCTATTGAGGAGAACAGGGAAGGGCCACAGACCTGGTATCATTCTGGGTGGGCAGGATTAAGACAAATGCAGAGTTGGGAGATACTTGACACAGAATAAAACAGAATTTGAACTGTGGCTTTTCACTACCTATAAACCAGTGAACTAACTTCATAACACACTACCAAGTACAAACGAGTACTTTAAAAGATGTGAACGCTCCTTTTCTCCCCCTCCATGAACATGCCAAAAACTAAAACCCTGAATGATTACAGCCAAAGAACAAGAGAAAAGCAAGCAACTTACCCCCAAAGCCATCAAGAATTCTTTTGCTTTCTTCCTATGGAAATATCATTCATTTTTCATGAAAATTTGTAGTCTTAGATGAACTCAGAGTGAGCAGTAATATCACGTTTGTTTTACAACGTTGGAAATAATAGCTTGGTGGGGCTACAGCAGAGTTTACTTTTCTACAAGAAAATATCCTTATATTTTGATAAACAGATTTATTTAAAGTTATACCCATCTATTTATTATTTTGGCATTCAAATAAAAAACGTAGAAAATTTGCACATCTCTCTTGCTTTGTCCAATCCATATAGTTCCTAAAATATGTTAAAAGCTGAATCATTTTAACTTATTAGAAGAATTTTATAAAATAAATAGCCAAATCATCTGTGTCGAAGATTGTGGTTTTTGAATTTCCTTAAAGGGAGACTCACCTATATATTATATGCATTTTTTAAAATTTATATGTTTATTTATTTTTGGCTGCGTTGGGTCTTCCTTGCTGCATGCAGGCTTTCTCTAGTTGCGGCAAGCAGGGGCTACTCTTCGTTGTGGTGCGCAGGCTGCTCATTGCAGTGGCTTCTCTTGTTGCAGAGCACGGGCTCTAGGTGCGTGGGCTTCAGTAGTTGTGGCACGAGGGCTCAGTAGTTGTGGCTCGTGGGCTCTAGAGAGCAGGATCAGTAGTTGTGGCACACGGGCTTAGTTGCTCCACGGCACGTGGGATCTTCCCAGACCAGGGCTCGAACCCATGTCCCCTGCATTGGCAGGCAGACTCCCAACCACCGCACTACCAGAGATGTCCCTATACATATTTTTAAGAGGCAGTTTTTTGGTTTAAAGGACATGAGCTTTGGAAACATCTCTCACTAACTGGGTAAACCAAGATAATTACATATATCAAGTGGAATATATTAAGTTGAATATTTCAGCAGCTAGATCGAAAGAGGTCAATATTCATAGCCATGCTGATCAAAAACAGCATGGGAAATTTTCTTAATTGTTCCTTTTTCTATGATGCATAGACAGACATTATTACAACTCCCTAAACATGGACCGTATTGGGCCACATCCTAAAGGTCCCTGAGACAATCCTAGCCAGCTGGGACTATTTGCAAGACAAGGTCATAGAAGCCAGAATACCATTCAGAGGTTTCTCTATGTTGAGGTCAAATCATGATGAAGTTGTGGGATTATCCATAACTCGGGATAGATTCTCTCCAAACAGCATTATTAATATATTAACGATATGTAAAAAATATTCCACCTATATTGCCTCGCTCAGAAGGCCTTTACATACGTTCAATCAGGTGGGAACTAATATGCCTATTTAATAGAGTTCCTGTTTGATGCCCTCATTTGAGGTCACTGTCTCAATACCACACACAGAGCAGAGAGCCGTTTATCCAGCTCTTTCAGATCAGTATGCCTGGGTGACTTGGAGAAATACCATATTTACTGTAATACCAGATAGAGTCACCTCAATTAAGTCCTCAGCTTCGCCTCAGCATACCTTGGTCAAAGCTCCCAGGAATAAGCTGAACTCATCATTTTGAGCTTTTAAACCTGAAGAACAAAACGATCAAAACGCAGGGCAAAGGGCTGTTTTGAATTTTAGGTCATCAAAAATACTAAACTGTTGGTCAGGCTGCTCCATGAAGAAAGAAAAACAAATTCAAACGATGACTAACAAGGCCTGCTGTGCGTGAGTCACAAACTGAATCAAGCCAGGCCTCTGGAAACAGGAGGAAAAGCTCTTAGGAATCACATCATAATCAGGCAATGAGCCTCAGGACTTGCTGGTCTACTCGTTGAACTATGTCAGCACCTGGATGATGTCCAGGAGAAGAGAGGTCAGGCGGTTTAAAACTCACTTCTCTTTCCTCCCAAGACTGTTTTCAGTGACCTTGAGGAGTGACTTTCTTAGGTGTGAACATGAAAATTGCGGGAGTTTAGTCAGCATTTGGGGGATTACTCATTTCTGAGTTGTCTCCCAGGCACTGACGGTACAGACCTACTTCTTGAAAGAGGGAATGAACTTTGCAAAGGAGGAAGGTTCTACGGATTTCACATATATAAACTGGAAAGGGATTATATTTATAAACAAAATATCCTGAGAGCATAAGGCATACTGACTGACAGAGGTTGGAGGTCTTTAGCTTTTTTTCTCATTGTTGCTTTGTATTAAAATTCAGGGAGAGTCCAAAATTGTATTTCACCAACAAGCACCTACCATATAGCACAGGGAACTCTAATCAATATTCTGTAATAATATGGGAAAAGAATCTGAAAAAGAATGAATATATGTATATGTATAACTGAATCACTTTGCTATACACCGGAAACTAACAGAACATTGTAAATCAACTATACTCCAATAAATTTTTTTAAAAATTACATTTCAAACTGTTCAATCCTTTCCATCTAACTTGGACACTCAAATCCATAAGAACGTGCACCTCTGATAAATATGATAATGATGAATTCGGTTTGAATTCCCAACTGCATGTATGTCTCTTAAAGATATTTTTCTCTCTGCCTTGTCAATTTCTCATAGAGTCCAGGCTGCTTATCTGGGGAAAATGCCACAATACTTGATCTGACCTGGGACGTTTCCCCAGTTAAGGTAAATTGATGCTCACGTAAACCAGTGTTTCTCATAAGGAGACTAATAGCGCAGGTAAAGAATAAAAAGACAAAGAAGCTAAGTGAACAAACTTTCGCTGCCTAGTCGCTACAGAGAGTGCTGGGTTCTGGGGCCAGCCAGCCACCTGGCAGCAGAAGGATGGAAAGTTGGTCTCACCTCAGGGCTTCCCTCCCCCTTGCTGGTCTAACTGTGAAATCTTCCCTCATGTGAAACAGTAAAATAACTGGCTCCAAGTTTTTCATTCTCTTCTAGACAGAAAGATCTCTTTCAAGGCCACCATGGTACTCATCCCTACTCCTCCAAGATAAGGTTAAGGTAAAACCATCAGCTAATTCCTTGCTTGTCATTCCATTCACACTTCCCTCAAACCAGCATTTTCCCCTCATATAAGCAACGATAATTAAACAATAATTATTGGAAAGATGGTAGAGTGCTTAAGAAAACAGTGAAGAAAGAACCACCAGTTTAACAAGTGCCACCACTTTAACAATGACATTTAAGTCAGACATTTGTTTTGCTCATGGTTGATTTGAGGTTGTTACTACTGTTCTTGTTTTCTAGTAAGTCTATTCTGTTTTCTAGGACTAGGGAAGGCACTAAAGCATAATGATGAAAAGCACAGGCTTTGGGATCAGACAAACTAGGGTGTAAATTGGAACTCTGCAACCCAGTAGAATGTGCTAGACAGCTGTCTTTCTCACAGAGTTGAATGCTGACAGCTAATAAGCATTTACATAAATTAACCTGTCAATTATGTGCTAATATGGCATTGATAGCCTGGCTCTTTGAGGACACTTGACTTTCTGATTTAAGTAATGAGGCAGAAACAGAATTGGCTTTACAACCATTTTCTCCTGATAACCATTCACTATTTGATGTGCATTTATGGGGAACTGAACAGGAATTATGAAAATAAGCCCAAAACTCTATAACCTCTCATAATTGACTCTATCTTCAAGACAGAGAGACATATCTTGGAGGATCCACACAGTATATCCTTTCCCACTTTGCATTAGTTATCTATTGTTGTATCACAGACATCCCAAAGCCTAATGGCTTAAAACAATAACCATTTGTTAATGATCAAGTCTGTGGGCCAACCAGATGGTTTTGCTGATTTGGGCTAGGATTGCCTGCTCTTGCTGATCTAGCTCCTGTGATTGGCAGGTTGACTGGGAGCTGATTGGTCTAGAATGGCCTTACTCGTATATCTGGGTGATATTATTGGCTCCCAGCTGGATCAGTGAGGATGACTGGGCTATATGTGCCTCATCCTCCAGCAGGCTAGCTTTGGCTTGTTCACAGGAGGTCTAAGAGCAACAAGAAAGCAAGCCACAATGTGCAAGAACTTTGTAAGTCTCTGTGTCTTTCTAAAACATGTCACAAGCCAATCAAGATTCAAAGCATGGAGAAAGATGCCACCTCTTGAGGGAAGAGCAACAAAGTCACATTGCAAGGTCATGGGCATATGGAGAGAAAAGTTGTTGGCAAGTTTTGCAATCTACCACATGCCTTTTGATCTTAATCCTTATCCTTTTTCTTTCCAGGCAACTGATACAGCATATTAGAAATCCTTGACCTAATTCTATCTTCTTTTTCCCCCTGACTCCACCAGGTTTCTTCTGGATCCATTCAAGAAAGTGTGAAAGACCGAGTAATTGACTCAAGACTGCAGCTGTTTATCACCAAGCCAGGACTCTACACATGCATAGCTACTAATAAGCATGGAGAGAAATTCAGTACCGCAAAGGCTGCGGCCACCATCAGTATAGCAGGTAGGATGGATTTTCACAATTGCATTGCTCCAGGAGAGGAGAGAGTTGGCACTGTTCCACAATATCTTTCACTGGGGAAAATCTTTTTTTTTTTTAATCTCTTACTCCAGTCCCATTTGGGATATTTCTTCCTCCATAGGGACACTCCAGAGGTTGACCTACATAATTGATTTTGGCTAATTTGTTGCTTCAAAAACTAGATCCACAAATACCTGCCCAAGTGATGGGTAACAGCTTCCAGGAGTTCATTTCTTTTTCTTTTATTTTCTTTTCTTCCCTTTCTTCTTCTTTTATTCTTCCCTTCCTCCCTCCCTCCCTCCTTCCTTCCTTCCCTCCTTTCATCCTTCGTTCCTTTCTTCCTCCCTCCCTCCCTCCCATTCTTTTTCATTCCTTTTCCTCCCCTCTTTTTTCCCTTCCTCTTCTTTGTTTCTTGGGGTTAATCAAACTTTCCAAGGCTCTAAAGAGGAAGTTGGCAGATATTTAACATGGTTGTGCCAGTTTCTGCATGGCTACATTTTGAGGGCATTTTTACTTATGAATATGTGATCTACCTTATGGTCTTTCCCCTTCCTGTTTCATGCAAGTGATAGCAGGACCTACAGGTATTTTCAAGGAAAAGGGCTGACACATGGATTTCTAGGATACTTGTGTTGAGTTATAAAGGTTTATTTTTAAAACTTAAATGTCCCAAAGGCTTCTGAGAACATTTGTGGAATTCCTAGAGATGGAAATAATCCCTGTATCAGGAAATGCCTGGCATGATAATATTCATAGCATGTCTACTGTCCAAGGGTCAGCAGAGAGATGCTTGGCCTCACATGTAAGGCAAGCACTGGTAGAACCTGTGCCCAGGGCCAGCTCCCCAGAGCCTACTATTTCTTATTACAGTGCCACTTCTTAGATCTTCCCTGATGGGGAAATTTCCAGTAATGTTTGCGATTTTTTAGCATGAGGTGAATAATGACACAGAGAGATACAAAGGGAGCACTGGACAAGGCTGGCCCTCTGAGGCATGCCCATGAAGGAAAGAGATTTCAAAACCAAGGATCCCTTCTGCCTTCTCCTCCAAGGATATATCTGCCTACAGTATCTTGAGACATCATATCAGTTATTTGAGAATTTCCACTGATGGGAAGTCATTTTTCCAGAGAAGAGTGAGATTCTTAAAAGTAAATTCAACTCAGTTTAACAAATAATAATAAAATGATTACTATTCACATAGCACTTTGTTGTTTACGAAGCACTCTTACATGCATTTATTAAATACACTGGGCTCAGTCCATTGCGTTAGGTAGAGGATGCAAACTTAATTAACGAATGGGATCATTAGCAGTGGAGTCCCAGTTTTCTAGGGACTCTCAACCTAAAAAGGAAGTCCATTGGTCACAGACATTATGGCACAGACTATGTTCTATGCAGCAGCACAAAGTACAACAGCAGACACAAGACAGAGTTTAAGGGAATCCTTGGGAAAGAGATGCCATTTGAGTTAGAGATGACAAGGTCGAAATGAGTTCAGAAAATAGCAAGTCATGATGGAGACTGAGAATGAGGTGGAGGATGGGAAGAAAGGTTTGAAATGTGAGCTCTAGCTGGGTTATGAAGAGCCTGAGTAGGTTGACTATTCTTCAATCAATGGGAAGTCATTTAATTTTTTTAGAGAAGGCAAGCAATATGATCAGATATATTCTTTATCAAATCGACAGATGTCGGGTGTCAAAAGATGGGGTGGCATGACATGCAGATAGGAGACTATTCCAGGAGTCTGGGAAAGTCTGGAAGGTCTGAACAACAACAGTAACAATTGGTAAAGAGAGAACAGGGGAGATGTGTGAAACCTATCAGGAGAGAAACGATAGGATTTGAAAGTGTTTGAATGCGGTAGAAGGAGTTCAGATGTGTCTGAGATTTTGAGGAAAGCATCTAGGACAAATAATAACAGATAAAAGAACATGAGGAGGTTCAAGAGATAATAAAACAATTACATTTTTGATGCTTTTTAATTACTTGGAATGATTCTCACTATCTTATGTTCTATTTGATATTTGATCAAGACCCAGTGTTAAATACATAAATATATATTTATATAACCTATATCTATATATTTACAAAGTGTGTGTATGTGTGTTTGTGTGTGCAGAGAGAAGGAGAAACATTTACGTATGAATTCTCAAATCCAAGAAAATAGACTGATCTAATCTAGCTTAGATTAGAATCACCTCCACTGGCTAGAAGAGAAAAATTAAGTTGCTAATCTGAAGAGAGTCTCATTTCAGGTAATTATTCAGTCATTCAAAGATCAATTTCCTGCCACGTTTCTTCCTCCCCTTTCTCCTTGTATCTCTTCCCTACGTGGAAAGAGAGAAGGAGTCTTGGATTTATGCAGTGGTGTCCTCTGGATCCGCCCTGGTATTTGGTAAAGTCTACAGCTAGAGAACTAGTGATCTCATCTCTTGGCTTGGTTGGGACCCAGAGGACCTCCCTGTCTGGCTCAGCCCCACTGAGGCTCTTCCTGTAGCAGCACAACCCTCTACATCTCAGTCAAATCCTTCATCGAGCCCCTCTCTAGAGTCTACTCTGCAACATCTGCACATAGGTCACCCTGGCTCTCCCTATGATACCAGATATACTAAAACTCCAAGTCACTTCCTTCCTTATCCCTCATGCAGCCTGAAGCAACTTCTGGATCACTTTCATGTTACACAAAATCCAAAAAAGATTCACACCTACCAACTCAGTTCTGCTGTCTACCCAACCATGTCATGCTACCATTTTTACACTAATATGGCCATCCTATGTCAGGGTAAGAGGTCCCTAAAAGGTTCTCTGCTTTTAGAGTCCCAAATAAGAAGTAGGAAAAACTCCCTCTGCTTTGGCTTTTTCCTTAATTTATCAATATACCTCTCTTCTAGGATTTTGGTCCAGAGAAAGGAATCTATAAAATGTGAATCTGAATTCTTAATTCCCTTACCTTCCACCTTTCTGCAACATACCAAGCTGAAGGAACTGGTCAGGGGCTCCCTCTTTAGTGCGGTAACCTTCAGAGCCCACCCATCATAAGTACAAAGACAGGTGTGAAGGCAGTGCTATGATCAATAAAAAGAAGAACCTGATAAAATGGGTTTATCTCCCCCCACCCCGCACAAAGACAGATCCATCACATGACATGATCTCCAAGATGCTGAAAGGACTATAGAGCATAATTACCACCATAGTGTATATGGCAACATCACCCCTTTCATCCCAGTCCTAGTCCAAATGAGAACCTGATCCAACACCGTTAAGAAACAGAATATACCAACAGAGGAAGCTGTAATCCTAAAGAAAATGATGGTATCTTCTGGTGGTAAAAAGAGCCTTAAAGTGTGGACAGGCAGCATAGAAAGGTAGTGTCCCAGAATGCGGGGAGAAGTCATTAATGTTGAGAATAGACCAGAGTGAGAATGAGGGCAAAGAGCAAAGGCAGCCTGGGGGAAAATAGCAGGAGAATTTGCATGGGGAAAGGAATGGTGGGAGCAATGCGTGAGTTGGCACATAGCAGCAGAGAGGACTGGAAGCTTGCCGCAGCAGAGGTGAACGCAGATAGGGAGCAGTGACCCCAGTAGGGGCAATAGTCATGTAGACTGAAACCAGTAATGACTTGACTTTAGCCAATGGGCCTGTAGGTAATGTATTTGAATAATGAATGTGAATCCATCTGCACATAGAAACAAAGTTACTAAAATGAGTAGAGGGACTCCCTCACGTAGCTAATTCATAAAAAGCTGCAAGGCCCTTTTGTTCATCCCCTGATCTGTTTTTCCTGTTGGATCCCATTTACTATGAGACCTGAAGCTCCCCTACTTTTCCTAAAATTTCCTCAGGCAGATTTAATGAGGGTGTCTCATGAGTGCATTGGAATAAGACCTCTGAACCCCATGAGACACCTGCCATTTTTCTTCCTCTCCTTAAGCCGTTCTTTTCAGTCAAAGCTGCTAGATGCCTCATAAAAGTCTCCCTGCCATCACTGAGGAAACTGTCGTACTTCCCAACTCTGGGGTGCTCCCTGAACCAATATTCCATGGAAGTGAGGCCACTCTGGTGAAAAAGGGATTCATGGAACCACTTTAATTCAGAATCATTTCAAAGCACGGTCTTATGTTCTCCAGATCTCTCAGAGCTTGGTTGTGACATTCGCTCTCTCCACTTCTGCTTTAGGCATCTCTCTCCATTGGCCTCTGATGGGGCTGGCCAGAGGTCCAGAGCCCGGTGCCTCCCCTGGACATTTTGGCAATGCTTCCTTACCCCAAATTCTCCTTTCTCTCATTTCAGCCATCCCCATCCTCCCCTAGTGTTCTGTAGTCAACAGTCCCCTTTGTCACATTCTCTGTGTTTCACTTTGAAGATTTCACTCCATCTGTTTATTTACTCAACCCAGCAGGAAAACTGGAAATAGAAAAATCTGGTCTAGTGCTTAGGATTATGTCTATTGATATTGCTAGTGTCTGAAAGACAACAACAACAAAAAGTAAAGATCAGCCTTCATTTTCCCAAAACTCTTCCATGTGTATGCCCAGATTCATGTGTATTATTTGAGAAATGTGATATACTTCTTTCTGACTCATTTACATTTGCTGTTAGTCATCAAAAGGAGCCAGAAAAACTTTTGGAACCTCTCCCTATGAACCAGGAAGTTCCATTTCCCCTCCAGTCACAACCTCAAAAGGCTCAAGTTGCAATTTAAACTCAGCAGGATGCTGGGTTATTGGCAAGATGCCTTCTCTTTGTCATCAGCCTTGTGACAGAGACCAGCAAGACACCTCATGCTCCCTGTAATGAGCATAGTCCTGGAAGAGCCAAAGGCCATCAAAATAGACACAGGTATTAAATCTACCAAACATTTAAAGAAGAATTAACACCAATTCTTATTACCCTGATACCAATGCCAGGTAAGGGCACTACAAGAAAACTAAAGGCCAATTTCCCTGATGAACATAAATGCAAAAATTCTCAACAAAATTCTAGCAAACCAAATTCAACAGCACATTAAAAGAATCACACACCATGATCAAGTGGGATTTCTCTCTGAGATGTAAGGATGGTTCAACATATACAAATCAATTAGTGTCATACACCACATTAATAGAATGAAGGATAAAAATTACATGATCCTCTCAATAGATGCAGAAAAAGTATTTGACAAAATTCAACATACATTCATAATAAAAACTCTCAGCAAATTAAGGAACATACCTCACAATAAGGAACATACCTCACAATATAAGGAACATATAAGGAACATACCTCACAATAAGGGCCACATATGACAAACCCACAGCCAACATCATACTCAATGGCAAGAGGTTAAACACTTTTCCTCTAAGATCAGGCAAATGACAAGAGTGCCCATTCTCACCATTTCTATTCAACATAGTACTGGAAGTCCTGGCCCAAGCAATCAGGCAATAAAAAGAAATAAAAGGTATCCAAATTGGAAAGGAAGAAGTAAAATTCTCCTTGTTTGCAGATGATACAATCTTATATATAGAAAATCCTAAAGACTCCACCAAAATCTGTTAGAACTAATCAATGAATTAAGTTCCACATACAAAATTGACATACAGAAATCAGTTTTTTAAAAATACACTAACAACAAAACATCTGAAGAAGAAGAAAACTGTCCCATTTACAATAGCACCAAAAACAACAAAATACTTAGGAATAGGTTTAACCTAGGAAGAGAAAGATCTGTATGCTGAAAATTACAAGACATTGATAAGAGAAATTGAAGACACAGATAAATGGAAGATATCCTGTGTTCATGGATCAGAAGAATTTATATTGTTAAAATGTCCACAGCACCCAAAGCTATTTGTGGATTTCATATACTCCTATTAAAACTCCTGTGGCATTTTTCACAGAAATAGAACAAACAATTCAAAAACTTGTATGGAAGCACAAAAGAGTCCCGATAACCAAGCAACCCTGAGAAAGAAGAACAAAGCTGGAGGCATCACACGTCCTGATTTCAAGCTATATTACAAAGCTATAGTAATCAAATCAGTATGGGACTGGCATAAAAACAGATGCCTAGACAAATGGAACTGAATCAAGAGCCCAGAAGTAAACCCACACATATATGGTCAGTTAATTTATGACAAGGGAGCCAAGAATATACAACGGGGAAAAGACAGTCTTTTCCATAAATGGTGTTGGGAAAACTGGATAACCACATGCAAAAGAATGAAACTGGACCTCTATCTTACAACACTCACAAAAATTAACCTGAAGTGAATTAAAGACTTAAACACATGACCTGAAACCATAAAACTCCTAGAAGAAAAAATAGACAGTAAGTTCCTTGACATCAGTCTTGGTGATGATTTTTTTGGATATGATACCAAAAGCATAAGCAACAAAAGTAAAAATAAACAAGAGGGACTACGCCAAACTAAAAAGCTTCTGTACAGCAAAGGAAACCATCAACAAAACTAAAAAGCAACTTATAGAATGGGAGAAAATATTTGCTAATTATATATAAGGGGTTAATATCCAAAATATATAAAGAGCACATACAACAGCAAAAAAACCAAACAATCTAATTTAAAAATGGACAAAGTATATGAATAGACATTTTTCCAAAGAGGACATACAGATGGCAAACAGGTACATGAAAAGGTGTTCAACATCACTATTCATCAGGGAAGTGCAAATCAAAACCGCAATGAACTATCACTTCATACCTACTAAGATGGTTATCATCAACAAAGTAAGAGTTAGCAAGTATTGGCGAGAAAGGAACCCTGACCCACTGTTGGTGGAATTGTAAATTGGTTCAGCCACTATAGAAAACAGTATGGAGCTTCTGAAAAAAATTAAAAATAGAACTACCATATGATCCAGCAAACCCACTTCTGGATATATATCCAAAGGAAATGAAAACAGGATATCAAAGAGGTATCTGCACTTTCATGTTCATTGCAGCATTATTCACAGTAGCCAAGATACGGAAACAACTTAAGTGTCTGTCAACAGAAAAACAGATAAAGAAGATGCGGTATATACATATAATGGAATATTATTCAGCCATGATAAAGAAAGAGATTTGGTCATTTGTGACAACATGGATGAAACTTGAGGGCATTGTGCTAAGTGAAATAAGTCAGTCAGAGAAAGACAAATACTGTATGATATCACTTATATGTGGAATCTGAAAAAGTCTAACTCATAGAAACAGAGTACAGTAGTGGATACCAGGGGCAGTGGGGTCGGGGAAAAGGGGAGACATTGGTCAAATGGTACAAACTTCCAGTTATAAGATGAATAAGTTCTGGAAATCTAATGTGCATCATTGGTGATTATAGTTAATACTGTATTATATACTTGAAAGTTGCCAAGAGAGTTGCATTATGTAACTGTAGCAAATCAACACCTTGTCCACCTTAAACTTACACAATGTTGAATGTCACTTATATCTTAATAAAGCTAGGAAAAACAGACACAGGGATCCAGTAGAGGAAAATCCATGTTTGTATTTCCCATTCTCAATGGCATTAATAGGTCCTTCACGAAATACTGAGGTCCAGAGTTCTTTTCTGCTTACTCAGTCTGAGGGTACAGGAATGAGTCTGTGGTCACATCCCTCCTCTAACATAAGCCACTCCTCATTTTACCAACACCCCCACTGTCTGCAATGCCCCTTCTCTGGATTGACCTCAGAGTCTGGGGATTCTGGTCACTAAATTTAAAGCTCAAATGAAAATATGTAGCATAACCAAAGCTGGGCAGTAGGGAGAAATCCGATATGTTAGTATTGGAGTTCCCCACCCTCCCAAAATTGGCCACGTATTTTTATTTTTTTAATTTTTATTGAAATATCATTGATTTACACTGTTGTATTCGCTTCCACTGTATAGCAAAGTGATTCAGTTATATATATTCTTTTCTATTATAGGTTATTACAAGATATTGAGTATTGTTCCCTGTTCTATACAGTAGGTCCTTGTTGGTCATCTATTTTATATATAGTAGTGTGTATATGTTAATCCCAAACTCCTAAATTATCCCTCCCCCCCTTTCCCCTTTGGTAACCATAAGTTTGTTTTCTATGTCTGTGAGTCTATTTCTGCTTTGTAAGTAAGTTCATTAGCATCATAGTTTAGATTCCACCTATAAGTGATATCATATGATATTTGTCTTCGTCTGACTTACTTCACTTAGTATGATAATCTCTAGGTCCATCCATGTTGCTGCAAAATGGCATTATTTCATTTTTTTAATGGCCGAGTAATATTCCATTGTGTATACATACCACATCTTTATTCATTCATCTCATATTTTTATTTTCTATATTTTGTGTTGATGTTTCACATTATTACAGAAAAAAATTAGAACTTTGGACTCTTATTTTGTAATCGATATAGCTGATTGAACGTACTACCATGTTTCACACTCTCTCTCATGTCTCATAGTCACACTCCCGTGTCCCCCGCAATGTTCCCCCCAGTTGTGAGACGTGGGGTGATGTAGCAGGGGCACACGACTCCCTCTATCACCCAGTGTTTCAGCCATGATAGGTAGAAGTGTTCTTACCAACAAAACAGGCCCCGTCCCTTGGCATTTCATGGTGGCTTCATCTGGTTTCCAATGGATTAAAGGTGTTTGTTTTTGTTTTTAATAAAAGGGAAAGGAATAAATGACTAACAGCCAGTGGCCACACTAAATTGCTACCAGCTGTTCTGCAGCTAGGCTCAAGAGGTAAGCATTCTTTCTACAATCAGGCAGCTTTTTTATATTAGATTGGCTGCCCGTTTTAGAAGAGAGACAACATTTTATTGGCTTTTCCAGATAATGGAAAAGATACTACAAATATTGATGGCTGTTGGAAGCTTTTGAAATTTTTAAAAATCTAGTTTTGAGATAAAAGCACTTGTTTATAATCGGAGGCTCTTGGACCCCTTCCCTGCTCCCCACTCTCTCCGCCCCCGCAAAAATGAAAATGTGACTGGAGAAATTTCTGTACGAAACACATGGAAGCCTAGTGAATCATCCTTTGATTCTCTTAATATTCTTGAAAAGACTGAGCACCCTTAAACGACCTTGATTTTTTTTTTTCCTCACTTGTCCTTGAAATCGAAGCCTAGCTAAGCTGAGTATCTCTTCCCAAGTTCTACGGCTGGATTCTTTGGGTCTGGTTGACCTCCACGGTATTGAATCCTCTCTTTTACATCTTAAATTGAGGGCTCTTTCATATACATAACCTTGGACTTTTCACGTTTCAACAGGTTTCCCTGCTCAGCTGCTGTTAGATTCTGCCTTTACCCATTCCAAATTATATACCTCTTTCTCTGTAAGAATTTCCTCCTGTTTCTTCCATCTGTTCTCTCCAGAAAATGTGGGGCCCCTTGTTAAAAAATTATTAAGTGTTTCAAGATGATAACCGCAGAACATTCAATGAAGCATGGGGCCCTTCTGAGTGTGGGACGCTGTGTGACCACGTGAAGCCAGTGGGTCTGTAAGAATCACAGCTCCGCCACCCTCTTCCTGTTCAACCTCCACTTCTTGCTTTCTTGATGCAAAGTCCTTGGGTGGCCAACAGAGGGAAATTCTGACCTATGATACTGCCTGGGCGAACGAGGCCACGGTTGACTCAGCTTGAAAGGAAGAATTCAGTTCCTGGAGACATTTAATATTTTCTTACTCTCCTTCTCCAAATCTGCCTGTTAATGCAGGATCTGGCCTCCTAGCAGAAGCAGGGAACTTTTCAGAAACTTAGAGATTAGAAGAATGAAAATTATCTGTTACGAATCTTGAGATGAAAATGTACTAACTTTTGTTTCTTTTCCCCTTTAATTTGATTTCCTGTGGAAACTTCCTTTCCTGTTACTAGAATGGAGGTGAGATATTATTGTTATACCAATGTTTTGTTTCGCTTTGTTTGACATGCCATTTATTGAGTATCTATTATTCGTTGAGTACTGTAATCTTTCAGAAAACTTCTAATTTCTAATCCTTTTAATACTCTCACAAAATGATGATGAAGATGAAGATAGGCAACATCTGTTGAATACTTACTATGTATCAGGCACTGTGCTAAGAGCTTTACATGCATTTTAAAAATTTATCCTCAGGACATGAAATAGATGCTAGTGTTATCCCTATTGTACAGAAAAGAAACAAAGAGACATACTTTGAACTGGAGAGTACACATGACTTACACAGTTAGTATATGATAGGCTTGGAAAAGAGACACAGAACTGACTCCCAAACCCTCCCTCATAGCTTTATCCTGCAGATAAGAAAGTAACACCATGTAATATAACACTGTGAAACCTACAGCATTTTATTTGCATAAAATTGCCTTTCATAAAAACTCTATGATGTGTAAGATTTCATCTAATTTTACAAATGATGAAACTGAGATTTAGAATGGTTCATTACTACTAATAACAGCAGTTAAGTTTTGCAGGACATTTTTGAGTACCACTGTTCTCATATTAATGTTTCAGCAACTTTATGGGGCAAAAGCTATCATCCCTCTTTCTTTATATGAGGAACCTGAGGCACAAGAGTTGTCCAGACCACATAGCTAACTACAAAGCCTCAATCTGTGCTCAGACAGACAGACTCAAGAACACAGATTCATACCTATGTTGCTAATCCAGGTAGCACAGCAACTGAGCAGGACCTGCAACTCAAGCCATTGATTCTAATTCCATGGAATGAAATAATTCATTGCATAAGAACATTTAGTTTGTTCTCAATCTTTTCCCAATTCATATAGCTTTGATGCATTTGTTTACCTAATAAATAGGTATTGAGAAAGAGTCCTGACCTGAAGGATTCTACAGAGAAGCTGAATATCTACTGAAGGGATATACAACATAAACACGGGAAAAGGTAAATTAAAATGCAGGCCAACCACAGAAGAGATGCCATCTTTCATTCATACACCTCTTTCATTCAGCACACCTGTCTTCCCTGTGCATCTTTAAAACACTCTATTCCTGGCACTACATTGGGAAGTGATAAAACAAAACAAATTGTACATATTCCCTGCACCCAAGGAATTTACATTTTATTAGGGGACCGACACACACACACACACACACACACACACACACACACATACACACACTAGTTCCAAGGTAACATAATAATGGAATCATGCACAAATTCTAAGGGCTCAAGAACAGAAATAAATCATTCACATGCAACTAAATGCAAATGA